>NC_053160.1:5457849-5817849 GCF_016835505.1 Polypterus senegalus
AATGGCTAAGAGGAAAACATTGGACTATTCTAAAGTGGCCTTCTATGAGCCCTGACCTCAATCCTAGTGAGCATCTTTGGAAAGAGCTGAAACATGCCGTCTGGAAAAGGCTGAGAAGTGCAGAAGTCTCATTGACACAGGGCCATGTAGGTTTGGGCCCCTTCTTCAGACAATATGTAATTGCAGTGTGCAAAAGCTTGCAAATTGTGATTACATCTTGTCTGAGAAAGGGGCCTGAGTTGCCTCAAAAGCTTGCATATTGTAATCTTTTTAGTTATCCAGAAAAAGGAGTCATTTTGCTTGACTTCTCACTACAGTGCTACCTCTAGTCACCACCATAATTCATTCCAAAACTCTGGACACGACCCGAACGGAATTTCCCCATAAGATTGTGTGTAAATACGATGAATCCTTTCCAGACTGTACAAACTGTATGTAAATATATATATTTTTTAAGCACAAAAATAGTTAATTATACCATAGACTGCACAGTGTAATAGTAAACTAAATGTAAAAACATTGAATAACTCTGAGAAAACCTTGAACATCAGAGAAAACTAACCTTGCAAGAGTTGGTGCTAGACTCAAGTTCGTACAAGACCCTTACGAACTGCTCGCTGTAAACACTTTTTTTTAAAGAGTTTTAAGCACAGGGAAAAAATAAAGTTTGTATAATCCTTAATTTATACAAAAACTAACCCTAAACAACCAAGAAAACTAACCTTGCACGAGTCGAGTTCTGGCATGAAGGAAGTGAGGAGGAGGAAGCTGAGTGGAGAGGAGATTACAGTTTTGAGGGAGAGTCCAGCTCCACGATGGAGGGACGTTCTCTGTCAGGTGTTTTCTCTCTTGTGATTTCTTCTGTTTCGGGGGTTTCTGGTGTTTTTAGCCGTTTAGCTGGTGGACCAGACTTCATGAAATAGTGGTCTAATGTGACTTGCCTTTTCCTGTGCATTAAAACTTTTCAGAAATGTGAGATGACATGGTCGTTCATCATGTTTATCGCTGTGTTTACAACCGCTTTGTCAGGGTGGTTCTTCTCGAAAAAATCCTGGCACTCATTCCATTTTTCCATGAAGGCTTTTATTACATCACTTCTTATATCCTCCCTTTCCTCCTCTTCCCTTGAGGACTGCTCTCGTGTGTCGTCTTTGTTTGGCCCTGTATATGCAAGCAAAAGAAAATGGGAAACGGAGAATGGGAAATTATTGGCACGTACGAACCTGAAGGGAAACTGGCCACCAGTGTTTTTGTTCGCCACCAGAGCGTGTGGTCGTGAACAGATGCAAAATTTTGGCAAACATTTTGATTGTAACCCAATTTGTACATGTTCAGAAACATTAGTGACCAGAGGTTCTGCTGTACATCCATAATGGCTAACATGGTACAACACCCTTGTCTTACAGCTGTAATGGAAATGGTGGAGAAGAATGGGAAAGTTACAGTTAAAGATGGGACGAATGAGCTGCTCAAACTCCCACTGCGGTGCCACGTTTGCAGAAGGGAGCTTCCTACGATTCCACAGTTAAAGGATCATTTAAAATCCCACCTGCCCAAGTGACGAGAGGGTAACTGGAATTTTATTCAGTGACGGTGACGAGGAAAAGACTGAGCTGGTTGGTAACGAGGGTAAGATGGCGAGTTCTTCCATAGGCACCATGGGGGGCGATTCACATTCTCAGCCTGGCTGCCTGGCCGCTATCAAGTCACAAACGGAGGTGATTTCAAACCTTTCAAGCGTGACAACTTGAGGACAAGTAAGTTGCGTAACTTTCTCACAAATTAACAGCTTTTCGAAGTAATAAAAGGGACATGGGAGCAGAACAGATGTTTGTGTCGTCTTATTATGTTCACTCATTTTTTTTTTTCTTTTTAGCTGGATGGGCTTCATTTGCTGGTCAAGAATTTGTGTTTCGTCATTTTTTGAGATTAATTAAATACACTATATTGCCGAAAGTATTGGGGACCCCCCTCCAAATCATTGAATTCCGGTATTCCAATCACTTCCATGGCCACAGGTGTATAAACTCAAGCCCCTCGTCAAGCAGACGGCTTCTGCAAACATTTGTGACGGAATGGGTCGCTCTCGGGAGCTCAGTGTGTTCAAGCCTGGTAACCGTCATAGGATGCCACCTGTGCCATTTGTGACGTGTCCTCGCTGCTACAGGTGCTGGTCATAAAATTAGAATATCACGACAAAGTTGATTTATTTCAGTAATTCCATTCAAAAAGTGAAACTTGTATATTAGATTCATTCATTACACACAGACTGATGTATTTCAAATGTTTATTTCTTTTAATTTTGATGATTATAACTGACAACTAATGAAAGTCCCAAATTCAGTATCTCGGAAAATTCGAATATTGTGAGAAGGTTTAATATTGAAGACACCTGGTGCCACACTCACTCTAATCAGCTAATTAACTCAAAACACCTGCAAAAGCCTTTCAATGGTCTCTCAGTCGAGTTCTGAAGGCTACACAATCCTGGGGAAGACTGCTGACTTGACAGTTGTCCAAAAGACGACCATTGACACCTGCACAAGGAGGGCAAGACACAAAAGGTCATTGCTAAAGAGGCTGGCTGTTCACAGAGCTCTGTGTCCAAGCACATTAATAGAGAGGCGAAGGGAAGGACAAGATGTGGTAAAAAAGTGTACAAGCAATAGGGATAACCGCACCCTGGAGAGGATTGTGAAACAAAACTGTGGGGGAGATTCACAAAGAGTGGACTGCAGCTGGAGTCAGTGCTTCAAGAACCACCAGGCACAGACGTATGCAAGACATGGGCTTCAGCTGTCACATTCCTCGTGTCAAGCCACTCTTGAACAAGAGACAGCGTCAGAAGTGCCTCGACTGGACTGCTGCTGAGTGGTCCAAAGTTATGTTCTGTGATGAAAGTAAATTTTGCATTTCCTTTGGAAATCAAGGTCCCAGAGTCTGGAGGAAGAGAGGAGAGGCACAGAATCCACGTTGCTTGAGGTCCAGTGTAAAGTTTCCACAGTCAGTGATGGTTTGGGGTGCCATGTCATCTGCTGGTGTTGGTCCATTGTGTTTTCTGAGGTCCAAGGTCAACGCAGCCGCCTACCAGGAAGTTTTAGAGCACTTCATGCTTCCTGCTGCTGACGAACTTTATGGAGATGCAGATTTCATTTTCCAACAGGACCTGGCACCTGCACACAGTGCCAAAGCTACCAGTACCTGGTTTAAGGACCATGGTATCCCTGTTCTTGATTGGCCAGCAAACTCGCCTGACCTTAACCCCATAGAAAATCTATTGTGAAGAGGAAGATGCAATACGCCAGACCCAACAATTCAGAAGAGCTGAAGGCCACTATCAGAGCAACATGGGCTCTCATAACACCTGAGCAGTGCCACAGACTGATCGACTCCATGCCACGCCGCATTGCTGCAGTAATCCAGGCCAAAGGAGCCCCAACTAAATATTGAGTGCTGTACATGCTCATACTTTTCATGTTCATACCTTTCAGTTGGCCAACATTTCTAAAAATCCTTTTTTTGCATTGGTCTTAATTGATATTCTAATTTTCCGAGATACTGAATTTGGGACTTTCATTAGTTGTCAGTTATAATCATCAAAATTAAAAGAAATAAACATTTGAAATACATCAGTCTGTGTGTAATGAATTAATCTAATATACAAGTTTCACTTTTTGAATGGAATTACTGAAATAAATCAACTTTGTCATGATATTCTAATTTTATGACTAGTTCCTGTAAATACTCCACGGTCAACTGTCAGTGGTGTTATAACAAAGTGGAAGAGACTGAGAACTACAGCAGTGGTAGGCCACGTCAAATCACAGAGTGGGGACAGCGCATGCTGAGGTGGGCAGAAGTCGCCTACTTTCTGCAGAGTTGATATCCACAGACCTCTGAAAACTAAAGAACAGTGCAGCGTAGGGAGGGAGCTTCATGGGATGAATGAGTCTCCAAGGCCGAGCAGCTGCAGCCAAGCCTGACGTCAACAAGTGCAATGCAAAGCGTTAGAAGCAGTGGGCTCTGGACTCGAGAGCAGTGCAGACGTGTCCTCTGGAGTGACGAATCACACAATCCAATGGACGAGTCTGGCCAGGAGAATGGGACTCGCCTGACTGCATTGTGCCAAGTGGAAAGTTTGGGGGGGTGACTATGGTGTGGGGTTGGTTGGGCTCGGCCCCATAATTCCAGTCAAAGGAACTCTTAACTCTTCAGCATAAAAAGCCATTTTGGACAATCTCGTGCTCCCAACTTTGTGGGTACAGTTTGGGGATGGCAACATGACTGGGCACACATACCAGTGCACAAAGCGAGGTCTGTAAAGAAATGGAGGAGCAAGTTTGCTGTGGCTGCACAGAGCCCTGACCTCAACCCGACAGACCACCCACCTTTGGGATGAATTCGAGTGGAGACTGCGGGTGAACCAGGCTTTTGCATCCAACATCAGTGCCTGACCTCCCAAATTCTCTCCTGGTCCAGAATTCCCATAAACACATTCACCCTACACCTCGTGGAAAGCCTTTACAGAAGGGTTGAAGCTGTCAGAGCTGCAAAGGGTGGGCCGACTCCATATTAAAGTCTACGTCTTAAGAATGGGATGTGTGTAAAGGCAGGCACCCCGATACTTTTGACAATATGGTGTATCTTGATTTTTGTCTGCATTTAATAATATTTACTTATTGAGTGACTTCAGAATTTACAGCAGGGATTTAGAGTATGATGATTCTAAAGGAAGCTTGCATGCTTTAGCTTTTGAATTATGAGGGTAAATCGCAAAGTAAAGGCAACTTGAAAATGACACAGTAACCCCAATGAATAAAATATATACAATGCAACACGTTTGCAATGGCTTATGGGTAATCTGTATATGCAAAGCTTCAGTTCCATGGTTCCCAAATTCAGTCCTGGGGACCCCCTGGGGCTGCAGGTTTTTGTTCCAACCAACTTCTGTTTTAGTTGGATTTCCATACTAATTAGGTCAGCTGTTATTTCACAGTTTCTGTGTTTTGGGGTCATTGAAGGAATTACAAAGTAAGCGTGTTAATACATTTTTTAATAAAGAAAATAAGCAGTTACATGTGGATAACATATACAGTCATATGAAAAAGTTTGGGAACCCCTGTCAGCCTGCATAATTGGACTCTCAACGAAAAAGATACCAGTGGTATGTCTTTAATTTCCTAGGAACATCGGAGTACTGCGGTGTTTTCCGAACAAAGATTTTTAGTGACGCAGTATTTGGTTGTATGAAATGAAATCAAATGTGAAAAACTGGCTGTGCACAAATGTGGGTCCCCTTGTCATTGTGCTGATTTGAATGGCTGTCACTGCTCAATGCTGATTACTTGGTTGGATGAGCTTGTTAAGCCTTCAACTTCATAGACAGGAGTGTCCAATCATGAGTGGTCAAAGGTATTTAAGGTGGTCAATCGCAAGTTGTGCTTCCTTCCCTTTGACTCTCCTCTGACGAGTGACAGACAGCATGGGATCATCAAAGCAACTCTCAAAAGATCTGAAAACAAAGATTGTTGAGTCTCCTGGTTTAGGGGAAGGCTACAAAAAGCCATCTCAGAGGTTTAAACTGTCAGTTTCAACTGTAAGGAATGTGATCAGGAAATGGAAGGCCACAGGCACAGTTGCTGTTAAACCAACTCAGCAGGTCTGGCAGGCCAAGAAAAATACAGGAGTGGCATATGAGCAGGATTGTGAGAATGGGACAGACAACCACAGATCACCTCCAAAGACCTGCAAGAACATCTCGCTGCAGATGGTGTAGCTGTACATCGTTCTACAATTCAGCGCAATTTGCACAAAGAAAATCTGTATGGCAGGGTGATGAGAGAGAAGCCCTTTCTGCACTCACGCCACAAACAGAGTCGCTTGTTGTATCAAATGCTCATTTAGACAAGCCAGATTCATTTTGGAACAAAGTGCTTTGGACTGATGAGACAAAATGGAGTTATTTGGTCAAAACAAAAGTGCTTTGCATGGTGGGACAAGAAAACCGCATTCCAAGAAAAACACCTGCTACCTCCTGTCAGATTTGGTGGAGGTCCCATCATGCTGTGGGTTGTGTGGCCAGTTCAGGGACTGGGGCCCTTGTTAAAGTCGAGGGTCATGAATTCAACCCAATATCAACAAATTCTTCAGGATAATGTTCAAGTATCAGTCACAAAGTTGAAGTTATGAAGAGGTTGGATATTCAAACAAGACGATGACCCAAAACACAGTTGGAAATCTACAAAGGCATTCATGCAGAGGAAGAAGTACAATGTTCTGGAATGGCCGTCACAGTCCCCTGACTTGAATATCATCGAAAATCTATGGGATGATTTGAAGCAGGCTGTCCATCAAATTGAACTGAACTGGAGAGATTTTGTATGAAGAATGGTCAGAAATACCTCCATCAGAGTCCAGACACTCATCACAGGCTACAGGAGGACAGCGTCGAGAGGCTCAAAGGAGCAAAAGGAGGCTCAGCTAAGTATTGATGTCATATCTCTGTTGGGTGCCCACATTTATGCACCTGTCTAATTTTGTTATGATGTATTGCATATTTTCTGTTAATCCAATAAACTTAATGTCACTGCTGAAATCCTACTGTGTCCATAAGGCATGTCAGATATTAAAAGGAAGTTGCTACTTTGAAAGCTCAGCCGATGAGAAACAAAAATCCAAAGAATTAAGAGGGGTTCCCAAACTTTTTCATATGACTGTATATACGTATATATATATATATATATACAAGTATATATATATATATATATATATATGTGTATACATATGTATATTTTTTTACTTTTTATTTATGTCCTTCCTGATTTCTATTCTGCCTTTCCATTATTGACTAATTAATGGATCTGACGCTGAAGCAGTTGCAGCCTTTCATCATTTAGTGTTGTTCACCTGGGTGTCCACTTTGCTTGTTACTTTCTCGTATATGAAGTGTAGGCAAAGTATTGTAATCCTCCAAAATTTAAGTGTTGAGATTTTGATGAATCTCGAGTTTTTACACCTCCCCGAGTCCGAAAATACCATTTTTGGAATTGTGTGTGTGTGTCTGTACACAATAACTTGAGTACGCTTTCACTTCAACCAAATTTTGCAAACAAGTATTCAGTACAAAACGTGGATTTCTATCAACTTTTGGTCTATTTCCGCTAACCAGAATGTGATACTATACGAGAAAGTCGAGGGGAGAGCACTCCCGATTTTTTTTTTTGTTTTTAATTGTTAAATTAGGATACAATGAAGAAAGCAGCAGTCTACACAGAATAAGGGAAAATAATAGGAAAGCAACAAAAAAAGAGTTAAACCTTTTGAAGCTATATTAAAAAGGAGAAATATTTCCAAATACTTATAATGTAAAAATCCATACTGCTGTGTTTTTAAATGCAGAATAAGAGAAAAAAAAAAAGACCAGCTAACTAAATGCGATCAGTTATTGCCTATTGTTATCACTTATTGTCAATCTGGTTGGAATAAAAACCTGCTGCCACAGGGGGTCTACCAGCTCCTTGCATGTAGTTTTGACCTTTCTCATGATCATCCTCACCCCCATGAGGGCAAGATCTTCCAGATCGAGGGTGACTGATGGGCATGCTGTGTTTCTTCCATTTCTGAATAATCGCACCAACAGTTGTCACCAGGCTTCTTGCTGGTGGTCTTGTAGCCCATTCCAGCCTTGTCCCTGTCGTCCGTTGACATCTCTTTGGTGTTGCCCGCTATGGTGGTGGAGAGGTTGGAATGGAAGAAATTGATTCTGTGGACAGGTGGGCTTTATACACGTCACGAGTTGAGATCAGGAGTATCTGAAATTGGTTGATTGTAATCGCCAATCTGTGGGAGCCACAATTCTGGCTGGGTTTTAGGGGATCTTATCCTTATTTCTCTCAATGACATGCAAATCCATTTATAACTTTTATGTAATGTGCTTTTTTTCTGGATTGTTGGTTGATCAGTGTTGGTTGGGATTGGCTCCAGCAGACCCCCGTGACCCTGTAGTTAGGATATAGCGGGTTGGATAATGGATGGATGGATGAATGGTTGATCTTCTGTCTCTCTCCCCATTCAAATGAAACTACCATAGAAATTCTAGACTCTTCAGTTCTTTGCACGTGAGCCAACTTACCAATTCAGCAAGGCGTTAAATACTTTTTTTCCTCCCACTGTGTGTCTGAAATTTGAAATGCCAGTAAACTCTGTTAACAGGAATGGTTGACCAAATCAGGTTCCACTGATTAAGTGAAGTAAACTTAATGATGGCTCTTTCTTCAAGCCTGGGTTGTACCACATCTGAAAAACTTACAGGAAACCAAATAAAAAAGATTTTAGCAAACCGGTTTGACTTCAGCTAAATTGTACAAAGATAAAATAATCTTAACCATAGTAAAGCGAGCAATTCTAAAGGAGCCGTATTCAGGTTGCTTTGTACACCATTAAGTTGGTGAACCCTTGCTAAGATTGGAACAGTCCCCTAAATGTGACAAAAGTCCTCAGCCATCTTTAGTTTGTCCCACTTCTGGCCCGAGAGAGCAAGGTAATCATGACTCCTCTTCCTAATTCATCGTTTCTGCCTTTTCATTCGTGTCTTTCTTTAATTAATCCCCTCTCTTCCCACATGGACAGACTTGTGTGTGATGTTACCTTTAGCGAGAAATTCAGACGGGTGAGTGTTGCTAGCTAGCCCACCACTGTGACTTTTGAGGGGGAGCATCAACTAAGTGGCATTGTGGCTTAGCAGACAAAGCCTATCTTTTGAGCTTTTTATTTGCGTGTTTTTTATTTTAAGTTATTCATATTCTTGTTAGCTGGCGCAGCATGAAAAGGCATAGGGTGGCACAGTGGTCAAGCTGCTGCCTGGCATGGCACAAAGGAGACTAGGGGTCGTGTCTCAGGGACCTCCCTGTGTGGACTTCACTTCCTCTCGGTTCTCCAGGTTTGCTCTCATCGTCCAAAGACAAGCAGCTTAGGTGGACTGGACTGGCGACACTAAAATTGGCCCTGGTGTGTGGATTAGAGGTGTGTGTGTGTTTGACTGGCACCTTGGCCAGGGTTTGTTCCTGTCTTGCACCAAACCCTATTCAGGACTAAGCGGGTTAGAAAATGACATGACTTGACATATAGTTGTGCTTGAAAGTTTGTGAACCCTTTAGAATTTTCTAGATTTCCTCATAAATATGACCTAAAACATCGTCAGATTTTCCTTCAAGTCCTAAAAGTAGATAAAGAGAAACCAGTTAAACAAATGAGACAAAAATATTATACTTGGTCATTTATTTATTGAGGAAAATTATCGAACATTACATATTTGTGAGTGACAAAAGTATGTGAACCTTTGCTTTCAGTATCTGGTGTGACCCCCCAATAACTGCAACTAAACGTTTCCGGTAACTTTTGCTCATTCCTGCACTCCGGCTTGGAGGGATTTTCGCCCATTCCTCCGTACAGAACAGCTTCAACTCTGGGATGTTGGTGGGTTTCCTCACATGAACTGCTCACTTCAGGTCCTTCCACAACATTTCGATTGGATTAAGGTCAGGACTTTGACTTGGCCATTCCAGAACATTCACTTTATTCTTCTTTAACCGTTCTTTGGTAGAACGACTTGTGTGCTTAGGGTCGTTGTCTTGCTGCATGACCCACCTTCTCTTGAGATTCAGTTCATGGACAGATGTCCTGACATTTTCCTTTAGAATTCTCTGATATAATTCAGAATTCGTTGTTCCATCAATGAAGGCAAGCCGTCCGGGCCCAGATGCAGCACAACAGGCCCAAACCATGATACTACCACCACCACCATGTTTCACAGATGTGATAAGGTTCTTATGCTGGAATGCAGTGTTTTCCTTTCTCCAGACATAACGCTTTTCATTTAAACCAAAAAGTTCTATTTTGGTCTCATCCGTCCACAGAACATTCTTCCAACAGCCTTCTGGTTTGTCCACGTGATCTTTAGCAAACTGCAGACGAGCAGCAATGCTCTTTTTGGAGAGCAGTGGCTTTCTCCTTGCAACCCTGCCATGCACACCATTGTTGTTGAGTGTTCTCCTGATGGTGGACTCATGAACATGAACATTAGCCAATGTGAAAGAGGCCTCCACTTTGACCTCCATGGACTTCCATTCCCATCCCTCTTTTGCCCACATATTCCTTGTCTCTCCTCATCACATGTCCATAACATTTCAACCCTACGTTCCTATACTTTTTCAGATTTCTTTCCCACTTTTGCTGTACACCCAATTGTCTTATTTCGCGTTCTGTCCTTTCTTGGAACTCCATAAAGCCATCTTAACATTCTCATTTCTGGCATGTCCAACAACTTCTTTTAGTGCCCATGTCTCAGCTCCACATATCATCTCTGTCTTACAAACCTTACCTGTAACCTTCACTTTTATTCTGTGATCACACAATACTCTGGCTACCTTCTTCCAATTGTTCCATCCACACTGCATTCTATGTAGAATCTCTGCATCTAGTTGTCCATCTTGGGCTACCACTGATCCTCGATATTTATGCAGGCCAACTTCTGAATCCTGGTCATCATTAAACTACACATATTCTGTCTTCCATCCATCCATCATCCAACACAGGGTCATGGGGGTCTGCTGGATCCAATCCCAGCCAACACAGGGCACAAGGCAGGAACCAATCCAAGGCAGGGTGCCAACCCACCGCAGGACACACACACACACACACAAGGGCCAATTTAGAATCACCAATCCACCTAACCTGCATGTCTTTGGACTGTGGGAGGAAACCGGAGCGCCCGGAGGAAACCCACGCAGACACGGGGAGAACATGCAAACTACACACAGGGAGGATCCGGGAAGCGACCCCGGGTCTCCTAACTGCGAGGCAGCAGCGCTACCACTGCGCCACCGTGCCGCCCATATTCTATCTTCCACACACCTTCATTCTTTCAACTTCTTCTCATCTGGTGCTACACAACAAAATGTCATCAGCACAAAGCCTACACCAGGGGGATTGGACTTTTATCCCATGACTCAACACAAACATAAGCTGATCAATGAGTTTAAAGACTTGAAGAAGATCTCTGGTGCAGACCTCCTCTAACTGGGGTCTTGTCTGTTACCCTGATCCCAGGTCCTCACTCCCTCATGCAGTCATGTCCAAAAGTTTTGAGAATGACCCAAGGGTTGCTGCTTCGGTGTTTTTAGATCTTTTTGTCAGATGTTTCTATGGTATACTGAAGCATTTCATACATTTCAAAGGCTTTTATTGATAATTCCATTACGTTTATCCAAAGAGTCCATATTTGCAATGTTGGCCCTTCTTTCTTTTTCAAGACCTCTGCAATTCACCCTGGCATGTTGTCAATCAAAATCCTGACTTATGGCTGACCATTCTTGCATAATCAATGTCAGAACTGGTGGGTTTTTGTTTGTCCACCCGCCTTCTCAATGGGATTAAAGGACCCCAAAATTTCGAGTTCCCCAAGCCACTTAGTTCTCACTTTTGCCTTATGGCCCGGTGCTCCATCATGCAGGAAAAGGCATTGCTGGTCACCAAACTCTTCTGGGATGGTTAGGTGTAGTTGCTCTCAAAGAATGTTTTGGCCCCCTTCTTTATTCATGGCTGTGTTCTTAGGCCAAATTGTGAGTGAGCCCACTGCCTTGGCAGAGAAGCAACCCCACACATGAATGGTCTCAGGATGCTTTACTGTTGGAATAACACAGGACTGATGGTAGCGCCGCTCACCTTTTCTTCTCTTTATTCTGGATGCCGCAAACAATCGGAAAGGGGATTCATCAGAGAAAATGACTTTACCTCAGCAATCCAATCCCAGAATATCAGTCTGTCCCTGATGTTTTTCTTGGCTTCTTATGCTGCCCTTCTTGACACCCACCAGGCCATCCTCCAAATGTCTTCGCTTCACTCACACCTGCCTGCTGCCATTCCTGAGCAAGCTCGGCCCTAGTGGTGCACCCCGATCCCGAGCAATGAAGAAAGAATGGGTGTGACAATATGGGTCCGCTCCACGCTCCCATCCATCTTTATGGGAGCCTTAAATGTCACCGAGATGAGCTGACAAATGAGGACAAATCTCACATGTAGCCAGGGGATCTATCTAAAAGTGCTTTTATTAAACAATAATCAAAGCAAAAAGTGCAGTGTCCAAAGTTCAAATAAATATTCCATAAAACAAGTATCCAGTGGGGATAAAAAAAACCTTCAAATAAATGAATCCTTTAAAACTCAAGGTTAAAATGCAGAAGCTAATGCAGTCTCTCTCATTACTCTCTGGCCCACCTCCGTCACTCTTTCTCCCCGGCTCACAGATTGCTCTCGCAGCCGGCGGATACCCAACAGCCACGAGCTCCTTAAGCCAACCTCCGTCTTGGCCCCCTTACAGATGTCACTGCCAGACCGACAAGGTCGGCTCTCCTCCCTTCATCTTTCGCGCACCCGTAGTCGCTCCTCGGATCTCACGGGAGGACACCTGCTCTGCTCACCCCACTCATTCAAAACTTTCAGTGGGGCGAACTAGCCACCAGAGTGCATCAGCCAAACGCTCTTTCGTGGGGCCCCCTCTCATGGTGTCTCCACTTTCCAGATGGCCAGATCATCCTGCTCTTTCCTGTCCTTAACCTCCTTTCCCTTTTCCTCGGTCCATCTATACATCCTTGCATTTGTCTATCTCTCTCCTTCCTTTCCTGGTGTCGACCCATATACAGTATATACACATATCTCCGCGCGCGCCTTAATCACACACCGCAGGAAGCCAATGAGGCAATCAAGAACGACCACACCAACACATGCAGGTGTGACTCCCTCCCGCTACCTCATTAACTCCCCGCGGTCATGCAATCACGGCCACAGAGAACGGCACGGCTGTACGGATTTAAAACCTGGGTTTTTTATGGGAAGCCAGGAACCCGTTATACCACAATGGGACCAAAACATCCTCCAAAAGCAACTTCTCCCAACCATCCAAGAACAGTTTGGTGACCAACAATGCATGATGGAGCACCGGGCCATAAGGCAAAAGTGATAATTAAGTAAGCTGCCATCCGTCAGGATTTGGCCGAGAAAGTTGATTCATGTCAAGGTGAATTGCAGAGGTCTTGAATAAGAAAGAATTGGCAACACTACAAATATTGACTCTTTGCATAAATTTAATGTAATTGCTAATAAAAGCCTTTGAAACGTATGAAATCCTTGAGATTCTACTTCAATGTACCATAGAAGTATCTGACAGAAAGATCTAAAAACACTGACGCAGCAAACGATGTGAAAACCAACACTTGGGTCATTCTTAAAATGTTTGGCCACACACTTCTCTGATCCTGCCTTTCTTTCTCCTGCACCTTCAGACCTCTTGACATGGCCCTGTATCTCAACCTTCTCCAAGTCGATAACCACCATATGCAAACCCATTGTTTTTCTTGAGGCTCCTCTATCAGCTATCTCAATGCAAAGACTGCATCAGTTGTTTCTGTCTCCTCCCGTATGGTGCTCTCCTCCCAAAGTCTTCTCTCTATAACCCTTTCCTGATTCTTCATTGTGTGTGACACCAGTTTTATATCTCTGTAGTTTCCACAATCCTGAATATATCACCCTTCTCCTTCAATACAATTTATTTCCTCCCGCCCTATCAAGAAATAACACAAAAGGAAGCACTGCACTGCATGGAAAGCACAACTCGGATGAATTCATGTATCAGTGCCACACAGCTGTAGGACTGGGGCACTGTGCTATCAGGCTGTTTTAGTATTTTAAATAACTAGGGGCTGCGCCCCCTGCTCGCTTCGCTCGCCCACCCCCGGGTTTGGTGTACCAGATATACAATTTAAAGAGATTGTTAGTTTCATGGGCGGCACGGTGGCGCAGCGGGTGGCACTGCTACCTTTCAGTTTAGGAGACCCGGGTTCGCTTCCCGGGTCCTCCCTGCGTGGAGTCTGCATGTTCTCCCTGTGTCCATGTGGGTTTCCTCCTACAGTCCAAAGACATGCAGGTGAGGTGCATTGGCGATTCTACATTGTCCCTAGTGTGTGCTTGGTATGTGTGTGTGTGTGTGTGTGTGCATGCCCAGGGTTTGTTTCCTGCCTTGTGCCCTGTGCTGGCTTGGATTGGCTCCAGCAGACCTGTAGTTAGGATATAGCGGGTTGGATAATGGATGGATGGGTGTTAGTTTCATAGGAATTGTCACATATGCATTATTTTCACTTTTATTTGAAAACGTTTGTAAAAACAACACTTTATTTCCGGTCCCGGGTGTGGTTACATCTCTTTCTCGCAGGACGTATAACACTGCTCGCGTTGTGAAGGGGGTGCGGCTGAACGCACGCTAAGGAGATGCCATCGGATCATCTGCTGTCTTTCTGCTGCTGGCTTGTCTCGCTGCCCGATCATTTCAAAGCCTGTACAGCCGCTGTCCTTTTGCCACTTCATGTCTCTGCCACTCACGTTGTGAAGGAGGTGGGGGGCAGGGTTTAGGGTGGCTGAACGCACACTGTGGAGATGCCGTCGGATCATCTGCTGTCTTTCTACTGCTGGCGAGCTGCCCGTTCCGCTTGTCTCGCTGCCCGATCATTTCAAAGCCTGTACAGCAGCTGTCCTTTAGCCACTTTGCATCTCTGTCGCTCGCGTTGTGAAGGGGGTGGGCTAGGGGGGCCAGGGTTATTTTGGCTGAACGCACACTAAAGAGAAGCATTGAGATCATCTGCTGGCGAGCTACGTGTTTTGCTTTTCTCTTGTCGTCGTTTTAAGAGCTGGGAGCACATGAAGCGTGTCTGCCAACAGCAATCCAACAACTGCTAGGTCAGATGTCCGTGGACTTGTTTTAAATGATGTCTCACTGCAAACACAATACTTGTCCTTTATTTCCGGCCCGGGCATTGGCTAAATCTCTTTCTCAGGACGTATAATGCTGCTCGCGTTGTGAAGGGGGTGCGGCTGAACGCACACTAAGAAGATGCCGTCGGATCATCTGCTGTCTTTCTGCTGCCGTCATGCTGCTATCAGTCTTGCGTGCTGTACTCCGCCCTCCCTCAATCGGACCTAACAGTCACTTAAAACAAAAAAGCTTCAGCCTGGCTGGGACACTACGACACTTTCGAATTCTACTGTTTTCATATTCTGTACCTTTCTCTGCATGTGTCTTGCACTACCGTTTGTTTGAGCCTTTCGAATTCTGCTGCTTTCATAAACTCTTATCTTCCTTTTTTTCTCTCCAACGCTTTTGGGTCTCTTTTCTCCGCGCTGCTCTTTCTTCTTTGCTTAGTCATTGACGTTTCAACTCGAATGTATTGTCCTTATATGCTTTATATGTGCTGAGAGCACAGGATCTGTGTGTGCTATGTGCCTTTACACAACTGAGTGTTAATTGATATTGTTTGCGTCTCGCAGGTCTTTTAAGTGTCTTCCGAGAACTTCCGAGAAGATCACGTATCGTCGCCCTGCTTTTCCTTTCCAGGATTTTTTTTTATAATAGGTGTGTCCGGCGGCACGGTGGTACAGTAGGTAGAGCTGCTGCCTCGCAGTAGGGGGACCTGGGTTCTCTTCCCGGGTCCTCCCTGTGTGGAGTTTGCATGTTCTCCCCGTGTCTGCGTGGGTTTCCTCACACAGTCCAAAGACATGCAGGTCAGGTGTATTGGCGATTCTAAATTCCTAATTCTAAATTTCTAATAAAGTCCCTAGTGTGGGTGGGGTGTGTGTGTGTGCCCTGCGGTGGGCTGGCGCCCTGCCTAGGGTTTGTTTCCTGCTTTGCGCCCTGTGTTGGCTGGGATTGGCTCTAGCAGACCCCCGTGGCCCTGTAGTTGAGATATAGCGGGTTGGATAATGGATAGATGGATGGATGGAGATGTGTCCATATTTAAATGTTGACAAGTTTAATATTTCCACGTCTCAATCTTTTTTTCTCTTTTTATTTCTGAAGGATCTTTATAGCAGGGCCCTCAGCGTTGATGTGAAAAGAAAGGAAGAGTCATAAAAGTTTCATATCAGTGAAGTATTTGGCAGATGGTGTGGTCTACTCAGAAAAGTAAGCAAACAACTGCAGAAACTGAACTGCTATAGTTGACCATGTTTGTTATAGTCCGCTCTAAAAAACGGGTAAAGCCAGTCAAGCATATCATCATTAAAGTAAAGAAAAGAAAAAGGAAGTCCAAGTCCACAAACACTGAAGGGCCCACTGGAGTTCCTTGTGGTGTTTCCACTGACTTTGAAGAGGTAGAATCAGATCTTGGAACTTCAGGATCCGGGTCTTTCTATTATGAGATCCCCCATGAATCACCCACAGTTCCCAAAAAGCTGACGCGTATGGAAACTAAATCAAGGGAAGAGGCCATTCCTGAATTCTATGATATGCCAGCCGGGGCATCGTCGTTTACAGACCCCGACCTGCTGACCAAAAGTGTTGAAATATATAAAGATGACAAGATGCCGATGGTTAGCTCAAAGCCCAGTGAAGCCAGTTCCTCTGAAGCCAGTTCCCCAGTTCTTGCAAATCAGGCCACTCACATAGACATAAAGGAAGATCAAAAGCCACAGATGAGCAAGACTGATACCTCTGAGCTACCAATCATGGCAGGCCAAGCTAGCCCTCCAAGAAGGGCTGTGTCCATTGCAGGGGAAACGGAGATGGGTCCGGAAACGTCCATGCCTTCATCATATATGATTCCCAATGGAGCCAAGCAGATATTAAAGATAAAAGTAAAGAAAGAAAAAGACACCGGGATAACTGAGGCGGAAGCGTTCGAAATTCCAGATGCCACTCAGCTCCTACTTGATGGGACACACATAACGTTAAAACGAGAGAAAGACCAAGGAGCAGCTCCAGCTGTCCATGGTGAGATGCCAACTGATCAGTCCAGGCAGTTTTTAGTGAAAGTCAAGAAAGATGTAGAAAAGCTTGTGCCAGTGCCTACTGAAATTCCATCCAAAGATCCTACAATGCGGGCCCAATATGTCAAAGTAAAATCTGAGAAAGAGTCTGAAATTCTACCTTCAGATTTGGATCTGACCGCTACATTTGATACCAGAGATTCCGCAAAGAGGGCCCAGCTTGTAAAATTTAAATCAGAGGACGAGAAATTTTTGGGAATATCTCGAACATCATCCCCTGGCACACCTTTACAGCGTGCCCATAGTGTAGTGTTAAAATCAGAGGAAGCAAAAACATCGATTCTCCATTATTCCAAAACACCAGACGGAACTCCTGCCACAGGTGTTATGAAGGAGCCCCCACATTTAACCATAAAATCAGAGCCCGAGACCGAAGTGGCTGCATTTCCGCCATCTCAAAGTGTTGTACCAAAATCAGATGAAGAAGCAGAGAAGCAAGATGAACTTCCCTCTACAGGCCCCTTGGAATGGGTACAACACCGCCCATCATCACTAAAGAAAAAATTGAGACCTGATCATTATGGGATGCCAAGTGAAGCCCCAAGTGAAGCCCCTTCTGAGCAGATAACAATAAAGTCCGAAAAGCAGATGGAGCGCAGTCCTTCCATAGGTTTGGTAAAAAGTGCTCAACATATGATATTAACATCAGTAGAGCAAGCAGAAAATGTAAGGTCTGACCAGTATCTAATGTCTCCCAAGGGTCCAACAAAAATTGACCTGCATGCAAGAACACCAAAAGAGGAGTCCAAAAGTAAGATGTCAGAAATGGACGTTAAAGCTCCAACCAAAGACCCTACAGAACTGGCCCAACATGTAACTATAAAGTCAGAGGAAAAGATGGAAAAATCGAAGATGCCTGTGGAAGTTTCATCAACTGATTTGGCAAAGCCTGGCCAACCCATAGTTATGGAATCAGATGAAGAGAGTAAGCCAGAGATGTCCACAGGAGTTTTCACCAAAGGATTCACAATGTTGGCTCAACGTTTGTTTAGATCAGAGTCTGAAAAGGATACATCTGAGATTCCAGTAGCCATTCCAACCAAAGCTCTTTCGAAGGAAGCTGAAGAAGTTCTAACAGAATCCATAGAATTCCATGATGATAGTACATATGATATTCATTTAGGGTTGCCTACTGACGGTCCCGCAAAGAGGGCTCAACATGTATTAATACACTCCGAAGTAGACAATGAAAAAGATACAACCGAGACAGCTGAAGGAGTTCCATATAATCGTTCTGCAAAACGTGCACAGAATGAAGTAGCAGAGGAAGACAGTAAGTCTGAGACACTGATATCAGTTCTCCCCAAAGGTATCGCAAAGTGGGCTCAGCGTTTCTTTGGATCGGTGGCAGAGTCAGAGGAAAGTACTTCCAATGTGTCAGAAGTTATTCCAGCCCAAGGTTCAGCAAAGCAAGCCAAATGTGTAATAACAGAAACCAAGGATGAGCAGAATGATGACACATCTGAAATGTTCACCGGTGTTCCAAATAGAGGTCCTGTAGCAATGAAACCAAAGGAAGAATTACTACAAAATATAAACAAGATGCCTGTAGGAGTTCTTTCGAAAGGTTACAGAAAGCAAGCTAAACATGTAGTAGTAGAATCAGGGGATGAGCAGGAAGATTTTGAGAAGGTAGAAGGAGTTCCATCTAAAGGCCCTGCAAAACGATCCAAAAGTGTAGTGATAGAATCTGAGGAAGAGCAGAAACATAACAGATCTGAGATGCCCATAGTTGTTCCATCTAAAGGCCCTGCAAAACGATCCAAAAGTGTAGTAATAGAACCTGAGGAAGAATTATTAAAGAATACTACTCAGGTACCTGTGGAAGTTCATTCCAAAGGTCCCAGAAAGCAAGCTAAACATGTAGTAGTGGAATCAGGGGAGGAGCAGGAAGATTTTAAGAAGGTAGTAGGAGTTCCATCTAAAGGGCTGGCAAAGCGAGCCAAAAGTGTAGTAATAGAATCTGAGAAAGAGCAGGAAGATGAGAGATTTGAGGTGCCTGTGGGATTTCCATCTAAAGGTCTGACCAAACGAGCCAAAAGTGTAATAGAATCTGAGAAAGAGCCGAAACATAACGAATTTGAGATGCCTGTAGGGTTTCCATCTAAAGGTCTTGCAAAACGAGCCAAAAGTGTACTAATAGAACCTGAGGAAGAATTATTAAAAAATACTACTCGGGTACCTGTGGAAGTTCATTCCAAAGGTCCCAGAAAGCAAGCTAAACATGTAGTAGTAGAATCAGGGGATGAGCAGGAAGATTGTGAGATGGTAGTAGGAGTTCCATCTAAAGGTCCTGCAAAGCAAGCCAAACGTATAGTAGTAGAATCTGAGGAAAAAAAGGAATATGATACATCTGAGTGGCCTGCAGGTGCTTCCTCTAAAGGTCCTGCAAAACAAGCCAAAAGTGTAGTAATAGAATCTGAGGAAGGGCAGAAACATAACAGATCTGAGATGCCCATAGAGTTTCCATGTAAAGGCCTTGCAAAACGATCCAAAAGTGTGGTAATAAAATCTGAGAAAGAGCAGGAAGATGAGAGATTTGAGGTGCCTGTGGGATTTCCATCTAAAGGTCCTGCAAAGCGATCCAAAAGTGTAATAATAGAATCTGAGGAAGAATTATTAAAGAATACTACTCGGGTACCTGTGGAAGTTCATTCCAAAGGTCCCAGAAAGCAAGCTAAACATGTAGTAGTAGTAGAATCAGGGGATGAGCAGGAAAATTTTGAGATGGTAGTAGGAGTTCCATCTAAAGGTCCTGCAAAGCAAGCCAAAAGTGTAGTAATAGAATCTGAGGAAGACCGTGAAAATAACAGATATGAGATGCCCATAGGTGTTCCATCTAAAGGTCCAGCAAAACGAGCCAAAGGTGTAGTAATAGAATCTGAGGAAGACCGTGAAAATAACAGATATGAGATGCCCATAGGTGTTCCATCTAAAGGTCCAGCAAAACGAGCCAAACGGATATTAGCCGAACCTGAGGAAGATCTTGAAGATGATACATCTGAGTGGCCAGTAGGCTTTTCTTCTAAAGGTCCAGCAAAACGAGTCAAACCAGTAGTAACAGAATCGAAGGAAGAGATTACTTCTGAGATATCTACCGAAGCTTTTCCCAAAAATGTTGCAAAGTGGGCTCAGCGTGTGCTGTTTGGATCAGAGGCAGAGGTTCAGCAAAATGAGTCCAAAGTGTAGTACTCAAATAAGAGGAAGACACAGAAAAGCAGACTAGGGTTGTGCAAATAAAGAAGAGATGACAGAAATGTCTGAGGTGCAATCAGGACTACCAGTGGAAACAGATAAAAAAAACAAACAAAAGAGACTTCAAAAGAAGGCTGCTCATTCAGTCTTACACTTTTTCCCCCAAGTTATTTGACTAATTAAATACATCTATTTATGAGAGGCTACCAAAATTCCAAAAATGTAGTCAAATATCAAGCTACTGTATGTGGTTCTGTTTAATGATTAGATTGAGAGAACTAATAATATTATTTTATAACAGTGTTTCTTAAACTATGGTTTGCAACCCAAGTCGCATGATGGTCGATTTTGGGAGGCACATTACAATAGTACTAAATGAGAAAGGGGTGTGAATGGATTTGTGGAAAGCTTTGCAAGTGGAAAACATTCCACCCCCCATGCAAAACGATCCTAAAGTGTAGTAATAAAATCTGAGAAAGAGCAGTAAGATGAGAGATTTGAGGTGCCTGTGGGATTTCCATCTAAAGCTCCTGCAAAGCGATCCAAAAGTGTAGTATTAGAACCTGAGGAAGAATTATTAAAGAATACTACTCCGGTACCTGTGGAATTTTATTCTAAAGGTCCCAGAAAGCAAGCTAAACATACAGTAGTAGAATCGGGGGAGGAGCAGGAAGATTTTGAGATGGTAGTAGGAGTTCCATCTAAAGGTCCTGCAAAGCAAGCCAAACATATAGTAGTAGAATCTGAGGAAATAAAGGAATATAATACATCTGAGTGGCCTGTAGGTATTCCATCTAAAGGTACTGCAAAACAAGCCAAAACTGTAGTAACAGGATCTGAGGAAGACCGTGAAAATAACAGATATGAGATGCCCATAGGATTTCCATCTAAAGGTCCTGCAAAATGAGCCAAACATATAGTAATAGAATCTGAGGAAGAGCAGGAATTCCACCCCTCACCCCCCCCCCACTCCCACCAACCCAAACAGGAAGCCCAACAGATGATGATTAATGGCAATGCAACAAGGGGGATCAATTCCCTGGATGATACTCTGTGCCTGTTGCAAAGATACGCAAAAGGAAACAATGGGCTGTATGGGGGAAAAGAAAATACATGTAAGAATGTCTTACAATATTCATTAATGGAAAACACAAGAGTCATAAAACCTCACTTTTAGAAAAAGAAAAAAGACCTTAATTTGGGAATTCTAACCCTAACCCGAACCTCCCAAATTATTTTGTAGGGCATACGTTTTAGGAAATGAGAGTCAGCATCGAGTCTCTAACCGAAATAAGGTGTGATGATTTCTATTCTTCTTATTGCATGGTTCTGTGTTAACCTTTAAACTTATCTCAGTAGATTTAATAAAGGGCAATGGTTTGAGACATCATGACTATGATACAATTACAAGGTCAACAACATACAAGAGTGACTTTGGTAATACTGAATGAGCGTAGTCCTGGTAAGTAATTAGAAATTTAAATAATTCTTCCTTTTAGGTTAATTGAAAATATCAAAGGCCCATTTTTTCCATTACATTTAGTTACTGGTGACCACTCTCGGTTTCATGTTCTTACATAAGCTGGCTGAGAACCTGAGGTCTCCAAGTCACTAACCAGTAGCTTACCGAGTTGCGTTAAAGTTGAGAGTAAATGGGCCTTTGTCTTCTACTGCAGCTGGGAGGGTATCATATTGCTCAGTGCCACCCTCTCTTCCCAGTGGCAGTGAACCTGCAGCCTCCAATTGGCACTGAAGGATTTCCCCTGGTACAGCAGAAACAAAGGCTGTTCTATAACCCATCAGCCCGAGTTTACATCCCACTACTGCCATCTCAGGTAGGATGAACAGTTCAATTGCAAAGTTTTCATTTCTGCCTGGCTAGACGGTAATATTTTAATTTCATATAACAAAATGATATTGTTGGATCCCGCTCTTCCAGACCTTCCATTAGTAACCCATTTGACCACTTTACAACACTCTGAGAGGAGGATAGCAGAGAAATATTTAAAGGAGGCTCATTCACCTCATTTTACATAGGCCAGCTACTGTCCGTTGACAGAGTATTAGAGTCCTACAGTTCAGCTATTCAGAATCCTGCCCATCTCTGCCAGCTGTTGAATGCCTATAAATTAAGGATTTTTCAGATTATTTAAAACCTATAAATCTAGACTAGCAAAAGGACCACCGTCACAAGTATATTTTCTGTTCCCTGAACCTATGGATCTTTCTACCTACTTGCTATTTCTCAAACCCTGTCGATTTAGGCAAGTACAAAGACCCATCTGTTGATATATTTGGTTATTTCTGACCCTATGAATTCTGGGTCTGTCTCTTCCAATCCTGTCACAACATACCCATAGGACCACTTTACATCACTCTGAAAGGAGATTAGCAGGGAAAATATTTCAAAGAGGCTCTCTTACCTCGTTTCACATTGGCCAGCCTCTGTCCACTGACAGAAAGTTGGGATCCATCGAGTCAGTTGTTGGGGATCCTGCCAGAGTGCGCCAACTGTTGAAGCTCTATAAATTAGGGAATGTTCACATTTACTAAGCTCTATAGATCCAAAAGTCCACCATGTGTAGTATATTTGCCTTTACTTGACTCTGGATATTTCTAACTACTTGTTCTTCCTCAAACGATATAGATCTAGACTTGGAAAGTGGATCACAATTACAAGTATATTTGTTGTTCCTTTACCCTGTGGATCTTTCTTCCTACTTGCTGCTCTTTAATCCCTATAGATCTAGGCTAGTAAGAGGACCAGTCATTTGTCTCAAAAAAATGAGATATAGACCCCAAAATAGAAAACTGTCAAAGCATTGCTTATTTACAGTGTTGAATTTAGCAAAACAACATGTAATCAAAACAAAACTTCCAAATCAAAATGATCATATATATATATATATAAACGTGTGTGTGTGTTCGGCCCGGAAGTGAGAGGTGGAGTCTGGGTAAGGGCCACTACCCACTACTGTCCTGAGTCGAGAATTAGCCATTGTGAGCCACTAGGGGGCGTACTGCCACCATAACCCAGACACAGACAGGCAGGAGACAGGTTTTGTCACACGTTTATTTACAGTTTTACCAGCCCACAATGCCAGTAAACAACGCAACACACCAACACCGTTCAGTCCCTTCTTGCCGCCAGTCCTTCTCCCTCCACTCCTCTTCAGGTTTTGTCCTCTCCTCCCGACTGTGACCACCGCTCCTTTTTATAGGGCACCTAAATGCACTCCAGGTGCCCAACGAGCTTCTTCCGGCTGTGGCGTGAAGCGTGACCACATAAGGCCCTGAAAAGGTCCATGCGCCCCCTGGCTGGGTTGAGCCACCATGCTCATAACCCGTGGCCCCACTGGAAACCAAGGGAGCTGCCCTCTATCGGCCCAGGGAAGAAACTGTCCCGACAATCCTTTTTCCCCTGGTCCTTCCACACTTTGGGTGTCCTGGCCATCTGCCACACCATGTAGCGCCTCACAACCCCCTTATGTCTTGGGTGTGCTGTGCAATCACTGGCTCACTGGAGCTCTTTCCTCTTCCTGTTCTGCCTAAAGGTAAGTACCTCTTCATAACTATTTACGCATTGAAAACTACTATAAAGTAAAGGCCACTTACCCTGTGATAGTGGTAACTAGGAGCAGACAAACACAACAGTTCCATCTCCTCTTCACTTATGGTGCCCTCTGTAATATTTGGGACAAAGACAAATTTTTCCCTGATTTCTCTCTCTGCTCCACAGTTTAAAATTACAAATCAGACAATTCAGCTTTCATTAAAGCATACAATGTAGACTTGTCATTTGAGGGGATTTGCATACATTTCCGTCACACCATGTAGAAATGACAACACTCCTTCAACATGATCACCTAACTTCAGGGCCCTTTAATTGTTGGGACGACTGGCATCACAGGTGTTGCTGACCACTCAGGTGTGTTTCATTGCTTCAAGCAGTGCTGAGGCTACTGCTATTTTTAACCATTTATAAATGATTTGGATAGCAATATAAAGTAACAAACTGGTTAACTTTGCAGACAATACCAAGCTTGGTGGGATGGTAGATCATCTAGAATCTGTTGAATCATCAAAGATGGATTCATAAAGCATGCAGACTTGGGCAGATTTATGATGAAATTTAATGTCAGTAAATGTAAAGTATTATAAGAAGTAAAAATACAATATGGCCTGAATACAAAACAGGAGGTCTGAACTTTGAAAGTCCACCTTATGAGAAGGATTTAGGAGTTGTAGAGGACTCGTCGCTATCAACTACCAGACAGAACCATTAAGAAGGCTAACAGAATGTAAGGTTATATAGCGCCTAGATCTGTGGAGTACGAGTCACAGGAAATTCTGCTCAAGCTTTATAACACACTGGTGAGGCCTCATCTGGAGTCCTGGGTGCAGTTTTGGTCTGCAGGCTACAAAAAGGACATAACAGCACAAGAGAAAGTCCAGAGAAGAACAACTAGGCTGATTCCAGGGTTACAGGGGATGATGAATGATGGAAGGCTAATAGAGCTGAGCCCATCACTTGCATTAAGTTTAGGTGTGAATACACAGTGGGAGGTCTGAAAATCGAAAGGTCGCCCTATGAGAAGAACATAGGAGTCATAGTGGTCTTGACACTATCAACTGACAGTGTTCAGAAGCTTACAGAATGTCAGGTTATATAGCACCCTGATGTGTGGAGTACGAGTCACAGGAGGTTCTGCTCAAGCTTTATAACACACTGGTGAGAACTCATCTGGAGTCCTGAGTGCAGTTTGGGTCTCCATAAAGACATAACAGCACTAGAGAAAGTCCGGAGAAGAGCGACTCGGCTGATTCAGGGCAACGGGGGATGAGTTATAAGGAAAGATTCAAAGAGCTGAGCCTTTAAAGTTTAAACAAAAGAAGATTTAAGAGGTGACCTGATTGAAGTGTTTAAAATGAAGAAGGGAATTAATACAGTGGATCAAAATGGTGATTTTAAAATGAGTTCAACAAGAACACGGCGACACAGTTAGAAACCTGTTAAGGGTAAATTTCGTACCAACACCAGGTTTCCCCGAAAATAAGAGTGTCTTATATTAATTTTAGGTCCAAAAATGCACTAGGGTTTATTTTCGGGTGGGTCTTATTTTTATTCAAGTTTAAAACAGTAAAGTACATTTATTCCTGCTCAACAATTCTACGGTACAAACTACTGGTACGTTAACGCCTGTTCAACAATCAAATCAACATGTACGGTATTCAATGTTCTACAAAGTACTGTACGAGGGGGTACCCAAAAGAATCCGCAATAGCGCTGCGCTTGACGGAGCCCCCGGAGCACACACCACCCCCGCCGAGGTAGTGCCCCAAGTTTCAACCGCGTCTCCTGCCAGTCTCAATCCCTGCGGCCAGCGTGCGGCCGTGAACCCCACGCCGCACATCACCCCTTCCCAAACGAGAAAAGATTTTTCTCGCCTAAAAAAAGGTGAAATGCAGCACCCCTCCCCAGCAGGAAACAAAAGCCCACAGCCACACGCCGACCACAAAGAACGAGAAGAAGCAAAGAGCGAGGTTGAAAACTGTTCCAGACTCACCCACCGCAGCAGGAAAAACGTGCACCCCAAAAGCCCCGGCCAGCGTAGCGCTACCAGTATCGCGCACTCCCTTGGGCACCCCTTCCTATGTTAACTGTGGTTTAACAATCAACATGTATTCATGTTATACAAACTACTGTATGTTAACTGCTTCTACATTTATTCAAATACAGTCATGTCATCATCTTCTAAAATATCATCATACTGTAACTCTCCATATCTGAACCTGCAATTCCTTCCTGGATTTCTTTTGACACTAATTCCTTTAGAATTAATGGCCCCAATCTCTCATGTGCAGCAGTACTGCTCTCCTTAAATGAACACTTCTTGTCCAGGTAACCTGCTCGTAGTGCATTGGCAGCACAGCTTTTAGTGATTTTATCCCATGAATTCTTCACCCAAGTCACCACCTCTTGCAGTTTAGGCTTCACAAAGTTCCCCCGCTGATTTCTATCCATTCTGTTTTCAGTGTAATCATTGACTTCTATTTGCAAATAGTCTTTGAATGGCTTGTTTATTGCAATGTCAAGTGTAACCAGGCCAGCTTTTAGGCTAAATACGGCAGCTCTCAGGACAGAAGCAAAAATGGCGGATTAGCGGTAGGTCTTACTTTCGGGGAATTACGGTATTGGGATGTTTTCCTTTACACAGAGAACCACAGACATTTGGAATAAGCGACCAAGCAGTTTGGTGGACAGCAGGACTTTAGGGACTTTCAAAACTCAACTTGATGTTTTTTTGAGAAGAAGTAAGTGGAGAGGAGTTGGCGAGCTCTGTTAGGCTGAATGGCCAGTTCTTGTCCAGATTGTTCTACTGTTCTAAAAAAAATCAGCAAACGGGGAGGGTGTTTAGATTGCATTTGATTTGTGGAAGAAATTTTATGTTAATGTTTTACTTTTCTTTAATGACCCCAGAAATACGTTCATTGACGTTCACCTGTCTAATTTTGGTTAAGTTTGCATGTTTGCTTTGTTCAGAGTCTCCCATTTCCCCTGCATCGAGGGAATGGTACCTCCCTAAGCGAATGCTGGCAGGATGAGGGAATGAACCCTCTTTATAGGGATGGCGTTGGCCACAGCAGGGCGTCGCTTGATTGATCTGAGCAGAGTGAGAGTGGGCATGGCACACAAGTCTTCGAGAGAGGGAGAGCTTGGTGGCGCACGGTTGATATGGAGAGTACTGAGGCTCTCTTTAGCCAGTATAAGCTTTTGAATTTAATTTTGGAAGAGTTGTATTTTTTGAGTGAGCCCATTTTTTTTTTTGTGTGATTATTTTTGTGTTTTTAAAGGCTGCGAGTAACCCAGCAGATGGAGTGAATATGGGTAAGAGCCTTTTCTTAAGACCTTGAGTTGATGTTTTTTTTCTGGATGCACCAAAGGATTGTTTTGTTTTTAAAACATGCATTTTTATTTGAACTGTAACTTTTACTATAAATATTTCTGCAACCAAGAACTACTTTTGTGGAATAAAAATCTACCTTTTTTTCCCAACATCAGCCTCCTCGTTGCCTCTCTTTCAACACCCAGATGGTCCTAAACTACTAACAGGTCTTCCTACAGGTGGCTCATGACTTCATTCACTACAACCTCCAGCAGGTCCAGGCGGCGTCCCATAACTGAGCCTGACTTTCTAATCAGCTTGTTGATTCAGAGGTCCACTCTTGAAGTACACTATGGTGTACTTTGGTCTCCAGGCTACAAAAAGGACATAGCAGCGCTAGAAAAGGTCCAGAGAAGAGCGACTAGGCTGATTCCAGGGCTACAAAAGCTGAGCCTTTACAGTTTAAGCAAAAGAAGATTAAGAGGTGACATGATTGAAGTGTTTAAAATGATGAAGGGAATTTGTACAGTGGATCGAGACGGTGACTTTAAAATGAGCTCATCAAGAACACGGGGACACAGCTGGAGACTTGTTAAGGGTAAATTTTGCACAAACATTAGGAAGTTTTTCTTTACACAAAGAACGATAGACACTTGGAATAAGCGACCAAGTAGAGTGGTAGACAGTAAGACATTAGGGACTTTCAAAACTCGACTTGTTTTCTTGGAGGAAATAAGTGGATAGTACTGGCGAGCTTTGTTGGGCTGAATGGCCTTTTCTCGTCTAGAGTGTTCTAATGTTCTAATGGTGTAAAAAATATGGCACTGGCTATAACAGAGTTGTAGATCATGTGAAGCGGTCTCTAGCCGCATAAAAGGAACACCATCTCCTAAGAGCAAAGAGTCTGCTCTGGTTTTTCTTCTGCAGTTCCTCTGTTATGAGTTCAGACCAGCGTGTCCTTCATTGCATTTACCTGCACACACACTAGTCAGGTTAAGATGAATAACCTGCTTAAGGCAAAAAAAAAAAAAATGGTTTCTTAATAACACTGGTGAACAAGCATTTTGTACTACTGGGATTCTTTCATCTGTAAATTTCACTTGCTGACTCCAAATCTGATAACCGTTTTCGTCCAGTACATCCCATTTTTTAGTTATGATGTTCCTGGTCTTGGACAACTAGGGTGACTGGACAGTACAGTACAGGCGATGTGTTTCAGCATTTAAGAAATAAGTTTGGTCTCGAGAAAAGTGAACCCAAAATTAAGGAAAGTTTTTTTGTTGGCCCTGAAATCTGTGAACTGATGCTTGACGAGGAGTTGAAAAGGAAACTGAAGCCAACTGAATCAGCACCCTCATTCGTGCAGGTTGTCCAGAATTTTCTTGACAGTCACAGAGCAGAGAATTATGCTGAGTTTGTGAAGAACCTGCTGAAAGCGTATCAGCTTACGGGAGCCAGAATGTCACTGAAGACTCATTTTTGACATTCTCATCACAAATTTTTTCCACCACATCTAAGCGATGTCATAGATGAGCATGGGGAAAGATTTCATCAAGATGTAAAGGTGATGGGAAACTGATATCAGGAAAAAATCACTCTGAGCATGATGGGTGACTACTGTTGGTTCTTGCAAAGAGAGACGGATGTACAGTACAAGCGCAAAAGCGAGGGCCTCCAACATTTTTGTGCTCACTGACCTCACTTTTATAAATTGACATAAATATGCTTTAACGTGTCTCTGGTATCGTCTTCTGGTTTGTTTTCAGAATACAGTGATCCCTCCTTGATCCGCGTTCCAGAACCCCCTGCGAAAGGTGAATATCCATGAAGTAAAAACCTTCATAATTTTTAAGCCTTTATAAACTCTCCCACACTCTTACAAACATTTCCAGCACAGTTATACAGCATAAACCTTTATATTCTCTTAGATATTAGGTAAGATTCGTTGAAATTATGTATGTAAACACACTGTTTATATACAGTAAAACCTAAATGTTATTTTAAAGATATCGAGTGTCTCTGATATCACATATGTTACAGCCATTACGATAGACAGGCCACCAGCAATAAATACGTACAATGCAAGAAAAATAGTATACAGTAAATGTGTGTACAGTGACACTAAACGTACGTACATGTACTAAGTCCGTAGAAAATGAGTTATGGTTACTCACCAACAATGACACGACGACTTGTCCGATAACGATGAGTTTAATTTTACAAAGGAGAACGTCACAGCTCTTCTAAAGGAGCCTCTTCAGGCGACTGTGTAGCACCGCCGTTGTCGTCTGGAGTTTCTTCTTCCACTGAAGGCGTACTCGGCGGTGTTTTGCAGGTAAGGAACATCGCGATGGGTAGTTGCTGGCGCTGCTTTTTGATTTGTGTAAGGAGGTTTTTATACACTTCCGTGGCGTCGTCAAGAGCATTTCTAAATTGCAAAGAACGAATCATTTGCGGGTCCTATTCTTCAACCGATATCTGGAGATCTTTAGCCATTCGTAGAATGGTCGTGAGACGCTCGAGAGTTAGGCCGGCATCTTGTTCCTGTGCTGGGTCCTCTTGTTCCTTATCTTCCTCTCATGCTGACTTGGTCATCTCGGCCAAATCTTAGTCGCTCAGCGTCTCGGAGTAGGCATCGAGCAGCTCATTGACAGAACTTAACTCTTTACACAGCGAAACACACATGAAGGAGTCCAGTCTTCGTCTCAGGTCACTGGATAGCGTCCATGTCTCGCAACAATATAGTAAGACAGGATGCACCAGGACTCTAAAGACTTGGACCTTCGTCCTTTTGCACAGATATCAGGAGTGCCACACACCCCTTTCTAGCGACCTCATGACCCCCCATACTCTCCCAATCCGTCTACTGACTTCACAGGAAGAGTCACCAGAGACATGAGTGTCACTGCCAAGGTAAGTAAACCTCTCAAAGACGAGGTTGACACTCTCTCCGCAAACAGACACACTGCTGATGGCCGTGCCCAAGAGCTCATTAAAGGCCTGGCTGTTGTTTTTTATCAGGACCCTCACAAGCCCAGACACTCAGATCCCTCACTAAGTCTCTGAAGAGCCCCGATCAGAGCCTCCAGTGACTCAGCGAAGATCACAGCATCGTCAGCAAAGTCAAGATCCGTGAATCTTTCTTCACCAACAGATGCCCCACAGCTGCTGAACCCCATGACCTTGCCCAACACCCAGTCCATACACTCATTGAACAGAGTGGGAGCAGAACACACCGCTGACGGACCCCAGAATCAACTGGGAAAAACGCAGAGGTCCTGCCTTCACTCTGCACAGCACTCACAGTACCAGTGTACAGGCCAGCCATGATATCCAGCAACCTCAAGGGGGTCCCACAAACCCTCAGGATGTCCCACAGGGCAGCTCGATCAACCGAGTTGAACACTTTGCAAAAATCGACAAATGCTGCAAAGAAACTCTGCTGATATTCGCGTTTGCGCTCCATGAGGACCCTCAGTGCCAGATTGTGGTCGATGGTCAGCTTCTTAGGTGTAAAACCAGTCTACTCTGGTCTCTGGTAGGTGAGCAAGTGATCACAGATCCTATTTGAGGACGACCATAACGAGGACCTTACCCGGCACCGAGAGCAGTGTTATCCCCCTGTAGCTGCTGCAATCCAGGCGATCACCCTTCCCTTTCCAGATAGGGATGACAATTCCCGTTTTCCAGTCAGTTAGGATGATGCCAGTCTCCCAAATGGAAGCAAAGATTGCTTGCAATGGCAGGAGGACAGCCTTACCACCAGCCTGGAGAAGCTCACCCCGGAGACCACAGATCCCTGCAGCCCCCTCAGCTGGTTCACCACCTGTGCAATCTCAGTGAGACTTGGGGGGTTCACAGCTAAATGGAGGGTCACCCTCAAGAACCATGGACCTTGAAATGTGCAACGTCCTGACCGGAGGATCAAATACTCAAAGTAGCCAGCCCAGCGGGTCACAACTGCAGTGTCATCCGTAAGAGCCGTTCCATCAGCCGCCCTGACTGCGACTCTTTGAGGAATACATTCGGATGGGCATCATGCTTCGATTCCTCTGTAAGCAGGAATGTTAGTAGCACTGCTACATGTATTATTTTGTAAGTTGGGGTCGAGGGGGGCAAACTCAAAGATCACCCCTGGTGACAAAAGCTCCATTTACCCCACTGTTATTAAAGGCTACCACAGCGAAAGCCTTAGTGACTTCCGCATTTCCACTGACACTGACAGTTGCCGAATTGTGAACAGTGCTTGGCGGGCTAACACGTTTCTTGTCCTTCCACTCGCTCACGATCATTTTACCTTTTAGCCACACAGCTACTTGCACAGCAGTGAGGCTTCAGGAAGCTGAATTCGCCCGGCAGGAGCTGACTGGGTCTTAAAACCGGCCCGGACCTCCTTCAACGAGAGTACGCGGCTCGCTACTTGCTATGAGCCTATGATATGAACTCTTAACTGTTGCCAAACTTAATCTGAACACTGTTGTTTAGACACATCTTCAAATTTGACGACATGCTTAGAAATAAAATTTAATGAGAAGTTACAATTTTGTAACACGGCTTACACGTTATTACAGTACGTGTCAAATGTCAATGTCAGGTCCAAGTGCCAGTACCCTAGTAGGCTAGCAGCTGCTCATTTACAATGGAATAAATGATAACCGACATTATAATGAAGACCTCACATGATTGAAATGTTCCATTAACTCTCTCAGGGCTGATGCTGACTTTTGTCTAGATTGAGGAGTAGAGGACGGTAAACTGTGACAAAACTCACCCTTAAGTTTTAGTTTGACTCTCTTTAGTTGAAGGAAAGTTATGTAGCTTTGTTGGCTTGACCTCAATTACCTGCGCGTGCCTGAGTAGTGAAGAACAAACAGCCTCTAAAATGGCATCGACATCTGGCGAGACTAAAACAAATGTGCACAGCAAAATACTCCATGGTTTGCTGAATCGGACTCTGACTTTTCAGACTCTGAGTTTGATGCAAGTGCTCTGGAGATGGATATCGAAAATGAAAGGGAGGTACCAGCATCAGATGATCGTGGCGCTGAACCTGTTCATGTAGCTGATACACCTACAGCAGCGTTCGCCTAGGAGGACCACCACTTATGATGACAAAAGGTACGAAACATATTGCGTCACACTGCCACTGTCTGTGCGAAGACAAAGAGGTAGCCGGCCCGCTGTGCATTCCTGCTGGCCATCGAGCTGTCCCTGCACAGCCACTGCCGCCAGAGATGCCAAACAGCTGCCAACAGCAACCACAGCAACCACAGCATGCAGCAACAGACGTTTTATGTTGATTTATGTTTGAAACCAGTACATTGAGTTTTCGGAAAAAATATTCAGCCCTCAAAGAGTTAACTTAACGGTAAACTAATAAGAAAAATTCCTTTCCTGTGCTTTCTAACTTCATTTCATGATACTAATAATCGCAGCTGAAAACCACTAATTATCGCTCACGCCGACAACCAGAGAACAATAAAATGCATAATCCATCCATCATCCAAACCGCTATATCCTAACTACAGGGTAAGGGGGGTCTGCTGGTGCCAGTCACAGCCAAACACAGGGCACAAGGCAGGAAACAAACCCCAGGCATGGCACCAGCCTACCACAGGGCACACACCCACACCCACGGGACAATTTAGGATCGCCAATGCACCTCACCTGCATGTCTTTGGACTGTGGGAGGAAATCAACGCAGACACGGAGAGAACATGCAGACTCCACACAGGGAGGACCTGGGAAGCGAACCCAAACGGATCTCCTTACTGCGAGACAGCAGCGCCACCCACTGTGCCACACATCTATTCAATGAGTATTATTTGTTTTCTTATATGTGCCTTCTACTGTCTTGTTAATGTGTTTTGTTGAAGTGTAAAGTGTCCATGAGTGTATGAAAGGCGCTACATAAATAAAACTTATTACCTCTCTGTTATAAAAAAAAAAAAAAATCTCGAGAGGGAGACTAGGAAGACGAGACGTGATCTTCTCGGAAGACAATTTGATGTCCCGCGAGAGACACTTTAATATCACAGGAGACAAGGCAGTGAGACGACGAAATTCACGGACATCTACAGTAACCTTGCAGTTGTTGGATTGCTTTTGGCAGACGCACTTCATGTGCTTCCAGCTCTTAAAACAACGACAAGCGACAAGCAGAACACGCAGCTCGCCAGCAGCAGCAGCAACAACAAGCCAGCAGATGATCTGACGGCATCTCCTTAGCATGTGTTTAGCCCCAGAACGTGAGCAGCGTTATACGTCCTGCGAGAAAGAGATGTAACCACGCCCGGGGCCGGAAATAGTATTGTTTTTTAGAAAACTTTTAAAATAAAAGTGAAAATAATGCATATGTAACATCCATCCATCCATTACCCAACCCACTTTATCCTAACTACAGGGTCACGGGGGTCTGCTGGAGCCAATCCCAGCACGCCAGGCAGGAAACAAACCCCGGGCAAGGTGCCAGCTCACCGCAGGACACACACACACTAGGGCCAATTTAGAATCACCAACGCACCTGACCTGCATGTCTTCGGACTGTTTGAGGAAACCCACGCAGACATGGGGAGAACATGCAAACTCCACGCAGGGAGAATCCGGGAAGCGAACACCCAGGTCTCCTAACTGCGAGGCAGCAGCGCTACCCACTGCGCCACTGTGCCGCCCAAAATGCATGATACATCATCTAAACTAATTATTAATACTGAAGAATTTAAATACTAGATATGAGATAAAATGCAATAATGTAAATGCTACCCGAAATGTAGCGATATCGAAACAGAAATCGGCAAAAGGCATTTGTGACCAAATGTTTCGCTGCAACGTTGTGTACTGACAACTAAAACAACTTGATGACGTAATACGGTGTATTATAGAGGACGATATAAATCGCTGTTTCGTAGTTTAGAAATGTAATTTTAATGTCAAATAGTAACCAGTACATAAAATTTATTTCATTAAACGGTCAGCCCATGGCCAGACCAGAGTCCGCGGCCCACCAAGCATTGCCCAAATGTCCTAATGGCCAGTCCGCCCCTGTCGCCCAGTATATCATGATGGTTCGGTCATACAGTGCTGTATACGTCGGTTTCTCACCAATTCACATTGTCTTCACTGTCGCTCGATTCAACTAATGGTTCGGTTTCAGTTTGTTCGTTAACTGCCTTTGCAGCTTCTTCTTTACATTCCTTTGCGTTTTTTTGGCCCGACACCTCCGTCCCACTTAATTACTGCTGCGGTTTGCATTGAGTGACAGAATGCTTATGAAAATTCACAGTTTTTTTTTCCAGCATGATGTTCTTTCAACGACAAGATGGCTGCAGAATACTGTCCCAAGAGTTATTTGGGCTTAACACCATCTAGGCCAGTGGTGGCAAACCTATGGCACGTATGCCAAAGGGGGCACTCAGAGCTCTCTCAGTGGGCACGCGCGCCGTCGCCCGAGCACAGAGTTCGTTACTATAAAGCCAGAGGAATGCGGGGCGGGCTGCTCCCTCACCGCTCCCCTCTTCACGCGCCGGAGGACGTTTCTCACATCACCGCCCCTCTGCCCAGCAGCCCAATGGGAGCGCGTCCTTCCTCTCCTGTCTGGGGTAAGGCGGGCGGCACACATGCTGCTTGAGGGTGCGGCACGGACTGCAGCCTTTTGAGTCTGTGATTCCCGTGGTGGGGTTGGAGGGGATGTGGTATAGCGGGTCCACAGCTCAAAATTGAAAAGGCCAGTTTTAACAGATAATTGCCGCACTCGCGCTTAAAGGGGTTATGGTAGAGTGGCGAGCGGTTTCGGGAGCTTTGTGATGCGGGCAGTCCTCGCTTAAGCGCACAGGTGAGGAGTCGTCCGCATCTGTAATTATTGCCGGGAGTTGCTAATCGCCACACCTGATCCACGACCCCGTAATATATAATGGAAGCGTTGGGGGCGGAGCTTAATAGGGAAGACCTGCGTGAAACACTTGAGAGGATCGAAGGGATGACAAAGGACAGCACAGTTAGTTATGAAAATGAAATCCTTAAAGTGTGGAATTCTCTGCCAAATAATCTTAAGTCAATGAAGGCACTTGAGATTGCTTTCCTTACTTTGTTTGGAACATCTTATGCTTGTGCGCAGCTGTTTTCAGCTTTGAATTAAATCAAATCTGACACCAGAAACAGACTAACAGATGACCTGAGTGCTGCATGTGTTGCTCTCAAACTTACAAAGTATGAGCCAAGGTTAGACAAATTATCAGCATGCATACAACAGCAAAAAGCACATTAATTGTTCAAAAGCATACCGAATGCAAACTTTTACCTTTCAACAAAAAGTTGTTTGTATCATTGAAAGCTCCGCTATTATGTTTTTCTTTTAAGACAAAAGATGTTAATGTATGAGTGGCTTTTCTAAACTAAAAGCTCAGTAGATAGACAGACAGACAGAGCATCAGTGTTGGCAGTTCAGTCCAATTTATCATCCAGCTGCACTCCCAGGTATTTATAGGTCTGTACCCTCTGCACACACTCACCTCTGATGATCACGGGGTCCATGAGGGGCCTGGGCCTCCTAAAATCCACCACCAGCTCCTTGGTTATGCTGGCGTTCAGTTTTAGGTGGTATTCAGGTTAAATTGCCATGTTGGCACTTTGCGATAAATAAGTGGGTTTTGGATTGCAGTTTGGGCACTTAGTTTCTAAATGGTTCGCCATCACTGATCTAGGCCATCAAAACATTTCCCTAAGACGCTTTCAGAGTTAATCGTTTTTAAGTAGAATTTCAAGCCAAAGTGTTTCTCAGGGTTGACGTCAACGACTTAACATACATACAAGTCTTTAAAAATAAGGACATTCTGAAATAATCTACGCCCTGCGGTGGGCTGGCGCGCCCTGCCTGGGGTTTGTTTCCTGCCTTGCGCCCTGTGTTGGCTGGGATTGGCTGGATGGATGAAATAGTCTATTCTCCTGATTCCATCCTGGGGATGGCCACAATAGTCTTTTGACCCACATCTGGGATCAGTAATGTCCTCCGAGTCTTGAACTCTTCTGGTAGCCCCAGGTGGTCCCACAGTTCTGAAATCAATCCCAGGGTTAGCCAACTATACAGAGGCCAAGTGAAGACAGTGCATAGCGGAGGGCATTGGGTAACCTAACTAGCATTCCTGCTGTCATCTGTCAGTAAGGGGGACTCCTTAGTAGCCACTTAATGTCCTTCACTCTCCTTTTATAAGCTAATCCCTAGTTACTTCTGAAATTCTTCTGTTATTGAGACCTAAAATTTCTGTGGGGACATTTTGTAGTTGACCTCCAGTCCTGGATGGCCCTGTGTAAACTGTGAGTCTCCTTTAACTCTGCAGCAGTGGCTAGCTGGCCGGCCTCCTGGCTGCCCAGATCGTACCATTCTGCTGAACGTGAAGAACTTGTTGAACTAAAATGAAATCCCATCATCAGTTTGATTATGAAGTATGCCTCATGCTTTAAAAGTCCTCGTTTGGTTTGCTTTGGGTAGTAAAACAATAAAAGACCCTCATAAAAATTCTTCATAGACTGGCAGAATTTAAAAAGCCCCAGTAAATAAAATGGAGCAGACGCAAAAGTGAAGAAAACCCCTGGCAGCCTGAGGCCCATTTCAGTCTGCGCATGAGAAGATGGAGTGGAACAGGTATGGATTTACAGTCCCTGTTACTGATCTACAATGTTTAGAAGCAATCAGAGATGTGGTTTGATTCAACTTGAGTTGTACTTACACAATGCCAGAGACCTGAGGCCTGAGCCACAATCTCTCCTGGGTTCGGTTTTGTTTCCATCTCTTTGTCATTAGACTTTATAGTTCGACGAAAAGCGTGAGAAGTGCCCAGCTGCAGTGAGGACAGCTTTAGGCCTTGGACAGATCCGAGCACTTCAGACTCTATGAGGTCCATAAATTGACATCCCCTCCCCTGTTTCGCTGGTGACCAGACGCCCCTCACGACGATTTCAATAAATGTGTATTCAGCATTTATTAAACTTCTCAACTATCGAGGTCTCTCAGTTCTGCATTGTTTTGGTGTCATGTATTAGAAACAAATTGAACAAAATATATATATATATAAATACTTTTTAAAAACCACAATTATATTAAGTTAAAAAGTGTACTAAAAATTAAAAAATAAGTCTCTCATACATCACTCGTAAAATAAAAGGTGGGCGCTTTTTTGAATGTTGATAGATGAAGAGCGCCCGCACTTTCATTTTACGAGTGATGTATGCATGACTTATTTTTTACTTTTTACTACACTTTTTAACTTAATATAATTGTGGTTTTTAAAAAGTATTTTTTATGTATATATATTATTTTCAACTTTTTAGACTTGGGTTGGGCGGCATGGTGGGTAGCACTGCTGCGTTGCAGTTAGGAGACCCGTCTGGGTTTGCTTCCCGGTCCTCCCAGCGTGGAGTCTGCATGTTCTCCCCGTGTCTGCGAGGATTTCCTCCCACAATCCAAAGACATGCAGGTGAGGTGCATTGGCGATCCTAAATTGTCACGGATGTGTGCTTGGTGTGTGTGACCTGCGGTGGGCTGGCGCCCTGCCCGGGGTTTGTTTCCTGCCTTGTGCCCTGTGTTGGCTGTGATTGGCACCAGCAGACCCCCGTGACCCTGTAGTTAGGATATAGCGGGTTGGGTGATGGAGGGATGTTACATATGCATTATTTTCACTTTTATTTTAAAAGTATTCTAAAAACCAATACTATTTCCGGCCCCGGGCGTGGTTACTTCTTTTTCTCACAGGACGTATGACGCTGCTCATGTTGTGAAACGGGTGCTGAACGCACGCTAAGGAGATGCCGTCAGATCATCTGCTGGCTTGTTGCTGCTGCTGCTGGCGAGCTGCGTGTTCTGCTTGTCGCTTGTCGTTGTTTTCAGAGCTGGGAGCACACGAAGTGCGTCTGCCAAAAGCAATCCAACAACTGCGAGGTTACTGTAGATGTCCGTGAACTTCGTCGTCTCCAGCACACCCCCGTGACCCTGTAGTTAAGATATAGCGGGTTGGATAAATGGATGGATGTATGTTTCATATCTGCGTTTGCCGTGTCTCATTCATGAGACTGCACTTTTTAATGCATTAGTTATATGCTGCACTCAACGGACTAGTGGCTCTGTGGTTAAGGATCTACACTGGTAATCAGTAGGCTGACCCCAATATAAAAATAGGAAATGCTAAGGAAGAAAACGAAGAAGAATAAATGATATGCTGCACTCGGCTACAATTAACACTATTGACATCTGAATCGAATAAATCATATCATTTGTGTAAACAGTCAAAATATGGGTGGCATGGTGGCGCTGCTGCCTCGCAGTTAGGAGACCCTTAAGGGTTCGCTTCCCAGGTCCTCCCTGTGTGGAGTTTGCATGTTCTCCCCGTGTCTGCGTGGGTTTCCTCCGTCAGTCCAAAGACATGCAGGTTAGGTGCATTGGCAATCCTAAATTGTGGTTGGTGTGTATGTGCCCTGTGGTGGGCTGGCACCCTGCCCGGGGATTTGTTTCTGCCTTGTGCCCTGTTCTGACTGGGATTGGCTCCAGCAGGACCCTGTGTTAGGATATAGCGGGTTGGATAATGACTGACAGTCTAAATATACAATACTACACGCCAGACGTTTAGGAGCTCTTTAGAGTACTGTCTTTGTGGTCGTCCTCTCTGTGTTATATCATTAGTACTGTATTATTACTGGTGTACAAAATTTGAATATTTCTATTAACGATGCATTAATTGTGGTGGAGTTTATGCTCCAGAGGAATGACGCACTCGCCCTCAGAAGCACAAAGAGGTGTGAAGTAGTCGTTTGAGTTGCCCAGCTAAGACCTCCTCTGTTTGCCGAGCCGATTTGTGTACCCATTGAGGATAGCTGGCGACCTCGCAGCGAGTATCACAATTTATCCTGGTGAGGCTTTTTTTAATTTAAAACTAGCAAAATACCCGCGCTTCGCAGCGGAGAAATAGTGTGTTAAAGAAGCATTGAAAAAGAAAAGGAAACATTTTGAAAATAACGTAACATGATTGTCAATGTAATTGTTTTGTCTCTGTTGTGAGTGATGAGTGTTGTTGTCATATATATATATATTTACACACACACACAAACATATATATATATATACATATCTATACATGTACACATACATATACATACACACATACATACACACACACATATATACACACAAATACATATATATATATATATATATACATACACACACATATATAAACATATATATACATATACATACATATCTACATATATACACACACAGCTATTTTGTATCTGTGCAATAAGCTGCTTGTTAAAACGGATGACACCCGCTCTTACGTGCAAGTCTGCGTGGATATTATGAACTATCGTATTTGTTCAAGTTCTTTTTAAATTTTAAATAGAAGGAATTTTTATTTAGTCGACAGAAATATCTTTGGTAGGAATGGTAAAAACAGACAGGAATATTATTCGTGAATAAATCAACTCAAACCTTAAACAACTTATAATATTTTGCTGTCCATAAAAATATATCCTGTCTAAATTATACAAGTTAGAAATAAAGTAAACATTAAAAGAACAAACATTCAAATTTCTTTACTCTTATGTAATTTTATATTTTATAAAAAATAAACTTACATTTTAAATATCCCAAAAGATTTTGCTCTCCATAAAAATATATCCTGTCAAAATTATACAAATTCAAATATGAACATGCTGCATAACAAAACCTGGAAATATAAATCAAATGTGTTCCTTTCAGCAATAACAAATCAAATCATTCAGTTGTCTTTGCTCAGATGTCATTTTAGAGCTGGACGCCTGGCATCTTTTTGGCCACAAGTTCGTTTCTGTTTGGTGTGAGGTTCTGTGTTGTGGAGATTCTCAGGATGGATTGCAGGTGCTCATCAGTGAGGCGACTCCTGTGTGCTGTTTTGTTAGTCTTTATCACTGAGAAGAGCGTCTCACACAGATATGTGCTACCAAACATGCACAAGGTTCGAGCCGCATGTAGACGGACTTTTTTTGTTCTTCAAAGTCACCAAAGCGCCGTACAAACTCAGTGCGCAATAACTCTAGCTTCGCAATAACTTGCTGCATCATAAGGTAGACTTGATTAACGCGGTTAGTGTTCGGCAAGGCAGCTGAAGCGCTGCATTATGGGATCTGTAGTTTATTGTGTTACCAGCGCTTCATATACCCGGGCTTTAATAACAATAATGCAGTATATAAAATGATCTCGGGCGGATATAATTACGCCGGGCGGATGTGGCCCATGCCCTTGAGTTTGACACATATGGACTAAATAGAACTTGAAAAGACATATTTTTTCAAATGTGATCGCGCAATTCAGATAGAGTTGACGCGCACTACAGCCTGCATGCCTCAATGAGTCATCCTCCCCTCGCTCTTACTTTTTTACCATTCATCTAATGAATACACTGAGTATGGCTTTACCAAAACAATCATTGATGGCGAATAAAGTATCCATTATTCGAGTATGTAGAGCGGGATATACAGTGATGTGAAGAACTATTTGCCCCCTTCCTGATTTCTTATTCTTTTGCATGTTTGTCACACAAAATGTTTCTGATCATCAAACACATTTAACCATTAGTCAAATATAACACAAGTAAACACAAAATGCAGTTTTAAATGATGGTTTTATTATTTAGGGAGAAAAAATCCAAACCTACATGGCCCTGTGTGAAAAGTAATTGCCCCTGAACCTAATAATTGGTTGGGCCACCCTTAGCAGCAATAACTGCAATCAAGCGTTTGCGATAACTTGCAATGAGTCTTTTACAGCGCTCTGGAGGAATTTTGGCCCACTCATCTTTGCAGAATTGTTGTAATTCAGCTTTATTTGAGGGTTTTCTAGCATGAATCGCCTTTTTAAGGTCATGCCATAGCATCTCAATTGGATTCAGGTCAGGACTTTGACTAGGCCACTCCAAAGTCTTCATTTTGTTTTTCTTCAGCCATTCAGAGGTGGATTTGCTGGTGTGTTTTGGGTCATTGTCCTGTTGCAGCACCCAAGATCGCTTCAGCTTGAGTTGACCAACAGATGGCCGGACATTCTCCTTCAGGATTTTTTGGTCGACAGTAGAATTCATGGTTCCATCTATCACAGCAAGCCTTCCAGGTCCTGAAGCAGCAAAACAACCCCAGACCATCACACTACCACCACCATATTTTACTGTTGGTATGATGTTCTTTTCTGAAATGCTGTGTTCCTTTTACGCCAGATGTAACGGGACATTTGCCTTCCAAAAAGTTCAACTTTTGTCTCATCAGTCCACAAGGTATTTTCCCAAAAGTCTTGGCAATCATTGAGATGTTTCTTAGCAAAATTGAGACGAGCCCTAATGTTCTTTTTGCTTAACAGTGGTTTGCGTCTTGGAAGTCTGCCATGCAGGCCGTTTTTGCCCAGTCTCTTTCTTATGGTGGAGTCGTGAACACTGACCTTAATTGAGGCAAGTGAGGCCTGCAGTTCTTCAGACGTTGTCCTGGGGTCTTTTGTGACCTCTCGGATGAGTCGTCTCTGTGCTCTTGGGGTAATTTTGGTCGGCCGGCTACTCCTGGGAAGGTTCACCACTGTTCCATGTTTTTGCCATTTGTGGATAATGGCTCTCACTGTGGTTCGCTGGAGTCCCAAAACTTTAGAAATGGCTTTATAACCTTTACCAGACTGATAGATCTCAATTACTTCTGTTCTCATTTGTTCCTGAATTTCTTTGGATCTTGGCATGATGTCTAGCTTTTGAGGTGCTTTTGGTCTACTTCTCTGTGTCAGGCAGCTCCTATTGAAGTGATTTCTTGATTGAAACAGGTGTGGCAGTAATCAGGCCTGGGGGTGGCTACGGAAATTGAACTCAGGTGTGATACACCACAGTTAGGGGATTTTTAACAAGGGGCAATTACTTTTTCACACAGGGCCATGTAGGTTTGGATTTTTTCTCCTAAATAGTAAAACCATAATTTAAAAACTGCATTTTGTGTTTACTTGTGTTATATTTGACTAATGGTTAAACGTGTTTGATGATCAGAAACATTTTGTGTGACAAACATGCAAAAGAATAAGAAATCAGGAAGGGGGCAAATAGTTTTTCACACCACTGTATATACATATATATATACCCGCTATCGCAGCGGAGAAGTAGTGTGTTAAAAAAGCTAGAAAAGAAAAGGGAACATTTTAAAATAACGTAACATGACTGTCAATATACAGTATTTGTTTTGTGAGTGTTACTGAGTGTTGCTGTCATCAAGGATTTGATTATCATTATTTCTTTCAATCAGGTTCGTATTTGTAGGATGTGTTGTGTTCAAGTTACATTCTGTGTTTGTCAATCGTTGTAAAGATGACAGGTTTCATTCATCGATTCGTTTCTTACTGCATCAATAAACAGCTCGTCTTCTTCTTTATCTGAGACCTGACACACTGCATGCACGTTTTTTACACTGTCTTCCTTTAGCGGGACATTGACTTTTTCCACCGTGTGCTTTGTTTCCGCAGTAGCTGGATTTATGAATATGCTTATCAGACGCTTCATATTTTTTGCTGCCTTTTCAATTGTGTAATTCGGTTTTTGTTCAGCGCTCTTTGGAACTGTTGCTTTTTATCTGTGCACTGCGCCAGTTCACGCGGAGCGCTCGGTGTACATGCATCGAAGGTTCCCAGCTGTGCTGGTGCCATCTCGTGCGATGCCCACGGCTGTCTTTAATGTTAGCTAAGACCCGGCACTTAAAACTTTCTCTCGCAGTTTCGCTGAGTTTGTGTCAAACACCACCCTGACCATCTCATCTTCCTCTCCATAAGCACAGTCCTTCACCCGTGAATATTTACCCGTGGCAGTTTGCTATTGGATTGCCGCTGACGGACGGCCTTCTATGGGCAGGCACTAAATTACAAACGCCAGCGGCAGCCTGTCTATGAACTTAATTTAAAGTGTAGGTTTACATCGTGCTTTGTTTCCGAAGTAGCAGAACTCATGAATATGGTAGTATATGTCACTCGCTCGCTTCTTATTGTTTCGCTGCCTTCTCAATTATATAATGCATGTTTTCTTGAGCGCTTTTTTGAGGTCTTCCTGGTTTTCTATGTACTGCGTGATTACGTGGGAGGCGTGATGATGTCACACGAAACTCCGCCCACGGCGTTGAAGCTCATCTCCATTACAGTAAATGGAGAAAAACTGCTTCCAGTTATGACCATTACGCGTAGAATTTCGATATAAAACCTGCCCAACTTTTGTAAGGAAGCTGTAAGGGAATGAACCTGCCAAATTTCAGCCTTCCACCCACACGGGAAGTTGGAGAATTAGTGATGAGTCAGTGAGTGAGTGAGTGAGTGAGTGAGGGCTTTGCCTTTTATTAGTATAGATACTAGAGGGTTCTGCCCACTGTGCACTTCGCTTGCCAACCCCCGGGCGGGTTTGTGGATCTGCCCCTCGCGTACGGAGAAGCAGATGTACAATTTAAACAGATTGTTATTTTAAAGGGGATTGCAACAAATGCATAATAGAACTAACTATTTTACATTACAGCGAGCAATTAGCAGAGTACAAAATAGTAAAGCGTAATAAATTGAAAGAAAATTATGTTTCATGTTGCCTTGGAGGTTTTCGTTGCGTTATACATTTTCATTCTGTTTGGCTTTGAAATTAACATGCAAATACATTTTAAACTTACACTTTTATCTGTAAAACTTCAGTACAAACCATTTTTTGAATTCACTTTTCGTCAATATTGCATTGAATTTTAATTCTGTGTTTGGACTTACATCGTGACAGCGCAACGTGTAACTGCCCGTGAGTGAATATTGTTTCTTTCTTTCTAATAAATAAACCGACTATTTCGAATGTTTGTCCCTGTGATTTGTTAATTGTCATACCAAAAGCTATTCTAACGGGAAACTTAGCATTTTAATATGAATGGCATATCAAGATCTTCTTTGGTGTCTAATGTTTCCCCTGAAGATGGACTACATTACCTTTCTTGTTGCTTGTTAAAATTTTACATGTCAGAATTGTTTGACAGCATCGTCTCTTGATACACATTTAACCAATTTGCCGTGTACAACTAATCTTGTCCTTGTATAGCCCATCACTCAGACATAAATTATACAATAACATTATGATACGTCCTTCTTTCTACAGTAATGTGGTTGGTGGAAGACCAGATGGTAGGTAGATAGATAGATAGATAGATAGATAGATAGATAGATAGATAGATAGATAGATAGGCACTATATAATAGATAGATAGATAGATAGATAGATAGATAGATAGATAGATAGATAGATAGATAGATAGATAGATAGATAGATAGATAGATAGATAGATAGCACTATGTAATAGATAGATAGATAGATAGATAGATAGATAGATAGATAGATAGATAGATAGATAGATAGATAGATAGATAGATAGATAGATAGATAGATAGATAGATACTTTATTAATCCCAAGGGGAAATTCACATAATCCAGCAGCAGTATACTGATACAAAGAAACAATATTAAATTAAATAGTAATAAAAATGCATGTAAAAGCAGACAATAACTTTGAGTAATGTTAGCGTTTACTCCCCCAGGTGGAATTGAAGAGTCGCATAGTGTGGGGTCTCCTCAGTCTGTCAGTGGAGCAGGATGGTGACAGCAGTCTGTCACTGAAGCTACTCCTCTGCCTAGAGATGATCCTGTTCAGTGGATGCAGTGGATTCTTCATGATTGACAGGAGTTTGCTTAGTGCCCGTCGCTCTGCCACGGATGTCAAACTGTCCAACTTTACTCCTACAATAGAGCCTGCCTTCTTAACAAGTTTGTCCAGGCGTGAGGCATCCTTCATCTTTATGCTGCCTCCTCAGCACACCACCGCATAGAAGAGGGCACTCGCCACAACCGTCTGGTAGAACATCTGCAGCATCTTATTGCAGATGTTGAAGGACGCCAACCTTCTAAGAAAGTATAGTCGGCTCTGACCCTTTCTTACACAGAGCATCAGTATTGGCAGACCAGTCAAATTTGTCATCCAGCTGCACTCCCAGATATTTATAAGTCCGTATCCTCTGCACAGTCGCCTTTGATGATCATGGGGTCCATGAGGGGCCTGTTTTCGGACAATAACCCCAGGCTCTGTCGCGATGTTGTGCTGAACCAGAGAGACCCTTCCGGGGTTCTCACTGACTACCTCCTGAACGGCCCGGATAACTGTTTCCAGCTCCTGCCATTGTCTGGGACTTAAGTCCGTACCGAAGTTAAGGCTGTGTGTGTGAGCGAAGAGTGAGCGGGGCTGACCTGAGAAGGGATCGGCGTCCCTGTCCTTCCACGGTTTCAGCAAGTTCACATGAAAAACCCGCTCCTTCGGCCAACGATTGGGTTGACTCACCAAACAGTCGACCAGTCCCTTCCTCTCCTTAACTTCATAAGGGCCTTGCCAATGGGCTAGCAACTTAGAGTGGGAGGTAGGCACTAGGACCATGACCCGATCTCCCGGGTGGAGCTCCTGCAGAGACGTGCCGTGGTTGTAGTAACGGGCCTGTGCTGCTTGAGCCTCTTCCATGTGACTTTTAAGGAGAGGCTGAATCTTTCCAAATCTATTGCGCAACTGTGTGATATACTCTAATATGTTTGTAGAGGGAAGAGCCTCTTCTTTCCATCCTTCTTTTAAAATATCTAATATGCCCCGAGGTTGTCGCCCATACAGTAATTCAAAAGGGGAGAACCCCGTGGAGGCTTGTAGGACTTCCCGATAGGTGAAAAGAACGAGGGGGAGGAGCTGATCCCAGTTCCTTCCATCCTCGCTGACCACCTTACGCAGCATTTGTTTGAGAGTCTGATTAAACCTCTCTATTAATCCGCCAGTTTGAGGATGATACACCGCGGTCTTTAAATGCTTTATTTTAAGTAACTTGGCAGTCTCCTTGAATGTCGCCGAGGTAAAAGGTGTCCCCTGGTCTGTCAAGACTTCCTTGGGGATCCCCATGCGCGCAAAGACCCCTAGTAATTCCCGTGCGACGGCTTTAGAGGTAGCTGAGCGCAATGGAACAGCTTTGGGGTATTTTGTAGCATAATCCACGAGGACTAAAATGTACTTGTGTGCTCGGGCTGAGGGCTCAAGGGGTCCGACCAAATCGACCCCGATTCTTTGGAAGGGAACGTCAATTAAGGGTATAGGAACGAGAGAAGTATGGTCCCTTCTAATAATTTGTCGCAGTTAACACTCCGGGCAGGAAGCGCAAAAGCGACAAACCTCCTCATTGATTCCCGGCCAGTAGAAACGGAGCTTGATCCGCTCCAGAGTTTTCTCGGTGCCCAAGTGGCCACCTAGGAGGTGGGCGTGTGCTAGCTCGCAGACCTGCCGCTGGAAGGTACGCGGAATTAGCAGCAGCTTTCTCTCCTGCCCATCATGCATTGCTACATGATAAAAAAGGTCATTGTCTAAGACAAAGTGAGGGCCCTGTGGTATCGACTGGTTAGTGCACTGGCCATTGACAAGGACCACTGCATTTTTAGCAAACTTCAGGGAGTCATCATTCCATTGTTCCCTTCTGAAAGAAGCCGGCGTCTCTTTAAATTGGAACCGTAACAGGGAGAGAGGGTCAGCGACGACCACAAGGGGCGTGGTTTCCTCCCGTTCCATCTCGGCGTCGGTGGATGACGTACCAGTACGCGACGGCCCAGGAGTTGCTACGTCACTCAGGGAAGTCGCTTTGTCTCTCTCTGCCGGCTGATTACACGGCGTGGAGGCAGCCTGAGATGGCTCATTCCCGTCTATAATGAGACCCAAAGTAATCCCAGGAGTGGTTTGTGTCTCACTGCTTTTAATTTCAGGCCAGTCCCGCCCCAGTATCACCGGGTGTGGAGGCTCAGGGAGGATTGACACGGTTAATTTCCGAATTGATCCTCCGTAGCTGATGACACAAGTGGCGGTCCTGTACCAGCGGGTTTCCCCGTGGACACAGGTTATACCGGCCTTAAATTTCAACCACTGTTGCGGTAGCACAAATTGGCGGGCAACAATGGAAATGTTGCTGCCGGTATCGAACAGAGCCGAAGTTTTACACCCATTAACGATCACCACGACTGTGTGTGGAACCGCCAACGGGTTTGTCAGAGCACACCAACCCCTCCTCCACCACCTGCATTCCACCTCATTTCCAAGCGGTTTGCGCGCCCGCAGCCCCGGGGACACCGGCACAAGCTCTGGGTTGTACAGGGGGTGGCTAGGTTTTGGGACGTACCCCGGTTGAGTTTGGTTATAGGACGGTTCAGCACCCCCAGATTGTGAGGCCATCCTATGTCTTTCTATGAGCTCTATGAGCTCTGCCATGTTTTTGAATTCTCTAATCCAGACCGGCTGGGTGAAGCCCCGGGGTAGTGTGTCCAGAAACAGGTAGCAAGCCACCTGCTCTATTATTTGAAAGGGCTTCAGTTCCCATGGCCGTAGCCACCACCCTACGTTTGCCCATAGGGACCAGGCTTGTTGAGGGGTCGGCCGCTCTGGGTCGAACCTCCAGTTTCTCAGGTTACTCACCTGCCAGTCTGGGGCACCCCTAGGTGGAAATCAGGGTTCTGGCTTCACAGGGAGGCGGGCACTCTCCTCCGAGAGAGCATAAACAGCCCTCTTTGCCCCGCCCTTCCGAAGCAGCCCAACTCTGTGAGCCCCTCCCGAACACTACCTGGCCTGCCTAGGTTGCCTAGTGGAGCATGCCGGGAGCAGAGCCTGTACCGGGCCACTCCGAAACACGGGACACCCTCCCCGCCTGAAAACTCGGCCCCAGTACACTCCCACCTGGATGTGTTGCAGGTCCTGTCCCCTTCTCTTCCAGGACTTCTCCATCCTGCCGGCTACGCCAGTGTCACAAAAACGAGACATGATCAGATAAAGGTTTGGGGCAGCCACCCGTATAATATGGTATCCCAGCTGCAAAAGTCGTTTTTTTTCAAGACTGAGGGAAAAGGGAAAAGGGGCAGGCTTTTAAAGGGGAAGACAGGAAGTGAGGTCATAAAGATCGGGCACGTGTTCTTCATTCATTGGATCGAGCCCGGACGTGACATCACAGGGGCCAGAGCCGGTAAGGTCTAGTTCCATTGGCTTGGTCCCGGAAGTGACGTCAAGAGAGCCAGGTGGAATCTCCTGGGAATGGTCTACAGGAAAGGGAGAAAAAGAGTCAGTGCACTCTGCCACATCCTGGCATGCCTCAGAACTGCCTTCACTCAAGTCCTTTAGCTGCCTCCCATGCGCACGTGTGTGACAATATATATATAAATATATATATATGTAAATATGTATATATTGTGGAATATGGCCGGCCAGTCATCCCGGCCAATACCCCCACGCCGCCAGGTGAAGCCCTCCCTGAAGCATGGAGGTGCCCCAAATGCCAGCAGGGAATTATGGAGCGTGGAGTTTTCCTTTACAGCCCTGCTAGATACCACGGGGGCCGCTAGAAGGCGCTGCAGGGAGGAGCAGCGAGTATTTTCCCCAGAAGTGTGTCTAAGTCACATGGTCAAAGGGAATGACGTTCTTCCGGTTTGAAGAAGAGGAGTTTTTATCTGACCCGGAAGTGCTAAGAAGCCACACGGACAGGGGTTCAGGAGCACTTCCGGGTCACGGACTATTTAAAGGACTGTGGAAGATCCCAGGGTTGAGCTGAGCTGGGTGGAAGGGTAGCAACGCGTCTGGGAGTAATGGAGTGTATTATTGATTATTGATTGTGTATTGTGGAGAATTTATGAGTATTGTGGAGAGGAGGGTGCTTGTGCACTGTATTATAGTTCAAATAAATAATTATTGGGTTCAAGAGGACGATAGCGCCCTCTATCGGTCACAATATAAATATATATACAGTGGTACCTTGGTATACGTCCGCTTTGGAATGCGAAAAATTTTGCTTGGTATACGACCTTTGTTTGGAATACGACTCGCCGCACGCTACCCTTGTTTACCTCTCTTAAGACAAAACCACGACTGCCCACGAGCGTCAGTACGGCAGTTTCTAGCATTCAGTGAACAACCCGCACTATAACTCTCTGTGAATTTTCACGTGATTTTGTGTTTTTTCGCATAAATTTGAATTGATTGTTGAAAAGTATGAAGGTGGCATGCGTATCCAGGACTTGGCTGCTGCATACCGTATGCCGAGAACGACGGTATCTGCGGTTGTGAAAAACAAAGACGTTATTAAAAAGTAAACTGAGGTTATATTTCATTTATTTTATCTAATTGCTTTTGTATTTATGTATTTTAGTATTAAGAGGTGTTTAAATTATTTTATACAACCCCATCAATGTATAATATGCCAATAACAATAGGATTTTATTTCATGGGAACGGATTAATCATTTTCTCTTTATTTCTTATGGGAAAAATTTGTTTGGTATACGTCCTGTTTGGTACAAGTCAAAGGATCTGAAACGGATTAAGGACGTATACTGAGGTACCACTGTGTTTATATATATCAGTGATGGCGAACCATTTAGAAACCAAGTGCCCAAACTGCAATCCAAAACCCACTTATTTATCGCAATGTGCCAACATGGCAATTTAACCTGAATACCACCTAAAACTGAACGCCAGCATAACCAAGGAGCTGGTGGTGGATTTTAGGAGGCCCACGCCCCTCATGGACCCTGTGATCATCAGAGGTGACTGTGCAGAGGGTACAGACCTATAAATACCTGGGAATGCAGCTGGATGATAAATTGGACTGGACTGCCAATACTGATGCTCTGTCTGTCTGTCTATCTACTGAGCTTTTAGTTTAGAAAAGAAACTCATACATTAACATCTTTTGTCTTAAAAGAAAAACATAATAGCGGAGCTTTCAATGATACAAACAACTTTTTGTTGAAAGGTAAAAGTTTGCATTCTGTATGCTTTTGAACAATTAATGTGCTTTTTGCTGTTGTATGCATGCTGATAATTTGTCTAACCTTGGCTCATACTTTGTAAGCTTGAGAGCAACACATGCAGCACTCAGGTCATCTGTTAGTCTGTTTCTGGTGTCAGATTTGATTTAATTCACAGCTAAAAACAGCTGCGCACAAGCATAAGATGTTCCAAACAAAGTAAGGAAAGCAATCTCAAGTGCCTTCATTGACTTAAGATTATTTGGCAGAGAATTCCACACTTTAAGGATTTCATTTTCATAACTAACTGTGCTGTCCTTTGTCATCCCTTCGATCCTCTCAAGTGTTTCACGCAGGTCTTCCCTATTAAGCTCCGCCCCCAAAGCTTCCATTATATATTACAGGGTCGTGGATCAGGTGTGGCGATTAGCAACTCCCGGCAATAATTACAGATGCGGACGTCTCCTCACCTGTGCGCTTAAGCGAGGACTGCCAGCGTCACAAAGCTCCGAAACCGCTCCGCCACTCTACCATAACCCCTTTAAGCCCGAGTGCGGAAATTATCTGTTAAAACTGGCCTTTTCAATTTTGAGCTGTGGACCCGCTATACCACATCCCCTCCAACCCCACCACGGAAATCACAGACTCAAAAGGCTGCAGTCTGTGCCGCACCCTCAAGCAGCATGTGTGCCGCCCGCCTAACCCCAGACAGGAGAGGAAGGACGCGCTCCCATTGGGCTGCTGGGCAGAGGGGCGGGTGATGTGAGAAAAGTCCTCCGGAGCGCGTGAAGAGGGGGAGCGGTGAGGGGAGCAGCCCGGCCCCGCATTCCTCTGGCTTTATAGTAACGAACTCTGTGCTCTGGGCTCTGAGTGCCCCCTTTGGCACGCGTGCAATAGGTTCGCCACCACTGATATATATATATTTATATCTATCTATACTAATAAAAGGCAAAGCCCTCACTGACTGACTGACTGACTGACTGACTCATCACTAATTCTCCAACTTCCCGTGTAGGTGGAAGGCTGAAATTTGGCAGGCTCATTCCTAACAGCTTACTTACAAAAGTTAGGCAGGTTTCATTTCGAAATTCTACACGTAATGGTCATAACTGGAACCTATTTTTCTCCATATAATGTAATGGAGTTGAGCTCGATGGCCGTGGGGGGCGGAGTTTCGTGTGACATCATCATGCCTCCCATGTAATGACGTAAACTGACTGTCAACGCAGTACGTAGAAAACCAGGAAGACCTCCAAAAAGCGCTGAAGAAAACATGCACTATATAATTGAGAAGGCAGCGAAACAATAAGAAGCGAGCGAGTGACATATACTACCATATTCATGAGTGATGCTACCTCGGAAACAAAGCACGATGTAAACCTACACTTTAAATTAAGTTCATACACAGGCTGCCACTGGCGTTTGTCATGCCCACGGGTAATGCGGGATACAAGTTTAATGAGAGGACGCAGGATATAAACGAGAGTTTTGATCACTTTATAACTAAGTTAAAATTGTAGGTGAAGGGGTGTGCTTATGCAAATTCCGAGACTGTGTTTGTGGGGATTGACAGTTAAAGCGGTGGGGAGTCACGTCATCATCTCCCCTCCCATTTACCTCATTTCGCTCTGAGCTGAGCTCCGCGGCTAACGCCGTCTTTCGAAGCAACTTCGTCAGACTGCCACCAAATACTCACAGAAAAATCCACAAGTTAATACACACGCTGTCTCTAGAGTTTCTCCACACTGAATCCTCCAGGCACTACTTACAAAAGGTTACATTGACAATCGTGTTACGTTATTTTTAAAATGTTTCCTTTTCTTAGCACAAGCACAGCTGAAAAGCTTCGATGCATGTGCTACATAACGCGTTAAAAAATAATGCATTTAATCACACTTTGCATTCCAAACAAAGGGGAACTTCTGTCAATGCATGATTTCCTGGTACACCGATTACATTGATGCACACATCAGAGCTACAAAAATGTAAGAGTCGGAAGAAAGCGTGTTGCTACGACTGATTGGAGGAAAATTTCATTTCAAAAGACTACCCTACGGAAGCCTTGATAAAAGCGTGGTTTTGTGCACATATATATATATATATGTACAAAGTATATATGTAGATGTATATGTATATATACTGTATATATGTGTGTATATGTATATATATGTTTATGTGTGTGTATATATATGTATATATACTGTGTACTGTATATATATATATATATGACAATGACAATGTCAATCGTGTTACGCTATTATTAAAATGTTTCCTTTTCTTTTTCATGGTATTTTGCTAGTATAGATATATATATATATATAGATATATAAAATATATGAATGACCTCCAAAGAGCTGAGACTTTCGATATCATGAGCGTGTCTGCAAAAACTGGGGTCTCCTGCCCAGCAAAAGTCGAGCAGCCAGCGCGCGTGCATAGCTGTGCCGGCCTTTGAGACGCTGACTGCGCTTCTGCCTTAAGTCAAAGTGAGCACTTTTAATTTTTTTCTTCCTCCCCCTGCGCTATAGCCCAGACAAGTGCAAACACGGGACCCCTTTTCTACACCGTGGCAAACTAATATTAAGGCGATTCACACTTTCTTTTGCACGTATACGATTATGAGGTCCTCAGCTCGGATTATGAACACACGCACAGGAGTGAAGGACTGACAGTGCCATCACAGCCGATTAATGGCGGGACGTCTCACCAGTCTACACAAGACCCACCGCGACTGTCCCTAAAAGGCGATCATAACGTCAGTGAACACATCTCTCTACACTATATAAAAGAAAAAGGCAACTTTCCTTTCTTTACACCTTTTTTCCTTTAATCCCAAACCAAAGCCTTTCTCTCTTAACACTGCAGAGGACACAAAACAAATTTTCTTTAATTGCTGGTAATGCTGGTAAGGCACATTACCAGGGACAGAAATTTGAACGTTCACATAGAAAATGTAATTTCTACTACAGCCGTCGTGTAGCGCCTTTCAAAAGGGATCAACTACTGAGAGATGATCCATATAGGCTTACATTTTAGCTGCTGTTAGTACTACTTACCTGTTGTGTTACACCATCTTTAAAATGTAGTTAACGTTTATGTTTAATAACTTATAGACTATATTTTATTATTTTTCCCTTGCACTCAGTGACCAAAGCTATAAACACACATATAGACACATACATATACAGTATATACACACACACACCTATCTACATCTATACTAATAAAAGGCAAAGCCCTCACTCACTCACTCACTCACTCACTCATCACTAATTCTCCAACTTCCCGTGTGGGTGGAAGGCTGAAATTTGGCAGGTTCATTCCTTACAGCTTCCTTACAAAAGTTGGGCAGGTTTTATATCGAAATTCTACGTAATGGTCATAACTGGAAGCAGTTTTCTCCATTTACTGTAATGGAGATGAGCTTCAACGCCGTGGGGGCGGAGTTTCGTGTGACATCATCACGCCTCCCACGTAATCACGCAGTACATAGAAAACCAGGAAGACCTCAAAAGCGCTGAAGAAAACATGCATTATATAATTGAGAAGGCAGCGAAACAATAAGAAGCGAGCGAGTGACATATACAACCATATTCATGAGTTCTGCTACTTGAAACAAAGCACGATGTAAACCTACACTTTAAATTAAGTTCATAGACAGGCTGCCGCTGGCGTTTGTAATTTAGTGCCTGCCCATATAAGGCCGTCCGTCAGCGGCAATCCAATAGCAAACTCCCACTAAATATTCACGGGCGATGAGATGGTCAGGGAGGTGTTTGACACAAACTCAGCGAAACTGCGAGAGAAAGGACTAAGGTAACATTAAATACAGCCATGGACATAGCACGAGATGGCACCAGCACAGCTGGGAACCTTCGATGCATGTACACCGAGTGGCTCACGTGAACTGACGCAGTGCACAGATAAAAAGCAACAGTTCCAAAGAGCTGAACAAAACCGAATTACACAATTGAAAAGGCAGCAAAAATATGAAGCGCCTGATACAAGCATATTCATAAATCCAGCTACTGCGGAAACAAAGCACACGTTGGAAAAAGTCAATGTCCCGCTAAAGGAAGACAGTGTAAAAAAAACCCGTGCATGCAGTGTGTCAGGTCTCAGATAAAGAAGAAGACGAGCTGTTTATTGATGCAGTAAGAAACGAATCGATGAATGAAACCTGTCATCTTTACAACGATTGACAAACACGGAATGTAACTTGAACACAACACATCCTACAAATACGAACCTGATTGAAAGAAATAATGATAATCAAATCCTTGATGACAGCAACACTCAGTAACACTCACAAAACAAATACTGTATATTGACAGTCATGTTACGTTATTTTTAAAATGTTCCCTTTTCTTTTTCTAGCTTTTTTAACACACTACTTCTCCGCTGCGATGCGCGGGTATATATATATATATGTATATATATATATCCCGATCTACATACTCGAATAATGGATACTTTATTCGCCATCAATGATTGTTTTGGTAAAGCCATACTCAGTGTATTCATTAGATGAACGGTAAAAAAGTAAGAGCGAGGGGAGGATGACTTATTGAGGCATGCAGGCTGTAGTGCGCGCCAACTCTATCTGAATTGCGCGATCACATTTGAAAAATATATCTTTTCAAGTTCTATTTAGTCCATATGTGTCAAACTCAAGGGCGCGGGCCACATCCGCCCGGCGTAATTATATCCGCCCGCGAGATCATTTTATATACTGTATTATTGTTATTAAAGCCCGGTATATGAAGCGCTGGTAACACAATAAACTACAGATCCCATAATGCAGCGCTTCAGCTGCCTTGCGAACACTTACCGTTAATCAAGTCTAGCTTATGATGCTGCAAGTTATTGCGAAGCTAGCTCACACGATGCTGAAGAGAAAAGTTGATTCTGAAAATAGAGCCTTTAAAACCGATGGGAGGCTGAGTATATGTTTACTGAACCCGTGTGTCTCATTTGTGGAGCTAATGTGGCTGTAATTACAGAATTTAATCTAAGACGGCACTATGAGACAAAACATCAGGGTAACCTGAATGCAATGCAGAAGATACAGAAAGCAGAAGAATTAAATAAGAATCTGACACTTCAGCGGACGTTTTACCGTGCACAATCACAAAGTGATTTCAAGTGAAGCTGCTTTTATGGGAGACACAAATGCACCAGTGCACCTTGCCCCACTTTCCCTGTTGCCAAGTAATGTTAAACCAAGTCGTCACTACGGTGTTCCCAAACACGCACTTTGCTGATAAACTGAGCGCGCACTGAGTTTGCACGGCGCTTTGGTGACTTTGAAGAACAAAAAAGTCCGTCTACATGCGGCTCGAACCTTGTGCATGTTTGGTAGCACATATCTGTGTGAGAAGCTCTTCTCAGTGATAAAGACTAACAAAACAGCACACAGGAGTCGCCTCACTGATGAGCACCTGCAATCCATCCTGAGAATCTCCACAACACAGAACCTCACACCAAACAGAAACGAACCTGTGCCAAAAAGATGCCAGGCGTCCAGCTCTAAAATGACATATGAGCAAAGACAACTGAATGATTTGATTTGTTATTGCTGAAAGGAACACATTTTATTTATATTTCCAGGTTTTGTTATGCAGCATGTTCATATTTGAATTTGTATAATTTTGACAGGATATATTTTTATGGAGAGCAAAATCTTTTGGGATATTTAAAATCTAAGTTTATTTTTTATATAAAATTACATAAGAGTAAAGAAATTTGAATGTTTGTTCTTTTAACGTTTACTTTATTTCTAACTTGTATAATTTAGACAGGATATATTTTTATGGAGAGCAAAATATTATAAGTTGTTTAAGGTTTGAGTTGATTTATTCAGAATAATATTCCTGTCTGTTTTACCATTCCTACCAAAGATATTTCTGTCGACTAAATAAAAATTCCTTCTATTTAAAATTTAAAAAGAACTTGAACAAATACGATAGTTTATAATATCCACGCAGACTTGCACGTAAGAGCGGGTGTCATCCGTTTTAACAAGCAGCGTATGTGCACTGATATATAGCTGTGTGTGTATATATGTAGATATGTATGTATATGTATATATATATATGTTTGTGTGTGTGTGTATATATATATATGTGTATATATATATGTGTATATATATATATGTATATATATATATGTGTGTGTGTAAAAATAAAAATATATATATATGTGTGTATATATATATATATGTATATATATATATATGACAACAACACTCATCACTCACAACAGTGACAAAACAATTACATTGACAATCATGTTACGTTATTTTCAAAATGTTTCCTTTTCTTTTCATTGCTTCTTTAACACACTACTTCTCCGCTGCGAAGCGGGTATTCTGCTAGTTATATATATATACACACACACACGCACATACACACATACATACACACACACACATATGTAATTTGTGTGTGTGTATGTATGTATGTATGTGTGTGTGTATATGATGTAGATAGGTATGTATATACTGTATATATATATATGTGTATATGTAGATATGTATATAGATATGTATATATGTATATACAGGTAGATATGAAGATATGTATGTGTATATATATGTATATATGTATGTACAGTATCTATATATATATATAATTCACTAAGGCAAGACAACCATGAAAAGCACGCCGGAAGAGGCGTGGATTCACTAAGCCGCCGACAAGTGAGACACCTATGGCGCACGCAGGAAGGAGCCACGCCCACCAACTCCAAGACCATTGGATATGACGACAACTCGCAGGGCCACACCCACCAAGTCGGACACGAGGACACAGAAAAAGTGGCGTCGTTTATATTCGTCTGTCGTGGAGGCCACAGTGCAGGTCAAGTTAATGCCATGTTCATGTCATGCACCTCCGAGCTACGTTGACTGTTAGGCATGTTTCTTGCGGAGGTGAATCGCCATATGCAGCGTGTGAAACGGTTTGCGAGGGGTATCCCATGGGATCTTTAAAACAATCATTTACAACTGAGGTTAAAACACAATGAAGTAAGCAGTCTACGAGTTTTCGGTTACAACGCACGACAGCTTGCACCATAGCAAACTGTTTTACACGCTACATACAGCAATTTGCATCCGCGACAAACATACGTCTTCTTAGATGCTCCTGCAGGAACACGGAAGACGTTTTCCTGCCCACCAACACTCCTTTTCACCGGCCCGCGTCTACCCTCGCTCTCTACGCATTCACACTGCCTACCCATGTGCCCGGACGCAAAAACTCACCGACCACCCAGTTAGCCCCTTTTGTCTGTGCTAGGAGTCCACATGCACGTCTAAGCTACGTTGACTTTTCATTATTCTTTTCGGTTTCGACACCAACCGCGTCCACCATGAAAAACCATGCGAAAGGAACAATGAAGCCCCGCCCACAAACTCTACCCCTCCTCCCACGTGCTCAGGAACGCACCTCAGATCACTGCCCGCCAAATCAAACAGCTCATCAAACACATACTCACTCGCTTTGGTCTGTGCTGCGGTCCAAACCCAGCTGTGAGCCACGTTGACTATTCTTTTGCCCTCCATGGCTGCCGCTTCAAATGTATTTCATGGAAACAACACTTCTTTCAATGTTATAGAAATTCCTTCTTCAGGTAACTGTTTGTTTCTGTCAGTCGGGTTTTTTTGGAGAAATGTCATTGACGAAACTGTTGCTCATAGCAAACTGTTTTACACGCTACATACAGCAATTCGCATCCGCGACAAACATGCGTCTTCTTAGATACTCCTGCACTTTGTACACACACCCCTCCCACCGTGGTCGGGTGTCTTGGTGGATTATATATAGAAAGGCAGCCAAAACCGCACAGAGCAATGAAAAGTCTACGTGAGTCACAGGTAGGGTTACCACTTTTAATACAAACAAATAAGGGACGCATACTGCAGCGGGGGCCACATCCCTTGGGGCCAAGACCACGGCGCGCGCAATTTCATTCTCAAATACGGGACGATTCCGTATTTTAAACGACGGGTGGCAACCCTAGCCTCACAGGTGCATCTGCACTGTACAAAGACGACAACGACTCCGACTCGAGTGACGAGTTGGAGGTGGGCACTTGAGCAGGCGGTGTATGCTGAACGAGAAATCAGCAGACTAGCATGACGGAGGGAGTGGAGGTCGTCCTCCTCTCCTCCTGTTCCTCCTCGCGCCTGTCGCCGCACAGACGATTGTGTGTTGGTTCGTTCCGTGCATTGGTTAAAACCCAATGAAGAAAGCAGTCTTTAAAAACCAATAAGCCCTGTGCCTCTGTTTCATTACCGTCTCACCTGATTCACCAATGCAGGCCCCGCAACACGCGATCCGGCGGCGTCATTCCCATGACCCGCCGGGCAGCCAACCGGGTAACCAAAGTCTTTGGATTGTGGGGGAGTATGGTTACAAAGCTGAAACTTAAAGGAATTGACGGAAGGGCACCACCAGGTGTGGAGCCTTTCGCTTCATTTGACTCAACACAGGAAACCTCACCCGGCCCGGACACGGAGAGGATTGACAGCTCTTTCTCGATTCTGTGGGTGGTGGTGCATGGCAGTTCTTACTTAGTGGAGCGATTTGGATGCTTATTTCCAAAACGAACGAGACTCCGCCTGCTAAATAGTTACACGACCCAACAGCGGTCGGCGTCCAAATTCTTAGAGGGACAAGTGGCTTTCAGCCACGTGAGATTGAGCATTAACAGGTCTGTGATGCACTTGTATGTCCGGTACTGCACGCGCGCTACCACTGAATGGATCAACGTGTGTCTACCCGGCGTGGGTAAGCCGTTGAACCCCATTCGTGATGGAGACCGTGGCTTGCGATTGTTCCCCACGAACGAGAAATTCCCAGTACGTGCGGGTCATACGCTCGGACTGATTACGTTCCTGCCCTTTGTAACCTCTAGGTCGGGTGACTTGGTGGATTATATATAAAAAAGCACCCAGAACCGCAAAGAACAATGAAAAGTCAACGTGGAAACCGACTGAGGCGGTGTTTGGAAAATTAACAGTCAACGTGACTCACAGGTGCGTGTGGACTGTACACAGGTAGGGAGTTGGGGGCGGGCACATAAGCGGGCAGTGCATACTGAACGAGCGCCGTTCAACCCCGTCCTTCGCTTTGGAAGGAGAAGGCGCCTCCGGTTTTCAGTCACGGACAATTGTATGTTGCTTCATAGCGTGCATTGTTGCAATGTTACTTTTCTTGGTGGTTTATTAAATTACGGATTTTTCAAATGTTTATTTTTTCCTCTGTGCTTAAAAATCATTTAAAAAGCGGTCTGATTATGCGGCGTATGCTACGCCGCGGGTTGGCTACTATATATATATATATGTAGACTCAAACCCATTATGACAGCAGCAATCCAAGCTGTGAGAAAACACTAAAAAGGAGGCGTGTCAGACGTCGTGGTACATTTTCTGATGCAGCTAGACAAGAACAACTTCGTGACGCTGCCGCCAAATACACAAAACAATTACTTTGACAATCAGGTTACGGTATTTTTAAAATTTTTCCTTTTCTTTTTCATAACTTCTTTAACACACAACTTCACTGTGAAGCGCGGGTATTTTGCTATATATATATATATATATATATATGACAGCGACACTCATAACAGTGACAAAACAATTACATTGACAATCTTGTTACGTTATTTTCAAAATGTTTCCTTTTCTTTATCTTTACTTCCTTAACACACTACTTCTCCGCTGCGAAGCGCAGGTATTTTGCTAGTATATATATATAGTAAAAGAATAGACTCAACGCATTTAAAAAGGTTTGGGGCAGCCAATTGTATATTATTCCTGGCTGCAAAAGATTCTTGCAATAGTACAGAGACGTTCTCAATACAAAACTGTCGATGGTTTGTCAAGATGGTGGATTTAAGGGATTGGACAGGAAATGACGTGATATTCTTCTGGGCGCCGGAACCGGAAGTGACGTCATCTGTTGTAAATCAGACAGGTTTTCCCGCGGCTGGTCTGCAGAGATAACAGGAGAAGGTTTAGTGCACCCTGCCACCCCCTGGCCTGGCATGACATTTGCCTGGTCCATACAACATCTTTCTAGTCACACATGTGTGACAATTGTGTGATGCCCCTTCAACACTGGATCTGGGGGAGCGTCCATGGGATGCACCCTACGTCCCCTGGAACATGTGGTGGCAGCCCTCCTGGATTACATCGGGGCCACAGATGAGGGACTTCAGGGCTCAGACCTGTTGGGCTCCGTGGCCACCACCTGGAGGAGCTGCACGGCTTAACGAGCCTCTGTGGGCTACAATGCAGCCACACTCGGAAGTGCAGCCTAATTAGGCCAATTACCACCTGGAGCAGTTCTGGGAGGGCTACAAAAGGAGCCTGCAGCCACTACTCGGGGGGCCAGAATCGGGAGGAAGAGGATGAGGTCGCCAGGGATGAGTGGTGGTTTGAGAAGAGAGTGCTTCTGTGTGTTTGGTGCTGATCTTTAAGTGCTTGTGTGACTGTGTATTGCCTGTGGGGTTCACGGGGAAGACGTGCCCCAAAAGTGAAGAAAATAAAAGACTTGTACCATTTTACACGTGCCTCTGGAGTGAGTCTATGCCAGGTCGGGAGCTAGATAGCGCTTACTTAACACTATATATATATATATATATATATATATATATATATAATAATAAGGATAAGTGAGCGTGGTCTGTCCAGTTGCTTTGTCTCTGACATTCTAAAACATGTCACATCGCAAACATTTTTAGTGCTCTAATGCATTCATTCCGACAGATGGCAAACCACAAGGAATTCCATACCAAATGGCACATAACAGAGACATAGGCATTGCATGGTGCTCTGCAAATGTTAATGCTGAGGTCTACACATCTTAGACGGGTAGCAGAGCTATTGTGTGTGTTTATGTGTGTGTATATGTATATATAATGTAGGCCTCATTATTCAGCATTAATGTTTGCAGTGCACCTTCTATTAGAAAGTATTTTGTAATGCCTGTAGTAATAAAATGCATTGCTGCAAATGTTTGTGATGTGCTATCTGTTGGAATGATCAGGTGGACGCACCTTTGCTTCTCCTTGCGGGGATTGAACCTCAGACGTCAGCTCCTTGATCTTCTTCTTGCAACTGAGAGGCCGTGGTGGATGTTTGCTGACTGGCCTACCAACCACAAGCTTTACCTGGTAGGTAACCACCCAAATAATCAGACTGTGATTCAGACCTATGGATATGTACACTAATTGTGTAAATCGGGTCCTAGAAACTATTGAAATCCTCAGAAAAAAATGGAAATGTAGAGATATCAGGTAATTGAAAGGAACTACTCTGGGCATCTCTCTCCTAGGAGGATTCTTTTTGGCAACACGCTCGCTTCGCTTATGTATTAGTGGCGGGAGGAAAAGTAGAAGGGATACCGTTTTGCTGATGTGCTCATCTCGCTTGTGTAAGAATTTCTCTCTTTTCTTGGCAGTTTAACTTTGGCAACAGAGTCACTTTCTTCTTCCGACTCATTAACTTGGGGCCGCCTTGCCAGCTCTCTGAGTTTCATGCTGTAGTAGCCTCACACTTCTGGACCGGACAGACAGACACACACACTTCCATATGTAGACATTTAGTGTTCTGTTTCCTCGGAGGTGGAGTCCTTACCGATTGGGAGCACTGCACACTATGCTTCTCCATGTCTAAGTGATCTTGTTTCATCAAGGGATACCTATAATCATGTTCATTTCACCAAGGGACGGTTTGCAATAGGTGCTAGTGGGTGGTTGTGAATTTAAATAAGAGACCATAAAAGTTGAGAAACACTGGTGAAAGGAGGGTGGCGCAGGCTGAATGCATAAGAATTAGGCACATGGAGTGGCGCCAATGAAAAGAAACCGCAAATGGCATTCCAAGAGTCAGAAAATATATGAGACCCTCCATGTTCATAATAATAATAACAGAAGATTTGGCAATTTCAAGAACATTAGATAGATAGATAGATAGATAGATAGATAGATAGATAGATAGATAGATAGATAGATAGATAGATAGATAGATAGAAAGCACTATATGATAGATAGATAAATAGATAGATAGATAGATAGATAGATAGATAGATAGATAGAGTAAAAGGCACTATATGATAGATAGATAGATAGATAAATAGATAGATAGATAGATAGATAGATAGATAGATAGATAGATAGATAGATAGATAGATAGATAGATAAAGCACTATATGATAGATAGATAGATAGATAGATAGATAGATAGATAGATAGATAGATAGATAGATAGATAGATAGAAAGCACTATATGATAGATAGATAGATAGATAGATAGATAGATAGATAGATAGATAGATAGATAGAGAAAAGGCACTATAGATAGATAGATAGATAGATAGGCACTATATAGATAGATAGATAGATAGATAGATAGATAGATAGAAAGGCTATATGATAGATAGATAGATAGATAGATAGATAGATAGATAGAGATAGATAGATAGAAAGGCACTATATAGATAGATAGATAGATAGATAGATAGCATATATGATAGATAGATAGATAGATAGATAGATAGATAGATAGAAAGGCACTATATGATAGATAGATAGATAGATAGATAGATAGATAGATAGATAGATAGATAGATAGAGTAAAAGGCACTATATGATAGATAGATAGATAGAAAGGCACTATATAGATAGATAGATAGATAGATAGATAGATAGATAGATAGATAGATAGATAGATAGATAGATAGATAGATAGATAGATAGATAGATAGATAGATAGATAGATAGATAGATAGATAAATACTTTATTAATCCCAAGGGGAAATTCCCATACTCCAGCAGCAGCATACTGATAAGAACAATATTAAATATCAGAGTGATAACAATGAAGGTATAACAGACAATAACTTTGTATAATGTTAACGTTTACCCCCCCAGATGGAATTGAAGAGTCACATAGTGTGGGGTCTCCTCAGTCTGTGGCTGAAGCTGCTCCTCTGTCTGGAGATGATCCTGTTCAGTGGATGCAGTGGATTCTCCATGATTGACAGGAGTCTGCTCAGCGCCCGTCGCTCTGCCACGGATGTCAAACTGTCCAGCTCCGTGCCTACAATAGAGCCTGCCTTCCTCACCAGTTTGTCCAGGTGTGAGGCGTCTCTCTTCTTTATGCTGCCTACCCAGCACACCACCGCGTAGAAGAGGGCGCTCATCACAACCGTCTGATAGAACATCTGCAGCATCTTTTTGCAGATGTTGAAGGATGCCAACCTTCTAAGGAAGTATAGTCGGCTCTGTCCTTTCTTACACAGAGCATCAGCATTGGCAGTCCAGTCCAATTTATCATCCAGCTGCACTCCCAAGTATTTATAGGTCTGCACCCTTTGAGCATATATTTTATAAGGTGGGATCTTGATGTATACAGTCTGCCATTTTTCTTTTATACTGTTTTCTCCACATGCAGGCCCTTATTTAGGTTCCAAACAAGGCAAGGAGAGGATTCAATTTCATCTCTAGTATACAGAAATAGTCCAATGCCCATTTTCGTACTTGTCCCCTTCTCTCTTCAAGTGCTTGCCGAGCAGTTCTAAATGCTGAGAGCCCCTGTGTGCTAACTTTGGCCTGGCCTGTACATGTGAGTGGATTTATAAAATAATTTTTGTACAGAGCACAGTGACATTAAACTTATATCCTGACTACACCTGCCCGGGATTTGTTTCTTGCCTTGTGCCCTGTGTTGGCTGCGATTGGACCCCCGTGACCCTGTAGTTAGGATATAGCGGGTTGGATAATGGACGGATGGAAAATAAAAACTAAAACTAAGTGAATATCATAAGTGAAATACTGGATTCTTTCAAGTCAAGCCCTACTTACAGATCAAGGACGTCTAAACTCTCAGTCGTGTAAAGGCTTATATCAGACACACGTCCAATGCTCTCAGCTCTTTCTAGATGACACGTCAATGACTAAGCGAAGAAGAAAGAGCAGCACGTGCAGATTACGCGGCACGTCAGCAGCCAGCCAGCAGCTGATCACTGTATTTGCTTCCCATTGTATCAAGAGGGGGTTTCGGAGGAGCAACCGCATCTCCTTCAGGTGCCTTCAGCCCTCCTCTTCACAACGCGAGCAGAAGAGACGCGAGGTGGCTGGCAAGTAGCACTGCCAGTAAGAGGGGGTGGTTGAGTGAAGCGAGCAGGGGGCACAGAGCCCGAGTATGTAATACAGTAATTAACAACAAATCTATCTTTTCTTTTTTCTAGGATTGTTAAAAATGGTTAACTAAAAACAAAAGAAGAATCAAGTTACCCCATGCCAGAAAATCATGTAATGCATTTTAAAACCTTCTCTAAACTGGTGTCTACATTCATTTTATCCGAAAATGTCTTTTATAATCCGTATGAAAGGTTCTGTAAGGCAGAACAAGGAAATAACTATCAAAATTAAGAGAAAAGGAAAGAAAGAGATCACTAGAAAATACCAGTTAGCCTCGGAAACACCTCACAAAAGATCTACAGGAAAGATCAGATGTGTCAAAGTAAAGATTGGTAAGAAAAACAAGTTTGAGTCTGGTGAAGTTCTTACCAAGGAGATTTTGGTGGAGTCCCAGGAAATTCTGAAAACTCTAGAGGAGCAGTCTGAAAGTTCATCATCTGACATTTATGAGGTACCCATGGAAGAAACTGAGCCTGAAACTATTATTATTGAGTCTGACAATATTACAGAAGAAACGTCCTCTATTAGCTGGGATAACAGTGTACCAAGGCCAGTGCAGGAGAGTGACCAATCAAAATCGGAACAGTTTGAGATGCCAGAAACCCCCCCTTTTTGGACCACTGGAAAATCGAGCCAACCAATGACAATATCAGTAGAAGAAATAGAACAAGATGAAATTGCACAAGAACCCTCATCTAAACGTCCAAAAATGCAGTCTTCATGTATAACAAGACCAGAAGAAGAGGAGGAAGAAGAGGAGGAGGAGGAGGAGGAGGAGATTGAGAAAGGATCATCCTTACAATATGAGATGTTACATGAACCTCTTTATGAAATTCCAGGAAAGCTGACCCAGCAAGAAATTGTATCGATGGAAGAACTAGAAATGAAAACCTCCGATCAACACGATATACTCCAAGAACCTACAGCCATATGTCTTGAAGTGTTGCCCACATATCTTTCAAGACCAGAGGAAGAGATTGAAGAGGGAACATTTCAAAAGTATGAAATATCAGAAGAATCTCCTCATATAAGCCCTGGAAAGCAGAACCAACAAGAACCAATATTGTTGGAAGAACCAGAAAAGGATACATCTGAACAATGTGACATTATACAAAAACCTTCATTTGTAGGTCTTGGGGAGGTGGTCTCATGCACAGCAATACCAAAGGAAGAAATCGAAGAGGCAGCACCTCAACAGTATAAACCTCCTTATGAAGAACCTGGAACATTGAGCCAAACTGAAGTATCAGAGAAGCTGGCAACAAGACCTGATGAAGGACAAGGAAAGGAAAGATCGGAGGAGTATAAAATTCCAGAAGAAGTAACGGGGACATTGGAACAGTCTGAGTTGCCTGTAGAAACTCTTATGCTAGCAGCTATTCCAGTGGAGGAAATGGAAAGGAAAGCCTTTGAAGAGACTGATATGACAGAAGAAACTCCAAATAGCTTCACTTCACCAACAGCATCGGTCAAAGAGGAACAGTGGACAGATAGTACCCTTTATGATCTAACCACCTCTCCATTCGTAAAATCCAAAGTGTTACAAAGTAACAGTTGTGAAATACCTACTGAATCTCCTTTGAAGTGTCCTGGAAAACATTTGGAAATAGAAAAAGAAATTACTATGGAAGAAACTCAAAAACTGGAAGAAGACCGAAAAGGGTCTTTATGTCGGGACTGGGAATTTTCCACTGAATCATCTTCAAATAGCTTTCAATGGGTAATCAAGGAAGAGATGGAGAAAATAAATCTTGATTTTTCAAAGTTGTCCATTCCTATAACTGAGACTCCAATGCAAATACAGGAATCTGAAGTGAAGACTACATCTGAACTCCATGATATGCAACTTGAAGCTGATTTCCTGTGTCCCAAGAAGAAGATAAAAATAGAGAAAGTGGAAAAAAGGACAAAATCTAAGCACAGTAAAAAACATATTGGATCTAATTCTACATTTTATACAAAACGGACACGTTCTGCTTCGGTAGTCTCAGTGGAATCTGATATGCAAATGTCTACTGAAGTACCTTATATATGTCCTGCTAAACGAATCAAATCAGAGAAACAGGATGAAAACAATCCTTCTGAACACGGTGAGATGCTTGCCAGAGTGACTTTAAGACGTCGTTTAAAGCAGGGCCACCTGAAAACAATACAGTTGTTAGGAAACAAAAAGGCCAAGAGATCTTCTTACAAAACACACATAAAAACTGGGTTATTGGCAGAACAAATGATATTTGAGGATTATGAGACAGCTGATGGAGTTTTCCTCCAGGATTTTGATAATCAGATTGAATTAACCAGATTAAAGGATCAAGGCATGCCTATTGAAGTGCCTTCACCAAATCTGATGAAAGTCATGAAATTTGAAGAAAACATTAACCTGATAGCAGCTGAGCGAATGGAGATGCCTATGGAACCACCTTATCTTATCAAACGTATAAAGCTTGAGGACAACATCAAAGAGACTACCCCTGAATATCATGAGATAACGACTGAGCAGATGGAGATACCTATGGAACCTCCTTATCTTCTCAAACATATAAAACTTGAGGACAACATTGAAGAGGCTACCCCTGAATATCATGAGATGACCACTGAGCAAATGGAGATGCCTATGGAACCTCCTTATCTTCTCAAAAGTGTAAAGATTGAGGGCAACATCAAAGAAACTTCCCCTGAACATCATAAGATGACCACGGAGCAAATGGGGATGGCTATGGAACCTCCTTATCTTCTCAAAAGTATAGAGCTTGAGGACAACACAAAAGAGGCTACCCCTGAATATCATGAGATGGCCACTGGAGTTTCTTTTCAAGATCCTACAAAAGTAATGAAATCTCAAGAGCAGACAGAAATGATGTTATCTGATGAAGGAGAGATTCTTACTGATGTTTATTATGAATGTCTTCCAAAAATGATTAAACATGAGGAAGAGCCAGAAAATGGAGAGATGACCCCTGAAGTTCCTTTCCAGAGTCTTTCAAAAAAGATAAAACATGAAGATATCAAAACTGCTGTGTCTGATGACCAGGAAATAACCACTGAAGTTCTTTTGCAGGGTCTTCCAAGAGAAAACAAATACCAAGAAGACATGGAAAAGACCACCCCTGAGCATTATGAGATGATTCCTGGACTTCGTTTGGAGAGTTTTCTAAAAAAGGCAAATTATGAGGAAGAAGTTGAAAAGGCTATATTTGAAAGTCATGAGATGACCAATGGAGTTTCTTTCCAATGTCCTGAAAAGTTAATAAAATCTAAAGAAGAAACAGAAAAGTTAATACCTGAAAACAATGAGATGACCTCGGAGGTCCCTTTCCAAGATCTTCAAGGAGAGATCAAACACCAGGAGGAAATGACCACAGCAGTTCCATTCAAAGGTCTTCAACAAAGGATACAATGTGAGAATGAAGTAGAAGAGACTGAATTTGAACATGACACTCTTTTCCAAGGTCTTCCCACAGAGATCACTGAGGTTGGATTTCATTCAAAGGGAGACCCTTCTAAAACAATACAGTTAGACAAAGAAACCGAAAGGGAAGTGGTTGACTGTTACAAGACGATTCCTTGTGAAAAATCCATAGAGCAAATCAAATTAGGTGAACAGAAAGAGCAGACAGTATTGAAGCACTTGGAGATGCCTGATGAAGAATTTTCCAAAAGTCCTGCAAAGAGGCCTCATTCTATGATGAGAAAAACAGAAGAGGCAAAAGAAGAAGGAGAAGAAAATGAGAAGATAGTGGAATCTCCATTTTCCATCAGTCAGGAAAACCAAACAAAATCACAACAAGGATTAGAAATTGCAACATCTAAGAATAACAAGATCCCAGATACAGAGCTCTGTAAAGACCTCAAAAAGCATACCCATCTTTCATCAACTTCTGTACCAGAGGAAACAGAGACAAAGACATCAGAATATTGCATGGGATTTATGAGGACACAATTCAAGGGTCATCATAGTTCACAGGTAGGAACTGCAACTGAGGAAATTATTGAGATTTCATCTGAAGCGAGTGAAATGCCCACCAGTGACTTTCCTTCAGGTACTTCATACTTCCCTATGCATGGAACAGAGGACGAACTCGGTGTGATGCATAGAAGGTGCCATAGTCTTGCAGAGGTAACCAAACACGTAGCAAGCAGAAGTCAAAATATCAGCGAAGACACTGAGACACTTACTGGATCCACTTCCAGTAGACCTGAAAGTCAAGCGAAGAATGTGGAAATGCAAATAGGTGATTACGTTTATTCTAAACGAACTGTGCATCCCCAGACGTATGAAGCCGAAAGTGTAAACACAAATAATCGGCCAAGAAATACCTTTTTCAGAAGGCTTCGGCTGAGACTCTGTAAGATGCTCTGGAACTTCTGCAATATTTTTGGAATGGCCACCCAGGAAACTCGTACAGAGACCCCTGAGTCCTCAGTAACTGTTTCAGTAGCCACTTCAGACCTGAACTATCCATTGCCTTTTCAAAGCATGCACGATAAGACAATGAGTAACAGAGTCTACGTGTCGTTTGCCTCCGATAAGGAAACTGTCGTTCTAGATTTGGGAACAGGCTACCTGAAAGCTGGATTTTCAAAAGAGAAAAGACCTTCATGTGTGATCCCCTGCTTGGCTGGCAAACGCGATTTGAAATCTCCCCAGTCGAAACAAAGGAAGATTAGCAGTTTTGTAGGAAGACAGACACTCCTGGAGAAGACACGTCCATTAAAGCATGGCATTGTCACCGACTGGGAGTCCTTAAAAGATCTCCTGAATTACGTCTTCAAACAGAACTTGACCATTTCAGTTGAAGAACATGCAGTCTTGGTGTCAGATCCTCCGATGAGTCCTGTGAAAAACAGAGAGAAGTGTGCAGAAATGATGTTTGAAGATTTCTGCATCCCTGCCATGTGCATTGCCTACCAACCTGCTTTATCTTTATTTTCCTGTGGTACCACAACGGGGGTGGTAGTGGACAGTGGCTATGGTGTATCTCATTCTGTGCCAATTTACGATGGCCACTACATGCCCAGCAATGTTGTTAGGGCTCACTATGCAGGCCAGAACCTAAATGAATATTTGCTAAGTTTACTGAAGCAGTCGAATCAGGGGTTCAAAAGCGCCATGCAAGACGTTGTGGAAGACATTAAACAGAAATATTGCTACATCTCGTTGAACGTAGAGCATGAAATGAAAACCCCAAGCAAGTATCAGATGGAGTATAAACTCCCGGATGGACAGCTGATAACTCTCGGCTCAGAAAGATTTCAATGCCCTGAAGCGATGTTCAACCCGAAAATGATGGGATCCGAGGACCTGGGGTTGCACATGATGGCGTTGAAAAGTTTCAGCCGATTCGAGGTGAACATCAGAAAGGAGCTGATGAAGAATTTTGTCATCTGTGGCGGCTCTACCATGTTTCAAGGGTTCCCAGAGCGCTTTGAGCATGAGCTGGCAATGATGGCCCTGGATGGCACCCCAGGGGTTGTAGCTTTGCCAGACCGTAATAGCGCATCATGGATTGGAGGCTCAGTCTTGGCTTCCCTGCAAGAATTTCAGCCTTTCTGGATTCATAAGAGAGAATATGAAGAATGTGGGCCATTCGTTCTGCATCAGAAATATTTCTAGTACACATAGACATCGACTGGAATGGACAGCAGGGGGCGTTCATGAGCCATCCATGAACACAGAATGAGACAAGGGGGGCAATAAAAGTTGAAACATATTTTTTTTTTTGGGGGTGGGGGGCTCTGTTACTTGATTCCCCTCCTCCTGGTTGTAACCTTTTACATTTTGGCTCAGTTTACGTGCAATTTCTTTGTTTTGATCTTCTCTTTTTTATTTGAATATCTCTCTAGTATCTCTCTAGTAAAAAAAAAATCTTGGGAGGGAGACGAGGGAGATGAGACGCGATCTTCTCGGAAGACACTTTGAAGACCCCCGAGACTACTTGCATGACACGCCCTACTTACAAACAAATTCTCGGAAACACTTTAACGTCCCACGAGACAAAGAGATAAAGGGACAGCTGCTGTACAGGCTTTTAAATGATCGTCGCACAGCACAACATGCAGATCACGCAGCATGGCACTAGCAGCCCCTTGGGGGTTTAACTCATTCACTACAGCTTCATTACTGGCAAATATCGAGAAATAAAAAATGAATGAAATGAAAATAACAATCTCTTTAAATTGTATATCCAGATAACCAAACCCGGGGGTTGGCAAGCGCAGCGAGCAGGGGTCAGAGCCCAAATAATTATTCTCTCACATTCTGGGCTTCATTCTTGCTCACTTTATTTAATCTTTTGTGTTTTGGCTCATTTTAAGTGTCATTTCTTCGTTTTGACCCCCTCTTATTTTGAATATTGATTTAAATTTTTTTACATGTAAATTTCTTTGTTTGATTCTCTGCTGCTTAGAATACTGACTACCATGTTTGTCTTACGTTCTGCGCTTTGTTACTCGATTCTTGTTCTCCATATTTTGATCTTTTTTTACGTTTTGGCTCAGTCTCTTTTTAGAATATTGACCACCATTTTTGGTCTTGTGTTCTGCACTTTGTTACTCACTTGTTTCAATTTTTTTATGTTTTACTTCAAAAATTGACAATTTTTTGCATATATTTTGGGCTTTGTTACTTAATTTTCATTCTTTATGTTTTGACATTTACATTTTGACTCAGTTTCAGTGAATGTTTTTATCTTACTTCTTTCAAATATTGACTACAATCTTAATAGGATTCTCCTTTTATGTTTTGGCTCAGTTGAGTGTCATTTCTTTGTTTTGACTGTCTCTCTCTCTTTTAAATATTGAGTATAATTTTTCTCTCATGTTCTGGGCTCGTTACTCGATTCTCACTCTTCACGTTTTGATCTTTTTTACATTTTTGCTCCCTCTTTTTTCAAATGTTGACTACAATTTCTGTCTCCTGTTCTGGGCTCTCGTACTCAGTTCTTGCTCTCCTGGCTTTAACCTTTTCTTACATTTTGGCTCAGTTTCTGTGTAATTTCCTTCATGACTCTCCCTTTTTTCAAATTTTCAATATCATTTTTGTGTTAAGGACTGGGGTTTGTTACTCGATTTTCGCTCCTCCTGTTCTGACCTTTTACGTTTCAGCTCAGTTTATGTGTAATTTCTTGCTTTTGACTCTCTTTTTTCTTATATTGTCTATGATTTTGGTCTCACATTCTCAGTTTTGTTACTTGATTCTCACCTTTCATATTTTGATCTTTTACTTTTTGGTTGTCCCTCTTTTTTTTTTTTTTAAGACTTATCATTTATCTCTCATGTTCTGGGCTCTGATGCTTGATTCTCATTCTCTTGGTTTTGACCTTTTTGTGTTTCGGCTCATTTTAAGCGTCATTTCTTCGTTTTGACTCCCTCTTATTTTGAATATTGATTTTCATTTTTCTGTCACATTCTGGGGTTTGTTACTCCATTCTCGTTTACCCCAATTTATAATATTTTATGTTTTGGTTTAGTTTACGTGTAAATTTCTTTGTTTGATTCTCTGCTGCTTAGAATACTGACTACCATTTTTGTCTCACCTTCTGCACTTTCTTTCCCAATTCTCACTCTGTATTTTTTGATCTTTTACGTTATGACTCTCTCTTTTTAGAACACTGACTACCATTTTGGTCTCGTATTCTGTGCTTTGTTACTCGATTCTCACTTATTTTGATTTTTTCATGTTTTCCCGGTATCTTCTTTTTCGAATATTGACCATTTTCAGCTCACATTCTGGACTTTGTTACTTAATTTTCATCCTTTATGCTTTGATTTCTTTTTTATTTTAAACTAGGGGGCTTCGCTTGCCTACCTCTTGCGCCACCTCCATCTACTCAAAGCACCGTGATGTTCCAACAATGATGGATGGATTAAAAGCCAGAAGTCTGTATGACCATCAACATCAAGTGACTCCGTGAGAACCCTAACTACAACGAGGACTGTTTCATTTATGTGAGGTAGAATGCCCAGAGGGGACTGGGTGGTCTCGTGGCCTCGGACCCCCTGCAGATTTTATTTTTTTCTCCAGCCGTCTGGAGTTTTTTTTGTTTTTTCTGTCCACCTTGGCCATCGGACCACCTTACTCCTTTTCTATGGTAACTAATGTTGTCTTATTTTAATTTCTTATTTTGTCTTTTATTTTTCTTTTCTTCATTATGTAAAGCACTTTGAGCTAATTTTTGTATGAAAATGTGCTCTGGAAATAAATGTTGTTGTTGTCTACCCCCCCGCCAGCACTATGTGCCATTGTGAAGAGGGGGGCTGAACGGCACCCCAGGGAGACGCGGTTGCTCCTCCAAAACCCCCTCCTAAACGCTGATACAATGGGAAACAAATAACAGTTGGTTTTTTTTACCTCCTCTTTGCTTGATTAGCTGCTGGCTTGCTGCTGCTGCTATGCCGCGTGAACTGCACTTCATCTCTCTTCTCCCCCAGACATCCTCAAACACTATTCAACCTCTTTTCACTGTTCTGTTATTTCTCTGAGTAATATTTTCCATTTGTTTGCACTAATGCAATCTTTACTCTCCTTTTTTTTGAGACTTTAGAATTTTCCTACTTCCATTATCTCTAACATACATGGGACTTGCTTCCAAAGGTTGTAAGTATGACGTGACTTGCCCATCTTTTGGGAAGTGAAAGTGTCTCTCTTCAAAAGATCACGTCTTGTCGCAGGTTTTTTTTTTACAGTCATATGAAAAAGTCTGGGAACCCCTCTTAATTCTTTGGATTTTTGTTTCTCATTGGCTGAGCTTTCAAAGTAGAAACTTCCTTTTAATATCTGACATGCCTTATGGACACAGTAGGATTTCAGCAGTGTCATGAAGTTTATTGGATTAATGGAAAATATGCAATATGCATCATCACAAAATTAGACAGGTGTATAAATGTGGGCACCCAACTGAGATATGACATCAATACTTAGTTGAGCCTCCTTTTGCTCCTTTGATCCTCTCGACGCTGTCCTCCTATAGCCTGTGATGAGTGTCTGGACTCTGATGTTGGTATTTCTGACCTTCTTCATACAAAATCTCTCCAGTTCAGTTCAATTTGATGGACAGCCTGCTTCAAACCATCCCATAGATTGTCGATGATATTCATGTCAGGGGACTGTGACGGCCATTCCAGAACATTGGACTTCTCCCTCTGCATAAATGTCTTTGTAGATTTTGAACTGTGTTTTGGCTCATCATCTTGTTTGAATATCCAACCCCTGCGTAACTTCAACTTTGTGACTGATGCTTGAACATTATCCTGAAGAATTTGTTGATATTGGGTTGAATTCATCCGACCGTCGACTTTAACAAGGGCCTCAGTCCCTGAACTGGCCACACAGCCACACAGCATGATGGGACCTCCACCAAATGTGACAGGAGGTAGCAGGTGTTTCTCTTGGACTGCGGTGTTCTTCTTCCGCCAAGCAGAGAGCTTTTTGTTCTGACCAAATAACTCCATTTGTGCCTCATCAGTCTAAAGCACTTTGTTCTTAATGACTCTGACTTGTCTAAATGAGCATTTGATACAACAAGCGACTCTGTTTGTGGCGCGAGTGCAGAAAGGGCTTCCCTCTCATCACCCTGCCATACAGATGTTCTTTGTGCAGATTGCACTGAATTGTAGAACAATGTACAGATACACCATCTGCAGCGAGATGTTCTTGCAGGTCTTTGGAGGTGACCTGTGGTTATCTGTCTCCATTCTCACAATCCTGCCTCTCCATATGCCGCTCTTGTATTATTCTTGGCCTGCCAGACCTGCTGAGTTGGTTTAACAGCAACTGTGCCTGTGGCCTTCCATTTCCTGATTCCATTCCTTACAGTTGACACTGACAGTTTAAACCTCTGAGATGGCTTTTTGTAGCCTTCCTCTAAACCAGGAGACTCAACAATCTTTGTTTTCAGATCTTTGGAGAGTTGCTTTGAGGATCCCATGCTGTCTGTCACTCGTCAGAGGAGAGTCAAAGGGAAGGAAGCACAACTTAAATTGACCACCTTAAATACCTTTGACCACTCATGATTGGACACTCCTGTCTATGAAGTTCAAGGTTTGACGAGCTCATCATACCAAGTAATCAGCACTGAGCAGTGACAGGCATTTAAATCAGCACAATGACAAGGGGACTCACATTTGTGCATAGCCAGTGTTTCATATTTGATTTAATTTCATACAACTAAATACTGCGTCACTGAAAATCTTTGTTCTGAAAACACCGCAGTGCTCAGATGTTCCTAGGAAATGAAAGACATACCACTGTGATCTTTACTGTTGAAAGGAGAGTCAATTATTATGCAGACTGACAGGGGATCCCAAACTTTTTCATATAACTGTATAATAGAGAGATATTGACTATAACTTTTCTGCCATGTTCTGGGCTTTGTTACTCAATTGTCGTTTATTTTAGTTGTAATATTTTATGTTTTGGTTTTGTTTACTTGGTAATTTCTTTGTTTGACTCTCTTTTGCTTATAATATTGACTATCATGTTTGTCTTACGTTCTGCACTTTGTTACTTGATTCTTGCTCTCCATATTTTGATCTTTTGTGTTTCGGCTCAGTCTCTTTTCAGAATATTGACCACCATTTTGGTTTCGTTTTCTGTGCTTTGTTACTCACTTGTTTCAATCTTTTATGTTTTCTCGGTATCTTAATTTCAAATATTGACCATCTTTAGCTAACATTCTGGGCTTTGTTACTCAATTTTCATTTATGTTTTGGCTCAGTTGAGTGTCATTTCTTTGTTTTGACTGTCTCTCTCTCTTTTAAATATTGAGTATAATTTTTCTCTCATGTTCTGGGCTCGTTACTCGATTCTCACTCTTCACGTTTTGATCTTTTTTACATTTTTGCTCCCTCTTTTTTCAAATGTTGACTACAATTTCTGTCTCCTGTTCTGGGCTCTCGTACTCAGTTCTTGCTCTCCAGGCTTTGGCCTTTTCTTACATTTTGGCTCGGTTTCTGTGTAATTTCCTTCATGACTCTCCCTTTTTTCAAATTTTCAATATCATTTTTGTGTTAAGGTCTGGGGTTTGTTACTCGATTTTCGCTCCTCCTGTTCTGACCTTTTACGTTTCAGCTCAGTTTATGTGTAATTTCTTGCTTTTCACTCTCTTTTTTCTTATATTGTCTATGATTTTGGTCTCACATTCTCAGTTTTGTTACCTGATTCTCACCCTTCATGTTTTCATCTTTTATGATTTGGCTAGCTCTCTTTAAAAAAAAAAAAACGACTTCTCATTTTTCTCTCATGTTCTGGGCTCTGTTACTTGATTTTCACACATTTTCATCTTTTATGTTTTGGTTGTCTCTTCTTTTTATAAATAATGAACATTTTTGGCTCACATCCTGTGCTCTCTTACTCGATTCTCATTCTCCCATTTTTGGCTCCATTTTCATGTATTTTCTCCGTATTGTTTCTCTTTTTTCAAGTTTTGACTACAATCTTCCTGTGATTCTCATTCTCCTGGTTTTGGCCTTTTACATTTTGGCTGAATTTAGGCGTAATTTCCTACTTTTGATGTTTTTTTTTTAAATATTGACCTTAATTTTTCTCTCACATTCTGAGCTTTATTACTTTCCATTCTCACTCTCCATGGTTTGATCTTCTACATTTTGCCCATCATTTTTTTTTTCAAATATTAAATATGGGGGCGGCACGATGGCGCAGTGGGTAGCACTGCTGCCTCACAATTAGGAGACCCGTCTGGGTTCACTTCCCGGGTCCTCCCTGCGTGGAGTTTGCATGTTCTCCCCGTGTCTGCGTGGGTTTCCTCCCACAGTCCAAAGACATGCAGGTTAGGTGCATTGGCGATTCTAAATTGTCCCCAGTGTGTGCTTGGTGTGTGTGTGTGTGTGCCCTGCGGTGGGCTGGCACCCTGCCCGAGATTTGTTTCCTGCCTTGTGCCCTGTGTTGGCTCCAGCAGACCCCTGTGACCCTGTAGTTAGCATGTAGTGGGTTGGATAATGGATCGATATATATATATATATATATACAGTGGTACCTTGAGATACGAGTGCCCCAACGTACGATATTTTTGAGATACAAGCCGTCACTAGGTCGAGTTTGCATGTTCTCCCCGTGTCTGCGTGGGTTTCCTCCCACAGTCCATAGACATGCGGGTGAGGTGCATTGGCGACTCTAAATTGTCCGCAGTGTGTGCTTGGTGTGTGTGTGTGTACCCTGCGGTGGGCTGGCACCCTGCCCGAGACTTGTTTCCTGCCTTGCGCCCTGTGTTGGCTGGGATTGGATCCAGCAGACCCCCGTGACCCTGTAGTTAGGATATAGCGGGTTGGATAATGGATGGATGGATATTAAATATGATGTTTGTCTCACGTTTGGTGCTCCCTTACTCAATTCTCGTTCCTTTGGTTTTGATCTTTTAGTGTAGTTTCTTTGTTTGACGGTCTACATTTTTGTCTCATGTTCTGTTTTGATGCTCTTACACGATATTCACTCGTTTTGATCTTTTAAGTTTTAGCTGTCTCTTTATGTTGAAAGTTTTTGGCACACGTTCTGAGCTCTGTTTCTCGATTCTCATTTTTTCAGTTCTGACCTTTGACATATTTTGATTCGTTTCCGTGTAATTTCTTTATTTTGACTCTTTCTTTTGTCATATGTTGACTACGATTCTCACTCTTCCTGTTTTGACCTTTTAGGTTTTGGTTCCGTTTAGTGAACTTTCTTCCTTTTGGACTATCTCTTTATTTAATATTGACTACAATTTTTCTATCATGTTCTGTGATTTTGTTACTGAATTCTCGCTCCCCTAGTTTTGACCTTTTATGTTTTATGTGTAATTTCTTAACTTTTAACACTTTTTTTGAATATTGGCTGTGACGTTTCTCGGAGGCCCGGAGTTTGACATCCGTGTTTGATGAGCTGACGGTGTACCAGAGCCCGAAATGCTCATCGGTTCATCAGAATCAGGCTACCGGCTTACGTAATGTTGTCGTTGGCCGTGGATTTGTCCTGCTCCTTCTCTGTGCTTAACCATTAATCCAGCCATTTTTGAACTTCTCACTTGATCTCAATTTGTGAACTCTCCACCATGGTAAAGCACTAATCCCATATTGCGCAGAAAGACTTCCATGGATTTTGGCCCTTGGTGCTCCTTCAGCCCATGAAAAGCAGATTATCGCTCACTTCCCTTCTTTGGTGCAAACACTGGTGGCTCTGTGGCAAAATATCGACGCTGGAATCTGGAAGGTTGCCGGTTCAAATCCAGTTATTGCCAGAAGGGATCCTACTCTGTTGGGCCCTTGACATAAAATTTGCTCCTGGGGTACTGTACAATGACTGACCCTGCCCTGTGAGCCCCTCAAAGGTCATGAAAAAAGACAATTTACCCTTTTGGATTAATAAAGTATATCATCATCATCATGAAAAACAGCGAGAAAAATGGACTGATCAAGGTTGACCCTCGACCACTGTGTCCGCAGACACTCCAGATTTCTACATGTGCTCGGGAAAGCTGTACAGTCGGCCCAAGTAAGATGGTCACAAAAGCGTGGAGAACTATTGACTTGTGGTGGTGGTGTATGGCACTGGCACTAATCGGCCACGACATTAAAAGCACTGCCAGGTGAAATGAATAACATCGATTATCTCATTCCAGTGGCACCTACCTAGGGGTGGCATATAGTAGGCAGCAAATGAATAGTCAGTTCTTGATGTGATATGTTGGAAGAAAGAAAAAGGGCCAAGCATAAGAATCCGAGTGACTTTGACAAGGGCCACATTGTGATGGCTGGATGACTGCGTCAGAGCCTCTCCAAAACGGCAGGTCTTGTGTGGAATTCCTGGTATGCCGTGGTTAGCACCTACCAAAAAATGGTCTAAAGATGGACAACTGGTGAACCGGCGATAGTGTCATGGGCGCCTAAAGGCTCATTTAAATGAGTGGGGAGTGAAGGCTCGCCCTTCTGGTCCGATCCCACTGAAGTTCTACATAGCAAAATCAAAAATGTAATGCTGGCCATGAGAGAGAGGTGTGAGAACACACAGAGCACTGGTCAAAGTGCCCATAATGACACCACTTACTGCCACAAGTACTCACAATGGGCACATGAACATCAAAACTGGACCATGGAGCAATGGAAAAAGGTCACCTGGTCTGATGAATCACATTTCCTTTAAGATCAGGAGCATGGTCAAGTGTGTGTGTGTCATTTATGTGGGGAATCGATGGCAGTACGATGCATTATGGGAAGACAGCAAGCAAACGGAAACAGTGTGATATGCTGGGCAATGTTCTGTTGGGAAACCTTGATTCCTGGCAATCATGCTGGATGTTACTTTGACACCTACCACCTACCTAAAGACTGTAGCAGACCACGTACACCCCTCCTTGGCAGCAGTATCCCCTGATGACTGTGGCCTCTTTCTGCAGGATAATTCAGGAAAGTTTTGAGGGACATGACAAAGAGTTCGAGGTGTTGTTGTCCTGTCCACCAATTGCCGCAGATCTCAATCTGATCGACCATCTGTGGGATGTGCTGGAAACACAAGTCTTGCAAGTTACAGAACTTAATGGATCTGCTGGGAATGTCTTGGTGCCACCACAGGACACCTTCACAGGTCTTGTGGAGTCCATCAACCGACGGGTCACAGCTGCTTTGGTTGCAGGAGGGGAACACAATAGTACACAATACTAGGTGGCAGTTGGCTGATCAGTGTATGTGATCTTTACCGGGGCATGTATCTTCCAACTTGATGGGGTCCTAAATGGTAGATAGATAGATAGATAGATAGATAGATAGATATGAAAGGGACTAGATAATAGACATAGATAGAAAAGATAGGAATGGCACTATATGATAGATAGATAGATAGATAGATAGATAGATAGATAGATAGATAGATAGATAGATAGATATGAAAGGCACTATATACTAATTAGATACACAGATAGGCACTATATAAGACAGATAAATAAGAGTGGAAGGCACTATAAAATAGATCAATAAGAAAGACTATATTATAGATATATACGCAAATGAAAATAGTAAAGGCACTATATAATGGATAGATATTTATCTGTGCCCATGGGGAAATGTGGCTTTTTACAGAATCTCTTTATAAATAAATAAATACATAAATGGATAAGTAAGTAAATTACTAAATATACACACACACTTTGGAACATTTAAAAAGAAAAAATGTCTGACTTGCCAGTCCCAGTGAGGCGCTATACAGGTGTATCTCTTATGGTATAAAGGACCCCGAGTTTTGTTTCGTGACACACTTGTGCTGAATGATTTGCTGGCTAAAAGTCCTCAGTGTCGGTGAGTCACAGAGAGGATGTGCAGCATTGTTCATAATGGCACTCAGTTTTGTCTTCATTCTCTCTTTTGCTCCTCTTTCCAGGGGGTCCAGAGTGCCTCCCATGACCAAGCTTGCCCTTTAATTTAGAGTACTGTGACTTCCTCCACAAATGAAGCTCCTCCTGTATGGCTGCCAGACCCTCTCTAATTGATTGTTCTGTTTGTATTTGCAATTCCACCTTTCTGAAGCCCCCTACATGTTTACATGAATGACCGTTTCATTTAAAAAAGCAAAAGAGAAAATGCTGTAAGCTAATAGGTTTTAAATATTTTATGAGTGTTGATCATGTTCACAAATTACGTTTCATTTTTTTTTTTTTTGGTTATTACAGGTTCACAAAGTATTTTAGTTTTAGAGATTAAATACGGTTAATGGAAAAACAATTTGTAGCATTTTTTCCCAGTAATAATCATCTGAAAATAATTAAAGGTGTATTTTCAAAGTCTAACGGTGCATCCGTACTCCCAAACCCCCTTTGGGTCATCTTAACGCATGGGTACATTGGGCAGTTCCCCGGCAGCCCCACAAGCATAGGGGCCCCCATTTTTTCTTATGCCTATGTAATGTTTCCTTTTCGCTATCAAAACGAGGCCCCCAGTGCTCTACTTTCCTTGGTGGCCCCACTCCATCACGGTCTATGGTGGTGCCAGTCTTGCCAGGTTCACTTGTTACCCAGCCTTGTTTTCTCTTCTCCTTATACAGCTTCCCATTGCATTGGTGTAGCCAGGGTGGTGGGTTGTAAGTTAACTCCCCAATGTTGGTTGTGTTTAAGGGGGGGGTCACGCCTAAAACAACAGATACAGTATGTTACCAAAATAAATGTTCAATGTCTTCAATTTTTACGGCCACAGCTAATGTAAATATATTATCCATCCATTATCCAACCCGCTATATCCTAACTACAGGGTCACGGGGGTCTGCTGGAGCCGACCCCAGCCAGCACAGGGTGTAAGGCAGGAAACAAACCCCGGGCAGGGCGCCAGCCCACTGCAGGTTAATTATATTAATAATCAACAAATACTGTAATTTCATGTCACCCACCCTTAAAACAGAGGAATTGTTGTGGACTCGAAGTCCCAAATGCTGAAGAGACCCAAAACACAGCATGCAGTCCCAAAAATGCCCACTAGATGGGGAAAACCATCAAACCTGTTTAGTAAGAAGGGCCAACAGCATCCCTGTGTGATTTTCTAACCTGCTTAATCCAGACCAGAGTCACTAGAGGGCTGCAGCCTATCCCAGCTAGCACAGGGCACAAGGCAGGAACAAACCCTACAGACAGGGAGGGCGCCAGTCCCACCACAGGGTGAACACATACACACACAGCAAACGCACACAAGGACCAATTTAGTGTCTCCATGTCACCTAAACTGCACGTCTTTGGACTGTAGGATGAAACTGGAGCACCCAGAGGTAACACACGCAGACACAAGGAGAACATGCAAAGTCAGGACCCAGGAGGCAAACCCTGGTCTCCTTTACCACAAGGCAGCAGCAGCAGCAGCAATACCACTGCTCCACCGTGCCACCCCAAGAATCTTTATATATAAAAATATTTATCCCTCACAAGAAAAATTCTCTTTAACACTGTGAAGCTCCGAAGAGCACAAAAGGCAAATCCAAAATCAGAGTCTGAGGAAAAGTCGAAAATACAGAGCAGTAGGTGAGAAACATCACAAGCAAAACCCGAGTAAACTCACCACTGCCATTCACATTTGAAATGAGCCGCCAGGAACTGTGGGGGATTCTCCGGATTTATAGGGCCGGAGGGAGGTCACTGGTGGTGATTGGCAGGTGGCCACGCCTCTCGGGGGGAGACAAGCCGCAAAACACATGAAACATAACAAAGGCAGCTCATTTGCATAGACAAAACCAAAAACAAAGAAAGATGTACATAACGAATATGAGCAAAATAATCCAAAGTGAACAAAAGACATAAAACATACATATGAACCCCAGATAGGGGGTGCACATCACAAAAGTCTGGGTTGGGATTTCATACCCCGCAGAGGTGGCATTCCCAGATGCCATTCAACAGCAGACCTGAGTGGGCAAGAAAGAGCAGAGGAGCTCACGAGAGTCTCCATACCCGCTGACTACTCTGTAGGTGAACTTAATATGGAGCCAATGTAGTGATCTGAAGAGAGGAGTGACGTGTGCCCACCCTGGCTGGCTGAACACCAAACCAACATCATCTGCAGTGCCTTGGTATGGCTGGCTGAGTTTGGCTGGTATCTCTTTCTCATTTTCTTAATTCTTGTCCGATTTCACTTGGCGCAAACATCACTGAAGTTAGACGGCGCACACCCAGTGAAATGTTCAGCTGAACACACCACTTTCTGCAGAACCTTGTGGTGTCCAAGCCAGGCGGTGAAACTTCCTGTCTGGAGCCTTTCAATGGGGGATATGGAGAAGTTCTTTAGTATTTGAAAGGTCAGATCAGGTAGGGGAGCCGGCACTGGTACAACATGCTGCCACACCCACCACATGACGAAACAGCCTGGTTGGCAACCCCTCCAGGCATACATGTAGTCCTGTCCCACTCATCTATCTGCCTCAACAAGGTGTTACATGGGCATGCACTCTAGAATGAGGGTCCTGTGAGCCGGGTCACCCTCTTGGGAATCCCGCCACATGGCCGTGGTGTCGTAACTGACGCTCCGTCACAATGCAGGTCATGTGCCTCATTCGGGAATCCATGAGCAACACAAAGTCACACCAGTGGCACCCAATGACCCTCTGAAGAGACACACATGAAGGAGTCCAGTCTTCGTCTCAGGTCACTGATAGCGTCCATGACTCACAAACGGGAAGCAGCAGGACTCTGAAGACTTGAACCTTCGTCCTTTTGCATTGATATCAGGAGCGCCACACACCTCTTTTCAGCGACCCCATGACCCCCCATGCTCTCCCAATCCGTCTACTGACTTCATAGGGAGAGTCACCAGAGTCACATGAATGTCACTTCTGAGGTCAGTAAACCTCTCAATGACGAGGTCGACACTCTCTCTACAGATAGACACACTGCCGATGGCCGTGCCCAAGAGCTCATTAAAGGCCTGGATGTTGGTTTTTATCAGGACCCTCACAAGCCCAGTCACTCAGACTCCTCGCTCAGTCTCTCAAGACCCCCAATCAGAGCCTCCTTTGACTCCACGAAGTTCACAGCATCGTCAGCAAAATCAAGATCAGTGAATCTTTCTTCGCCAACAGATGCCCCACAGCCACTGGACCCCACCACCCAGTCCATGCCAGTACTGAAGAGAGCAGGAGCAGAGCACACTGCTGACGGACCCCAGAATCAACTGGGAGAAACACAGAGGTCCTGCCTCCACTCTGCACAGCACTCACAGTACCAGGGTACAGGCTGGCCATGATATCCAGCAACCTTGAGGGGATCTCAGGAGGTCCCACAGGGCGGTTCGATCAACCAAGTCAAACGCTTTACGAAAATCGTAATTTTTTTTTGCAACCAGTAACTGGGGGTAATTAATTTTTCACAAGGGTGACAAGAGTAACTTTGTTCCTTTGATAACAGAGTAATGATTTCAAAACTGTACTGTGTGTTCACTCACACTCCTTTTCTCTTTGATTGCATTTTGACTAAAGATCTGCAGCCATTCATTTTCTAAAATAAGCAACAAAAAAAAAAAACAGGATATTGGGGTAGGAGGAAAATACTTTTTCACAACATTGTTTGTTGGTAATTAATTTTACATGTCTGTGGTTTTCTGGGTGACATTTGTGCAAAACCAACCCTGACCCTTAACACGTGTCCATCGGTGTCCCCATGTTCTTTGAGTCGAACGCTTTATGAAAGGCTGCAACGAAACTCTGCCGATTTAGATAGATAGATAGATAGGAAAGGCACTATATGATAGATAGATAGATAGATAGATAGATAGATAGATAGATAGATAGATAGATAGATAGATAGATAGATAGATGAAAGGCACTATATGATAGATAGATAGATAGATAGATAGATAGATAGATAGATAGATAGATAGATAGATAGATAGATAGATGAAAGGCACTATATAATAGATAGATAGATAGATAGATAGATAGATAGATAGATAGATAGATAGATAGATAGATGAAAGGCACTATATAATAGATAGATAGATAGATGGATGGATAGATATGAAAGGCAGTATATAATGGATAGATAGATAGATAGTGTAGCAGTAAGGGGCACTATCGCTCCCTTGAACCCTCAGGTACCACGCCAAACACCAGATAAAAGTCCAATAATAATTATTTGTATTATTATAATTACGTGCACTAAGCACCCTCCACTCCACACTACTTATTAATAAACTATAATCAATAAACAAATCCTTCAACTCCCAGACACTTAGCCACCCTTCCTCCCAGCTCAGCTCAGTGTCTGGGCTTTCCCAGAGTCCTTTCATACCCCCTGACCCGGAGGTGTTACTGCCCAACAGTCCACAAGTCCTTATCACTTCTGGGTCAGGGTAAAAGTCTTTCTCTTCAACCTGGAAGTACATCAATTCTCCTGTTCACGTGACCAGGACATACTTCCAGGTTATAGGGCACATAAGAGTCGATGAGCCTCCCTACAGTGACTCCCTGTGGTCCCCAAGGTATCCAGCAGGGCTGTGTATAATAACTCCAAAGTCCATCTGGCCCTGCTGGAATTTGGGGCACGTCCATGCTGTCGGGAGAGCTCCTCCTGGCAGCCTGGGGGTGGGGGCCAGAAACTCTCGCCGGACATCCATCACAATAGATAGATAGATAGATAGATAGATAGATAGATAGATAGATAGATAGATAGATAGATAGATACTTTATTAATCACAAGGGGAAATTCCCATACTCCAGCAGCAGTATACTGATAAAAAACAATATTAAATTAAAGAGTGATAACAATGCAGACATAACAGACAATAACTTTGTATAATGTTAACGTTTACCCCCCTAAGTGGAACTGAAGACTCGCATAGTGTGGGGTCCCCTCAGTCTGTCAGTGGAGCAGGACGGTGACAGCAGTCTGACACTGAAGCTACTCCTCTGTCTGGAGATGATCCTGTTCAGTGGATGCAGTGGATTCTCCATGATTGACAGGAGTCTGCTCAGCGTCCGTCACTCTGCCACAGATGTCAAACTGTCCAGCTTCATTCCTACAATACAGCCTGCCTTCCTCACCAGTTTGTCTTGGTGTGAGGCGTCTCTCTTCTTTATGCTGCCTCCCCAGCACACCACCGCGTAGAAGAGGGCGCCACAACCGTCTGATAGAACATCTGCAGCATCTTATTTCAGATGTTGAAGGACGCCAGCCTTCTAATGAAGTATAGTCGGCTCTGACCTCTCTTGCACAGAGCATCAGTATTGGCAGTCCAGTCCAGTTTATCATCCCAGTTGCACTCCCAGGTATTTATAGGTCTGCATCCTCTGCACACAATCGCCTCTGATGACCACGGAGTTTTGCTGGTGTTCAGGTGTAGGTGGTTTGAGTCGCACCATTTAACAAAGTCCTTGATTAGGTTCCTATACTCCTCCTCCTGCCCACTCCTGATGCAGCCCACAATAGCAATGTGCGCTCTACTGCAGATATTTGCGTTTGCACTCCATGAGAACCCTCAGTGTTAGGATGCGGTCGATGGTCGACTTCTTAGACGTAAAACCAGACTGTTCCGGTCATTGGTAGGTGAGCAAGTGATCACTCATCTTATTGAGGATGACCCTAGTAAGGACCTTACCCGGCACAGAGAGCAGCGTTATCCCCCTGTAGTTGCTACAATCCAGGCCATCACCCTTCCCTTTCCAGATAGGGATGACAAGTCCCATTTTCGAGTCAGTTGGCATGATGCCAGTCTCCCAAATGGAAGCAATGATTGCTTGCAATGCCAGGAGGACAGCCTGACCACTAGCCTGGAGAAGTTCACCCCTGGATACCACAGATCCCTGCAGCCTTCCCTACACTCAGTTGGTTCAACGTTTCAGTGAGACTTTGGGGGACACAGGGGGGGATGACAGCTCATTGGTGTAGAAGTAGGAACTACAAATGACCTGCGGTGGGAGTGTTACAAAAGCTACTGCATTTCTCTGCAGTGGGAAAGCACCTAATGATGTTTGAGTCCTGTGCAGCCATAGAGGGAGCACAGCAGAGGACTCAGCACTCAGCCCTGTGCAGTCCCTGTGTTAAGGGCGAGGGATGGCCACCCACTTGGACCACCTGGGGTCTGCCTGTCGAGAAGTTCAAAACCCAGCTGCACTGTGAAGTCTTTTTTAATGGTGGGCTTTATCACCCACTTCTTCTTCTTTTGGTTGCTCCCGTTAGGGGTTGCCACAGTGGATCATCTGTCCACATATGGTTTTGTCAAAATTTGACACCGGAAGCCCGTCTTGACGTAACTCTCCACTATTAGAAGCTTATTGCCCAGGGTAATGTCTACAGCACCCCATGCTAGAGAGACAAGACAAGACCCCCGGTGTGAAAGGTATCATTTTTTTCTGTTCTACACTAATACATTGACTTTGAGGGTGAAGATGTTCTGTAGACAGAGCTAATGTGTTGACCCCAATTTTGCTTCACACTTTGCATTCAGCAGGACAGCCTGACGTGATTTGCAGGGGGGCGTGAAGAGCACATCACAACTTCCTCGCCTGCAGTTGCATGACTCTCGCCTGGCAGACACGACACGGTGGCTCGATGTGCACCAGATCTGGTGGTCTGAGAATGTGGACTCTTTTTCTCCAGCTGCTTGCCCTCATCTTGATCACACAAGCTCATGCAGGTGAGGTGCAGGACTACTTGGCCTGCTCCTGCCATCTAAAGCTCTTAACTCTAACCCTTGCTCCACCATCTTTTAGGCTCTTCCAGTGCCAGGATTATCAATGGGAAGGAAGTGAAGCCCCACTCGAGACCCTACATGGCCTCCCTGCAGGTTAATGGACAGCACCACTGTGGAGGATTCCTGGTGGACAAGTACTTTGTGATGACGGCGGCACACTGCAGAGACAGGTAGGGAAAGCGCCAGCTGCTATTTGTGGACCATCTACTAAGTAGGAACTGAGGGTCAAGGAAAAACCCCAAGCCCTGGACCCTCCCATCCAGGGCGACTCCATAGTTTAGAGCTCCAGTCCAGACAAAATATCTGGCAGCTATGAGCTCCATTAATAAGGGACAGAACAGCAAAATGTAATTTCATGTTCTCAAGGGACTTGGTGCTCTATCAAATAAAACTTAATTGAGGATTTCCAACCTTCAGTCCATCCATTTTTGAACCAGCTTATCTGGTTCTGAGTGACAGCGTGCCAGTGTTGGCCCTGGCATCACTGGGTCCCCTAGATGGGTCCATCACATGATACATGTCTATGGAATTGAAGGCCTTTGCATTGGAAAGGCGCTATAAAAAGTAAAGACCACATATAGGTTAAGTGCTTTAGGATGACAACCGCCATGAAACTGCTTAAGTATGTAAATGTTGAGCACTTTAGGTATGTGATGCCCTGAGGTGCCCACAGCCATAGGTGTCTACCTTTTCCTGGGATATTGATAGTCATAGCCAAGATGGCCTACTAGGGCAAATGAGCAGATGTTTAAATATTCATATGTGAAGCACTTCAGGGTAGCGCTCACCAGTCAACATACAGATGTCTCTTCAATGGCTCCCTTTATGAAAAGCGGCACAATAACTCCATGCACGTTAAATGTGAGGATCCACCCTTCTGTCCATCCATTTATTCATTGCAGGGTGGAAGGAGCTGGAGACTCCACAGCCTTGGGCATGCTATACAAAATACTGAACCAGTTTCAGGTTATTTATGACTAACGGTGGCACCTGAGGCTGCTTGGGTTGGGGGCACCAACTGGCACTGCCGAATATGAATTTATGTTCAGAACAAAACAGAGCCTGTTTGTGATGCACCATCTGCTGGAATGATGAATGAAATGCATGTCTCTGTTATATACCATTTGGTATGGGACTCATAAATGCAGTGTTAATATTTGCATTACTACAAATATTTGGGATGCACCATCCATTGGATGACAAATGCAATGCAATTTAATACTGCTAAAGTTTGCAATAATAAAATGTATTGCATTTGTCATTCCAACAGATGGTGAAAGGAAGACAGACAGACCATCCACCTTAATAAAAGGACAAGTGGCTGTGTATCTGCATGGCCATCTGGTTGCTATGTCTCTGTTACCCAACAGATGGCACATCACAAATATTAGCACTGCTTTTACAATTCCCCTACCAAATGAGATATCACAGAGACATAACATCCAGTTAGACACACAGACTCTTGTCCTGTTATTTAGTTGGATCAGCTCATTTCTGCTCATTTGGCAGTTACTCCTTGTTGGAGGTATTTAGTGTTAATGTTTGCAGTGCACCATCTATTGGAATGGATTTCACAATGTATGTAGTAATGAGAGGCATTGCATTTGTCATTCCAACAGATGGCGCATCACAAACAGTTGCAGTGCTACAACTGCACCATCTGTTGAAATGACAAATGCAATGTGTATGTTTCTGTTATATACAATTTGGTAGGGGATACCATAAAAGCAGTGTTAATGCTTACATTACTACAAATGTTCATGATGCACCAACTGTTGGAAGGGTAAATGCAATATATTTTATTACTACAAACGTTTGTAATAATAAAATACATGACATTGGTCATTCCAACAGATGGCAAAAGGAAGACAGAATGGCCATCCACCTTAATAAAAGGGCAATGTGTCTGTGTGTCCATCTAGTTGCTATGTCTCTGTTATCCAAAAAAATGTCAAATTAGAGACATAGCAACCTTATCGGACACACAGACTCTTGTCCTTTTATTATGGCGGAAAAACTCATTTCTGTTCGTCTGACAGGTACTCTCTGCTGCAGGTATTAAATGTTAATGTTTGTGGTGCACCACTTATTGGAATGAACTTTGTGATTTGTCATTCCAACAGATGGCGCATTGCAAAAATTAAATAAAGAGGCGGGAAACTCCACAACCGTGGGAATACTACTCAAAATACTGTACCAGTTTCAGGTTATTTATACCTAATGGTGGCACATGTGGCTGCTTGGGTTGACCCATCAACTGGCACTGCCTAAATTGAATTTAAATTAAGAATGAAACAAAGTGTGAAGCACCATCTGTTGGAATGATAATTGAAATGCATATGTCTCTGTTATCTGCGGTGGGCTGGCGCCCTGCCCGGGCTTTGTTTCCTGCCTTGCGCCCTGTGTTGGCTGGGATTGGCTCCAGCAGACCCCCGTGATCCTGTAGTTAGGATATAGTTGGTTGGATAATGGATGGATGGATGGATATCTCTGTTATATTCCATTTGGCATGGGGTTCGTAAAAGCAGTGTTAATGTTTGCATTACTACAAATGTTTGTGATGTGCCATCTGTTGAAATGACAAATGCAATGTATTTTATTATGGCAAATGTTTGTAATCATAAAATGCACTACATTTGTCATTCCAACATATGGTGAATGGAAGACAGACAGACCATCCACCTTAATAAAATGACAAGAGTCTGTGTACCTGTGTGTCCATCCAGTTGCTATGTCTCTGTTATATGTCTTTTACAAATCCCCTGCCAAATGGGATATAACAGAAACATAGCAACTGGATGCACCACCTGTTGAAATGATAAATGTGATGTGTATGTTTCTGTTATATACGATTTGGTATGGGATTTGTAAAAGCACTGTTAATGTTTGCATTACTACACATGTTTGTGATGCACCATCTGTTGGAAAGATAAATGCAATGTGTTTTATTACTGCAAATATTTCTAATAATATGCATTACATTGGTCATTCCAACAGATGGCAAAGGGAAGACAAACTGACCATCCACCCTAATAAAAGGACAACGTGTCTGTTTGTCTGGTTGCTATGTCTGGCAGCAAATGGCACATCACAAACATTAGCACTGCTTTCACAAATCTCCTCCCAAATGGCATATAACAGAGACATAGCATCCGGACAGACACACAGACTCTTGTCCTATTATTAAGGTGCATTAGCTCATTTCTGTTTGTCTGGCAGTTACACTCTGCTGGACGGCGTACTCAGCATTAATGTTTGTGGTGCAGGGTGTCCGTCTGGTTGCTATGTCTCTGGTACATGCCATTTGGTATGGAATTATTTAAAACAGTGTTAATGTTTGTGGTGTGCCATCTGTTGGAATGACGGAGACATACTGTAGTAACCGGACAGACTCACAGGTACAGTCACACAGACACATGTCCTTTTCTAAAGGTGCTCTAAATGTGAATATTTTCCCCGCCATGAATAGCTGATTTATCTTCTAACCTGCGTATTCACTGCTGGGTGCTTATCCTGGCATCAGCAAATGCAAAATAAAAGTCAACCTCAGACGGGACCACCATATGTGTTGCTATGCAAAATATGTGCGGCCTTAACTGGTGTTTCTTTAAACTCAATATGTGAAGCACTTTGTGTTTGTTCATTTTATCTCCTAACTTGCTTAGTCATCTCAGGGTGGTGAGAGCAGAGAACCCAATGTTTGGTAGGATTGGGCATAAAATGAGAGCCAACCTCACCTAAAGTGACCATGATTGGCAAAACATAAAAAAATGATTTAGGCCTAAATGTAAATTTTCTGTAACCATTGTGTGAAATGAATTTTGGGATGTTGCACACCACTACTGGCCGATTCATCATCATTTCAGTGTGCCTACGTGGCGCCATTGAATGCAAAACAAGAACCCGACTTTGATGGGCAACCATGATTAGCTCTTATATAATCTTTATGTGGCCTTATTATGTACTTCTTTAAACTTCACATGTGAAGCATTTTGGCACATCTCGTTCTTTCTCTAATCTATCCGCTTAGTCGTTTCAGGGTGTTGAGACCCCAACTCCTATACTGGCAGCATTGGGCATAAAGTGGGAACCACCTTCACATGAGCCCACCAGGACTGTAGCTACTTACAATATGTGTTGCCTAAATTCTGATTACTTGTGAACTCCCTGGTCTGCCACTTTCTGTGATAAAAGCTTTGCTTCATGCCCACTGACCTGCGCCCCCATACTCTGTTCTCTCCATATCAGTTCTGTACTGGACAGATGCCCACACTTGGACCTGAGTGGTGAGCTGGTGATTTCTGCTTTGTGCAGGCAGCTCAAGTCCTTATTTTTCATTTTTTTTTTGTTTTCACTTTTGTGTCTTCACTCCCACCCACTTGTAACTGCCATGTGTGAAGGTGCAGAATGTGAAGTGCAACACCTCGGCCCTGCAGTGTCACCACTGCTTTGCTGACTCGCACTTTCTTCTTCCTTTCAGAGACGAGCCCCTCACTGTCGTGCTGGGGGCTCACAGCCTGAAGGAAAGCAGGAAGCTGTCGCCTTTCTTTGTCGAGTGCTACCACATCCACCCAAAATACAGCAAGACGACAAAATCCAACGACATCATGCTGCTGAAGGTGAGGACGCTCCGGATGGCGGCTCTTGGGGACGGCCACATGTGTCAGGCCTACTGTGAGATGAGAGGAGGAGGAGGAGGAGGACAAAGGAGGTGTGGAGTGCTAAGTGGTGCTAGTCACAGGGGGCAGCAGGAGGGGGACACTGCGCGGAGGCCATTTGGTCTCACACTCAGGGGGTCTGCATAGCAGGGGAGGCACAACCAATTCATACCCACTGGTATGTCGGGAAAGATATGATGTCTGCTTTCTCACACCTATATTATATATATATATATATATATATATATATATATATATATATATATATATATATATATATATATATATATATATATATCCATCCATCCATTATCCAACCGCTGAAAGGAACACAGGGTCACGGGGTCTGCTAGAGCCAATCCCAGCCAACACAGGGCATAAGGCAGGAACTAATCCTGGGCAGGGTGCCAACCCACCACAGATATATATAGATATATATATATATATATATATATATAGATATATATATATATATACACATATACACATATTATATATATACCAGTAACGGCATACTACATGATAACGTGCAGTGAATACACTTGACTTGAGTATTCCTAGTTTTCATCCTCTTCCTCTGTACGTTTATCATTTGTTTCCTCAGAGGTTGATGCCCCTGCATCTTTCTGAGCGGCTCTTCTTTATTCCACCCTAGAGGTCCGCTGCTTGTCTTCTTTTGCGTAAAAACTGATTAAGTTTGTTTTTGTTTTGCAATTACTTAGTACGTTTTCTTTAATTTTACACTCAAGAATCATTAGTGAAGGTGGTAGGGAATGAGAACGGCGCCCATACGCATGCGCCGCACGGCCGCCCCGCTGCGTGCTGCCGAGAGTTGATTGTATAATAAAATAGAATAAAAATAAAAAGAGTAATAAAAATCATCACCCCGAAAGCGGATAGTAGACGTCACGTGGTATATGTGTACCAAATTTCTAGTCAATAGGTGAAACGGTTTGCGAGCTACAGGTGATTTAAAATCCTGGACAGACAAACAAACAGCATATTATATAGGAAGATATATATATACATATTACATATATATATATATATATATATATATATATATATATATATATATATATATATATATATATATATATATATATATATAAAATATTGTGGCATATAGCCGGTCGTTCATCCCGGCCAATACCCCCAGGCCGCCAGATGGAACCCTCCCTGCAGCATGGAGGTACCCCGAAGGCCAGCAGGGAATCCTGGACGATGGAGTTTTTATCCACAGCCCTGCTGGATACCATTGGGGCCGCTAGAGGACGCTGCAGGGAGGAACAAGGATTTATATTTTAACTATGAACTGAAAGTATTACATCATCACAAGGGCAGAAGAAATAAAGTACTTCCGGATTGAAGAAAAGGAGTTTTCATCTGACCCAGAAGTGATGGAAAAATCACATGGACTCAGGGATAGAATCAGTTCCGGGTCACAAACTATAAAAGGACTGTGGGAGATCCCAGCAGTGGGCCGAGTTGGGAGGAAGGGTGACTGAGCTGCTGGGAGTTGGAGGATTGTATATTGTTATTGATTAGTGTTTGTGATTATTATTGAGTATTGTGGAGGACAGGTGCTTTGTGCACATTATTATTATAATAAATAACATTATTGGACTTTTACCTGGTGTTTTGGCATATTGTCTGCAGGTTTGGAGGTGCGACAGCGCCCCCTACTGTCACTATATATATATATATATACATATTACATATACAGTATATATATATACATATTACTTATATATACATATATATGTATATTTATATATATATATACTGTACACACATATGCAAACACATATACATATACATAAAACACACACACACCACCAGTCGGAGACCACATCTTTATAAAACTCACTCGTTTATTAAACACCACTATTTACAGGCTTCAGTCCCAAACACCACACAAAGCACTCAGCAATAATCCCCACAATGAACTTCTTTATCTCTCAGTCCTTAGCTCTACTCTCCTCCTGGGAGCTTTGTCCTGCTCCCACTCCCCCAAGCTCCTGATTGTCGAAAGGCGGCCCCTTTTATTCCCGCCCGGATGTGCTCCAGGTGGCTGATGACGGCCTTCCGGCAGCACTTCCTGGTGTGGCGGAAGTGCTGCCCTTTGCAACGGAAGCACTCCGGGCGTCCCTGGCAGGTTCATCCACCATCTTGCTTGGTGTGGCAGAAGTGACTGTTCTTTGGGTCGCATGAGGCTTGAGGCTCCCCTGGCAGTGGCCACAGTTCCCAACAGAAGGCCAGAACCTCTTTGTTCCTTTCCCTTGGTCTTCTCATAGTCCAGAGCGGTTGCCCCTCGTGACCGGAAGCTATTAATGTCCCTTTCCGTCCCTCCAGGCATCCCGGCCAGGTAAGAACCCCAGACATCTGTGACAGTGTGTGTATATATATATATATATATATATAAGGGTGGCACGGTGGCGCAGTGGTAGCGCTGCTGCCTCGCAGTTAGGAGACCGGGTTCTTCTTCGGGTCCTCCCTGCGTGGAGTTTGCATGTTCTCCCGTGTCTGCGTGGGTTTCCTCCGGCGCCCGGTTTCCTCCCACAATCCAAAGACATGCAGGTTAGGTGGATTGGTGATTCTAAATTGGCCCTAGTGTGTGCTTGGTGTGTGGGTGTGTTTGTGTGTGTCCTGCAGTGGGTTGGCACCCTGCCCAGGATTGGTTCCTGCCTTGTGCCCTGTGTTGGCTGGGATTGGCTCGGCAGACCCCGTGACCCTATTTGGATTCAGCGGGTTAGACGATGGATGGATGGATATATATATATATATAAAAGCTGCTCAAAAAAATGAAAGGACCACTTTTTAATGAAAGCAGATCATCAAGTCAATGAAACCTGTGGGCTGTTGATCTGGTCAGTGAAGTAGCAGAGGGGCTTGTTCATCAGGTTTCAGCTGGCTTTGGGGCACTAAAGGGGCAACAATAAGAGAGACGACCCCAAAACAGGAATGAATTGTTTAACAGGTGGAGGGAGGCCACTGACATTTTTCCCCCTCATCTGTTTTGTCACTCGTTTTGCATTTTGCTACACTCAGTGTCACTACTGGTAGCATGAGGCCATACCTGGACCCTACAGAGGTGGCACAGGTAGTCCAACTTCTCCAGGATGGCAGGCACATCAATACGTGGCATTGTCAGCAGGTTTACTGTGTGTCCCAGCACAGTCTCAAGGGCATGGAGGAGATTCCAGGAGACAGACAGGCAGTTCCTCTAGGAGAGCTGGGCAGGGCATCTCATAGAAGGTCCTTGACCCATCAGCAGGACCCACCAGTATCTGCTCCTTTGGGCAAAGAGGAAGAGGATAAGCACTGCCAGAGCCCTACAAAATGACCTCCAGCAGGCAGGCAGGCCACTGGTGTGAATGTCTCTGACCAAACAATCAGAACAGACTTTATGAGGGTGGCCTGAGGGCCCAACGTCCTCTAGTGGGCACCGTGGATATCAATTGGCATTTGCCATAGAATACCAGAATTAGCAGGTCCACCACTGGCTGTGGCGCCCTGTGCTTTTCACAAATGAGAGCAGGTTCAGCCTGAGCACGTGACAGAGGTGAAAGGGTCTGGAGAAGCCGTGAAGAACGTCATGCTGCCTGTAACATTGTTCAGCATGACCGGTTTGGTGGGGGGTCAGTGATGGTCTGGGGGTGAGGCATATCCATGGAGGGACACACAGACCTCTCAAGGCTAGACAACGGCACCTTGACTGCCATTAGGTATCGGAATTAAATCCTTGGAGCCATTGTCAGACCCTGTGCTGGTCCCTTCTGGTGCACGACAATGCCCGGCCTCATGTGGCGAGAGGATGAAGGAATTGATACCATTAACTAAACTCAAATCATTCGCTTGACCTCAATCCAATAGACCACCACTGGGTGGGACATTATGTTTGGGTCAATCCGATGCCTCAGACCGCCCAGGAGCTCAGTGAAGCCCTGTCCAGATCTAGGAGGAGATCCCCCAGGACACCATCCATCATCTCATTAGGACATTGTCACTCATACATACAAACATGTGGTGGGGCTGTGACCAAAATGTCTGCAAATCCCTTTAAATGAACGTCTGCAATGTGTACTTTAATTACAACATCTAAATTGTTTGATTTTTAATTTTAAACTGTGTAGCAGAGGGGGAAATCACAGAAAAATGTGTCCTTGTCCCAAACATTATGGTGGGCTGCACTGTGTGTTATAGGCTCCTGCTTCCATGAGACCCTGCTGAGGATAAATGGGTTTGGCCGTTTCTCCCCGATTTTGATTCTTTTTCTCAGTGTGGTTGTCCTTTTAGTGTTTTACATTCTCCTCTTCCTCTTTCTCCTCCTCCTCGTCCTTCTCCTTTTCACCAGCTGATGAAGCCAGCCTTGCCCCTCCCACATGTCGAGCCAATCAAACTGCCCAAAGCCAACCGTGTAGTGAAGCCCGAGAGCGAGTGTGAAGTCTGTGGCTGGGGAGTCACCTCGGGCAACCATAAGCAGTCCGACAAGCTACAAGCGGCCAATGTGACTGTGATGGACGAAAAGTACTGCAGAAAGGACTGGCCAGTCCAGGCGCCCACCTCTCTCTGCACCAGAGGCAGGAAAGGAGATGGTGGCTTCTGTGAGGTAAGCATGGAGGTCTGACACAAAGACTTTGCACACAATGGCAGCACATGAGCAACATGGCCAACTATCAGAGGCATCCAAGTGTGTGGGCATCTCGGCCTGAAGATCAGGCAGCGGGCTATAGAATTCCCTGCCACCACCCAGAATCGCACTTCTACCCATATATTTTCTAACTTGCCTTCCTTCTACGTGCATTTGGTGCAAGGCAGGGACCACCTAGACACTCTATAATGACACCCTGTCTTACACAAGAGTTTGGAAAGATGCTGGAGAAATCCAAAGAGAAGATGGAAACTTCACACACACATGGACTTGGTCAGAAATTGAACTCAAGTCTCAGGGGTTAGGAGGCAGCAGCATTAAAACGGGAACACCAGGCCCTCAAAGGCCAAACTAACATTTTAAACCACCGCCATTTCAACTGCCTGCTTACGGGCGACAAGGAGGTCCTGGGACCACCGAGCACAAGCCAGGGGCCAATAGAGAATGGGGCAGCACTGCAGCAGAGGGCACCCTCATGTGTACCCCAAGTGGGACAGGACAGATCTACAAAAAGAAATAAAAGACACAATATGGATGAGTTATGAGCGACTTTATATGACAGACAGATGTGAAAGGTGCAGAGTGAATCTATACTAATAAAAGGCAAAGCCCTCACTCACTCACTCACTCATCACTAATTCTCCAACTTCCCGTAGGTAGAAGGCTGAAATTTGGCAGGCTTATTCCTTACAGCTTACTTACAAAAGTTGGGCAGGTTTCATTTCGAAATTCTACGTAAGGGTCATAACTGGAAGCTATTTTTCCCATATAATGTAATGGAGTCTTGAGTTGGAGATGGCGCGGGGCGGAGTTTAGTGTGACATCATCACGCCTCCTACGTAAGTACGTAGAGAACAAGGAAGAACTCCAAACAGCGATGAGCACAAAACGCCATTTCACAATTGAGAAGGCAGAAAAACATTATGAAGCAAATGATGCATACAAGCATATTCATAAGTACAGCTACTGCGGAAACAAAGCACGGCGTGAACCGTAAGTTTATATTAAATTAAGTTCATAGACAGGCTGCCACTAGCGTTTGTAATTTAGTGCCTGCCCATATAAGGCCGCCCATCAGCGGCAATCCAATACAAACACTGCCGGTAAATGTTCACGGGTGAAGGACTGTGCTTATGCAGAGGAAGATGAGATGGTCAGGGTGGTGTTTGGCACAAACTCATTGAAACTGCGAGAGAAACTTTTAAGTGCCGGGTCTTAGCTGACATTACGAGATGGCACCAGTACAGCTGGGAACCTTATGCAAGAACACCAAGCGGCTCACGTGAACTGACGCAGTGCACAGACAAAAGCAACAGTTCCAAAGAGTGCTGAACAAAACCGAATTACACAATTGAGAAGGCAGCAAAAAATATGAAGCGCCTTATACATACAATCATATTCATAAGTGCAGCTACTGCGGAAACAAAGCACACGGTGGAAAAAGTGAATGTCCTGCTAAAGGAAGACAGTGTAAAAAAACCCGTGCATGCAGTTTGTCACATCTCAGATAAAAGGAAGACGAGCTGTTTATTGATGCAGTAAGGAACTAATCGATGAATGAAACCTCTTATCTTTACAACGATTGACAAACACGGAATGTAACTTGAACACATCACATACAAATACGAGCCTGATTGAAAGAAATAATGATAATCAAATCCTTGATGACAGCAACATTCAATAACACTCACAAAACAATTACTGTATATTGACAATCATGTTACGTTATTTTTAAAATGTTCCCTTTTCTTTTCATAACTTCTACTTCTCCACTGCGATACGGGTATATATATATAATGTATATATATACCCGATCTACAATACATACTTTAGCATAGACAAGCCACACGCTGTGGCTAATTGTAGAGTCTTAAGCCTCTAACGCCGACATTGAGGTTCGATTCCCGAGAGGGATGTACTGACTATGTATGCGCTACCGATTCATTTTACCTTCGCATCTCCTTGGTTTGGGACGTATGAAAAATATTAGGTTAACGAGAATCATGTTACGTTATTTTTAAAATTTTCCCTTTCTTAGCACAAGCACAGCTGAGAAGCTTCGATGCATGTACTCCATAACGCGTTAAAAATAACGATTTAATCACACTTTCAATTCCAAGCAAACGGAACTTTTGTCAATGCATGATTTCCTGGTACATCCATTACACTGATGCACACATCACAGCTACAAAAATGTTAGAGTCGGAATAAAGCGCGCTCCTACGACTGATCATTTCGACTACCCGAGCGAAGCCTTGATAAAAGCATGGTTTTGTGCACACTGAAAAGCAAGCAAAATTAGATGCATTACAGAAAGCGGACTTTGTGGCTCTTACTGGGGATCATTGGACTTCCGTGACCGTTAGTAATTCTAAATACATCTAATTACAAAATGTTCAATGATCACACTGTTTTAGCCTAATGTACAAAATAATTTTGGCTAATGTTACTCAGAGTTTAAAGAGTAAGCTGGTCAAATTACCTTTTATGTTTCTGACTTATTTTTTAAGAAGAAAACTGCACTTTATGTTGAAATTTTGGTTATTATTATTTAAAGACAATACTATTCTGAAAATGTACTTAAAGTACTTAAACTACCACTTTATTTTTAAGTCTGCCCAATTTTAACCAGGGATGATATTTTTGTTTCTGTTTTGAATTCAAATGCAGTTTAAAGTTTTTTTCAGAAATTAAAACAGCTTCAGTTTACAATATTCATGTCCATGTCTATTATTTGATTCTGTAAGCCCACTAAAACCGTTTTAAATAAAAAAAAACATTTGCGATTTGGGGCAAATTTACGTGTCGATTACATACGATTAATCAAGATTAATTCTTACACAGCCTCTAATTAATTGGATTAATTTTTTAATCGAGTCCCACCTAATATATATATATGTAGATATATATATGTAGATTTGTATATATATGTGTATATACAGTATATATGTAGATATGTATATGTTGTATATACAGTATGTATATATGTGTGTGTGTATGTGTATATATATATATATGTATATATATGTGTATAGATGTGTATATATATATATTTATATATATGTTTATATGTATATATATGTTTATATATGTGTCTGTGTGTGTGTGTATATATATATATATATATATATATATATATATATATATGCCAGCAACACTCATGACAATGACAAAACAATTACATTGTCAATCATGTTACGTTATTATTAAAATGTTTCCTTTTCTTTTTACTTCTCGCTGCCAATCGTAGGTATTTTGCTATATATATATATATATATAAATAGATAGATATGACAACAACACTCATATCAATGACAAAACAATTACATTAACAATCATGTTACGTTATTTTTGAAATGTTTCCTTTTCTTTTCATTACTTCTTTAATACACTACTTCTCATGCAAGCTGGTATTTTGCTAGTGTAACATAATAGACAGAGAGACAGACAGACAGACAGACAGTTATAGTAAAGGAGCTACGTAATACAGTAGATGGGTTTGAAAGGTGCTTTATAATACACAGACGTGAACGGCAAAGTATAACTAGTGTGACGTGTGCTGTAGTGAGCATCATATAATAGACAGTGACAGGGAAGAGGCCATATACTGTAAGAGATACGTGGGAGTGAAAAGCACCTCATAAAAGATAGACATGACAGCTGAATTACGAGCAACTGTGAATTACAGACATACCAATACAGTACATACATGTGATGGGAGCTTCATAATAGATAGATGTGAAAGGCACTATATAACAGAGGTGAAATGGTCTGTTGAAACAAGCACTACAATGACAAATAAATATGAAATGTGTTATATAATAGATGAATTATGGGAGACTAGATATGACAGACACCTCAATACAAAGATCAGAAAGATGTTATTAAATAGATTTGAAAGGCACTTTATCTACACTAATAAAAGGCAAAGCCCTCACTCACTCACTCACTCACTCATCACTAATTCTCCAACTTCCCGTGGAGGCAGAAGGCTGACATTTCGCAGTCTCATTCCTTACAGCTTACTTACAAAAGTTAAGCAGGTTTCATTTCGAAATTCTACACGTAACGGTCATAACGGTTGACAACATTTGCCATGTTGAACTTTCTTATTTATGGCCCCATCGTCACGAAATATGGTAGGTGGCTTCCCTGCGCTAACCGAAACCGATGTACGTACTTATTTCGGTGGTATGACGTCACTGTCAGCCGCCATATTGAATTTTCCAAACGTCACTAATTCTTCAACTTCCGTGTAGGTAGAAGGCTGAAATTTCGCAGGCTCATTCCTTACAGCTTACTTACAAATGTTAAACAGTTTTCATTTCGAAATTCTAAGCATAACGGTCATAACGGTCAACAACGTCCGCCACGTTGAACTTTCTTATTCATGGCCCCATCTTCACGAAATTTGGTAGGCGGCTTCCCCGCGCTAACCGAAACCAATGTACGTACTTAATTTGGTGGTATGATGCCACTGTCGGCCGCTATATTGAACTTTTCAACAGTCTTTGTTACTTATGGGCCCATCTTCAAGAAATTTAGACGCGGGTTCCCAATGCTAACCGAATCCTACTTACGCACATATATACGTCCATAGCCTGCAGCTCGGTGCCGTGTGAGGCAGCGTTGGTCCCCATCCCAACGCCTCCCCGTTGTTGGCTGCCTGCCTATATAAGGCGGTCCGTCGCTCCTGTCTCTTCATTCCCTTCCTTGCTTCGCCACAGGATTCACGTCTCCCTGCTGATAACTACAGCCTTTTTATTTAATCCACGGCTTCTCCTCTGTTTTATTGTTCGTTTATTATGATTATAGTTATTGTGTAGGTATTTTAGACTTACTTTACATTGTTCAGGTCCCCATTTCCTTTATCATTCCAACCGTACCCCCATTAACATGTCTATCAAGGTGATCACCATCGATCAAAGAACTGTCACTTACCGAGTGGTTTCCATGCCCGGAGATGGGATCTCTCTTTTCCATTCTCTTTGTTACATATTGCACGGCCATATCAGGCTCACTCTTGATATCCATTGTGTCTTATGTATTGAATGACTGGACAGGTTCAAGGTGTGGACTGATGACGTACAGGAGATAATTAGACTACACAGGAGCACTAGAAGAGTGAAATGCTTAAGCCCTTCACCTATGGATCTGCATGTGAGTTGATGGCTGCCGCTGAATTGTTCAGTTGTCACTTTCAAGTGTACGAAATGGCCAAATATTTTACACCTTTGGACAGCCCCAATGCCTCTTAAACATCTTAGACTCACAGGTGACGATTTCAGTAGTGGACACTTTGATGTTTATGAATGTTTAAACTCTCAAAAGCTGGATGTGAAGTTATCGATGAAACCGGTTTTATACTTACAACGCTTGACAGATGCGAATGTCACTTCAACACAAGTCCTGTAAATACTGTCGTCATTGAAACAAACCATGAAACTCAAACCGATTACAACAGCAGCAATCCAAGCTGTGAGATTTGAGATAAGATTACTGTTCACATGGCGACTGTACGTTACATGCTCAAGAGTAAGCTCAGCGCACAGCTTGGTCATATTACAACCAGAGGGCCAAACTCACAATGTGGTATACAAAGAGATCCTTAACAAATAATTATTGGGATATTCTCCCACAGTTTAAAAAGGTTTAATTTTCTTCTTAATAAAAATTTTAAGGCAGTACTTCGCCACTGCGGAGCACAGGTATTTTGCTAGTATATATATATATAGATATAGATATAATGTGTGTGTGTGTGTGTGTGTGTGTGTGTGTGTGTATATATATAGAGAGAGATATACAGTATATATATATATATATATATATATATATATATATATATATATAAACTGCTCAAAAAATTCAAGAAACACTTTGAAAACCCATCAGATCTCAATGGGAAAAAGAAATCCTCCTGGATATCTATACTGATATAGACTGGGTAATGTGTTAGGAACGAAAGGATGCCACATCGTTTGATGGAAATAAAATGATCAACCTACAGAGCCCTGAATTCAAAGACGCCCAAAAATCAGAGTGAAAAATGATGTGGCAGGCTAGTCCATTTTGCCCAAATTGAATTGCAGCAACTCCAAATTGTACGCAGCACTTTGAATGGCCCCTGTGTTCTTGTATACATGCCTGACAACATCGGTGCATGCTTCTAATGAGATGACAGATGGTGTTGTGGGGGATCTCCTCCCAGATCTGGACCAGGGCATCACTGAGCACCTGGACAGTCTGAGGTGCAACCTGGTGGCATTGGATGGACCAAAACATAATGTCCCAGAGGTGTTCTATTGGATTTAGGTCAGGAAAGTGTGGTGGCCAGTCAATGGTATCAATTCCTTCATCCTCCAGGAACTGCCTGCATACTCTCACCACATGAGGCCAGGAATTCTCGTGCACCAGGAGCCACTGTACCAGCATAGGGTCTGACAATGGGTCCAAGGATTTCATCCTAAAACCTAATGGCAGCCAAGGTGCCTTTGTCAAGCCTGTAGCGGTCTGTGTGACCCTCCATGGATATGCCTCCCCAGACAATCATTAACCCACCACCAAACTGCTCATGCTGAATGATGTTACAGGCAGCATAATGTTCTCCATGGCTTCTCCAGACCCTTTCACTTCTGTCACGTGCTCAGGGTGAACCTGCTCTCATCTGTAAAAGCACAGGGCACCAGTGGTGCATCTGCCAATTCTGGTATTCTATGGCGAATGCCAATCGAGCTGCATGCTGCTGGGCAGTGAGCTCAGGGCCCATTAGAGGACATGGGGCCCTTGGGTCACCCTCATGAAGTCTTTCTGGTTGTTTGGTCAGAGACATTCACACCAGTGGCCTGCTGGAGGTCATTTTGTAGGGCTCTGGCAGTGCTCATCCTGTTCCTCCTTGCCCAAAGGAGCAGATACTGGTCCTGCTGATGGGTTATGGACCTTCTATGGCCCTCTCCAGCTCTCCTAGAGTAACTGCTTGTCTCCTGGAATCTCCTCCATGCCCTTGAGACTTCAGGGACACACAGCAAACCTTCTGGCAATGACACGTATTGATGTGCCATCCTGGAGAAGTTGGACTACCTGTGCCAGCTCTGTAGGGTCCAGGTATCGCCTCATGTGACACCAGTAGTGACACTGACTGTAGCCAAATGCAAAACTAGTGAAGAAACAGTCAGAAAAGATGAGGAGGGAAAAATGTCAGTGGCCTCCCTCCACCTGTTAAACCCTTCGTTCCTGTTTTGGGGGTCATCTCATTGTTGCCCCTCTAGTGCATCTGTTGTTAATTTCATTAACACGACAGCAGCTGAAACTGATTAACAACCCCTCTGCTACTTAACTGACCAGATTAACATCCCATAAGTTTCATTGACTTAATGCTATACTCTGATTAAAAGTGTTCCTTTAATTCTTTTGAGCAGTATATATATATAGATATAGATATTATATATATATATATATATATATAGATATAGATATATATACTGTATATATAATGTGTGTGTATGTATGTGTATATATGTTTATATGTGTGTGTGTCTGTGTGTGTATATATATATGACAGCAACACTCATAACAGTGACAAAACAATTACATTGACAATCATGTTACGTTATTTTTAAAATGTTTCCTTTAATTTTTCATTACTTCTTTAACACACTACTTCTCCGCTGCGAAGCGCGGGTATTTTGCTAGTAATATAAATATATGAAAGACACCATACAATAGAAGTGGAAATGTAGTGGTGACAAGCACTGTACAGATAGATAGATAGATAAGAAAGGCACTATATAATAGTGTGGCAGATGGCTGGGGATGCCTGGAAGGTGGAAGGACCGGGAGAGGGACAATACCTCCCCCCTGGGACACGAGAGGGTAGCCGCCCTGGTTTGCATGGGGGCCACGGGATCGGAGATTAGAACCTCAACCCTGTTGGGGCCCATGGTCTATTTGTGTTGTTGAAAAGGCAAAAGATAACGACAGGTATTATAACCTTTTTTTTTATATTTGTACCCCAGTAGTACCAGAGTTGCTGATTGGCCTCTACTAAGCTGAATCCTAACCAATTGTGTTCGGCTTTGCTCCTCTACTTTGTCCGGTGAATTGTTTGTTCCATTTTGTTAGCAGGACAGACAGTTTTCTTCTCTCCATTTCTTTGAATGGGGAAGTGTGTGTGCTTGACTAAGTAAGAGTAATTTAAATATTTTGTAAAGTTCTGAATGTAATCGATTACATTTGCCCATCAGATTATATTCAGTTTAAGTATTTTGCAGAGGACAGCGGATTTAAATCCATTTTGTAAACTACATGCATTTGTTTGATGATAGGATTATTTTCAGTGTATTTAGTATTAAATTCTTACTTACTCATGTAGACATGTTTACAAAGTTTCATCTTTAATTGAACTATATATTTTATATTTATACAACATTGTTTTATGTTAGTGTCCTGCGGTGGATTGGCGCCCTGCCCAGGATTGTTTCCTGCCTTGTGCCCTGTGTTGGCTGGGATTGGCTCCAGCAGACCCCCGTGACCCTGTGTTCGGATTCAGCGGGTTGGAAAATGGATGGATGGATGTTTTATGTTATGCTGCTTTTCCTCCATATTGAGTAAATCTGTCCATAGTGTGCCACCTAGTGGGTTTTCAATGAAACTGTTTTAGATCAGAATTGTATTGTCAACAGTAATTATATTAAGCAGACAGTAATAAGCAAGGATTTAACTGTTTAAATAGCTAATCTTATGATTATTATATTCTGTAGAAATCATTTTATGTTACGTGAATTTCAAAAAGAATTACAAAATATTTTGGACTCCTTAATTCACCTTGTACTTGTAAATTTTAACCACTGGTGCACAATGGAGGTGCAGTGATGGCGCTGCTGCCTCACAGTAAGGAGACAAGGGTTTGCATCCTGGTCTTCCCTACATGTAGTTTGCGTGTTCTCCTCGTGTCTTCATGGCTTTCCTCCTTGTGTTCCCATTTCCTCCCAACATCGAAAGACATGCAAGTTAGTTGGACTGGCCCTCGTGTGTGTGTGTGTGTGTGTGTGTGTGTGTGTGTGCCCTGCAGTGGGCTGGCGCTCTGCCTTGTGCCCTGTGCTGGCTGGGATTGGCTCCAGCAGACCCCTGTGACCCTGTAGTTAGGATATAGCAGGTTGGATAATGGATGGCTGGATATACAGTGGGTATAGAAAAGAATCCCCCTTTGAAATATTCCCTTTTTTTTTTGCTTTACAGCCTTAGATGAAAACACACAAACTAATATTTCTTCCCAGCTTTACTTACTCAATGCCACCTCTAACAGCCAAGTGAAAGATATCACAGCTACAGTTGAGAAGAATTATAAAAAATAAAAACAAGACCTAAAGAGATTAATAAAGGATCCCCCCCCCCCCATATGTCAATATTTTCTTACTTTAATGACAGCCTTGAGTCTGTTGATGCTTCTCTCTCAGCTTTGCACACTTAGACTGAGTGATATTTGCCCTCCACTCTTCTTCACAGTTTAGCTGTTCAAGTTCGGTCACATTGGCTGGTGAGCGTTGGTGGTCTGCTATCTTCAGATCTTTCCACAGATTTTCAGTGTGTTTTAGCTCTGAGCTCTGATTGGCCACACCAGGACATTCACTTTTTTCTCCTTCAGCCACCGTGTGGTCCATTTTGCTGTCTGCTTCGGGTTGTTGTTGCGTTGAAAGGTGAACATTCTGCCCATCTTCAACTTTCTGGCAGGTTTTCCTCAAGAATTTGACGGGATTTTGCCCCCTCCATTTTTCCTTCTACCCTACTGAGAGCCTCAGGTCCCCCTCCATGCTTTACTGTAGGTATGTTGTGTTGTGGATGGTGAGCTGCATTGGTGTACCGTTTGGTGTTGAAGCCAAAGATTTTGATTTTGGTCTCGTCTGACCGTAAGACCTTTTTCCACTTGGCATCAGAATCTTTAAGATGCATTCTGGGAAAGCTTAAACGAGCCTTAATGTGGCTTTCTTGAGAAGTGTGACCCTCCCGAACAAGCCACTTTGGTGGAGTGCTTGTGAAATTGTTGTCACATGCACACCATTAATGACCACTCTGTGCCATCAAATCCTGTAACTCCTTCAAAGTGGCCATTGGCCTCTCAGATAGCCTCTCTTCCCAGCTTCCTCCTTGCTCTTCCATCCAGTTTGGAGGATCCAGGGAGGGTCCTAGTCGTATCAAACACTTATTTATGATGGACTCTACTGAGCTCCTTGGGATTGATAAAGCCTTCGAGGTGTTTTTGTCTCCATCTCCTGCCTTATGTCCGTCCACAACTCTGTCCCTGAGATCTTCTGAAAGTGGCCTGCCACCCACAGTCAGTTGTTTGCTGTCAGTTGATCTGCCAAGCAAGGGAATGAATGGACCAGGAACAGCTTCACTAATCACACTCATCACAACTGATCACAGGTGGGAGGAAGCCAGTAACCGCAATGGGAATGGTGGGCACTGACACCTGAGTGAGTTTGGTTTTGGGGTCCTTTATTAATGTCAGCAGGTCTTGTTTTTGATTTTTTTTTATTCTTCTGAACTGTAGCTGTCATATCTTTCACTTGGATGTTTGAGATTGCATTGAGTAAGTAAAGCTGGGAAGAAATATTAGTTTGTGTGTTTTCATTTAAGGCTGTTAAGCAAAAAAAAAAGGGAATATTTCGAAGGGGGGGATTCTTTACTTTACCCACTGTGTATATATATATATATATATATATATATATATATATATATATATATATATATATATATATATATATATATATATATATATATATATATATATATATATATATACTGCTCACAAAAATTAAAAGAACACTTTAAAGAAACACATTAGATACATCAGATCTCAATATGAAGTTGGATATCTATACAAATAACGACAGGGCAATGTCTTAGGAACAAAAGGATGCCAAGTCTTTTAATGGAAATAAAAGTTTTCTGCCTACAGAGGGCTCAATTGTGTAGACACCCTAAAATCAGAGTGAAATGAAGATGTGGCAGGCTAGTCCATTTTTCAAAAACTTAATTTCTGCTACTCAAAATGCTTTTCAGTATCTTGTGTGGCCCCACGAGCTTGTATGCATGCTTGACAACGTCGGGCATGCTCCTAATGAGACGACGGATGGTGTCTTGTGGCATTTCCTCCCAGATCTGTATGAGGGCATCCCTGAGCTGTTGTACAGTCTGAGGAGCAACCTGGCGCGCCTAATGGACCGAAACATAATGTCCCACAGATGTTCTATTGGGTTTAAGTCAGGGGATCGTGAAGGCCATTCAATTGTTTCAATTCCTTCACCCTCCAGGTACTGCCTGCATACTCTTGCCACATGAGGCGGGCATTGTCGTGCATTAGGAGGAAACCAGGACCTACTGCACCAGCGTAGGGTCTGACAATGGGTTCAAGGATTTCATCTCGATACCTTATGGCAGTCAGAGCACCATTTCCTACGCAGTAGATGTCTGTGCGTCCCTCCATGGATATGCCTCCCCAGACCATCACTGACCCACCACCAAACCTGTCATGTTGAACGACGTTGCAGGCAGCATATCGTTCTCCTTGTCTTCTCCAGACTCTTTCACGTCTATCACAGCTGCTCAGGGTGAACCTGCTCTCGTCTGTAAAAGTACAGGCGCCAGTGGCGGACTTGCCAATTCTGGTGTTCTTGAGCAAATGCCAGTCGAGCTCCACGGTGCTGGGCAGTGAGCACAGGGCCCACTACAGGACGCCGGGCCCTCAGGCCATCTTCATGAAGTCTGTTCCTGATTGTTTGGGTAGAGACATTCACACCAGTGGCCCTCTGGAGGTCATTCTGTAGGCACGAGCAGTGCTCAGCCTGTTCCGCCTTGCACAAAGGAGCAGGTATCGGTCCTGCTGATGGGTTGAGGACCTTCTACGGCCCTGTCCAGCTCTCCGAGAATAACAGCCAGTCTCCTGAAATCTCCTCCATGTTCTGGAGATTGTGCTGGGAGACACATTAAACCTTCTTGCTGCAGCACGTGTGGATGTGCCATCCTGGAGAAGTTGGACAACCTGTGCAACTTCTGTAGGGTTAAGGAATCGCCTCATACTGCCAGTAGAGATGATTACTCAAGCCAAAACTAGCACGAGTGGAAAACCAGCCAAAAAGATCAAGAGGGAGAAACTTGAAATGACCTCCACATGTAAAACCAGTCCTGTTTTGAGGGTTTTCTAATTGTTGCCACTTTAGTGCACCTGTCGTTAAGTCCATGAACACCAATACAGCTGAAAGTGATTAACAATGACCTCAGCTGCTTAACCAACCAGAAAATTATCAGACAGGTTTAATTGATTTCATGCCAGGCCCAATAAAAAGTGTTCCTTTAATTTTTGTGAGCAGTGTATTATATATATATATATATATCCATCCATTTTCCAATCCGCTGAATCCAAACACAGGGGTCTGCTGGAGCCAATCCCAGCCAACACAGGAACCAATCCCGGCAGGGCGCCAACCCACCACAGGACACACCACCACACAAAGCACATGCTAAGGACAATTTAGGATCACCAGTGCACCTAACCTGCATGTCTTTGGACTGTGGGAGGAAACCCACGATGACACGGGGAGAACATGCAAACTCCACGCAGGGAGGACCTGGGAAGCGAACCCAGGATCTCCTAACTGCGAGGCAGCAGTGTTACCACTGACCCTCCGTGCCGCAGTGTATATATATATATACACATTATATTTATTTATTTATTGTGGACGCTAGTGGTGCTGTTGCCCCATTGAACTCACCAGACAGAAGTCCCAGACACACTTGTAAAAACACCAAGAAGATTCTTTAATAGTAATTCTTCAATAAAGTGCACAAAGCACCGCACACTACATAATTCTCAATTATAAATCAATACAACAATCAATAATAAACAATAACCAATCCTCCACTCCCAGCAGCTCCGCCACACTTCCTCCCAACTCGGCTCGATCTGCTGGGCTTCCCAAAGTCCTTTTAAAGTCCATGGCCCCGAAGTATTCCTTCTCCGGGTCAAATGCCTTCTTCAAGTATCCTGGAAGTACTGCAGGTTTCCTTCCTCGTGACTCTGAAGTACTTCTGGGTTAGCGTCACAGTAATAGTCCCCTGGTTCTTGGTGAGCTCCCCCTGGCGGCACCCATGGCACCCAACAGGGCCGAAGAGACGGACTTCATGTCTCATACTGCCCTGCGGGAATCCGAGGAACCATTTCCATCCAGGGGAGCTGCCATCTAGCGTCCTGGGGGATGTAGTGCTCCGAAAAGGCTTGTTTCTTCAGTTGAGGGACCTCCCAGCTGGGCTGAAACACCGGCCGCCCATCACTATATATATACAGTGGTACCTTGAGATATGAGTGCCCCAACATACGAGTTTTTTGAGATACGAGCCGTCACTAGGTCGATTTTTTGCCATGAGTTACGAGCCAAAATTCGAAATATGAGCCATCATAGAGCTTGTCGCCACACATTTTGAGGAACTGACGACGGAGGAGTTGACGTAACTACAGACGTGGCAACATACGGAGGTTGTGCAGGAGATCGGTATCGCGGAAGAGGTTATCTATTCAAGTGAGATAAAGGAAGTGTTTGCAATGTGGGAAAAAGTTTCGAACTTTAAAGAAAAGAAATACCTTGAAAAAATTGTAGCTGGTCGTGCAGCGGCGCTATTTAATGACACTCGCCTAACTCATTTCAGAAATTCTAAATTCCAAGCTCCTTGGACAGGTTTCTATTGAAACGCCCTGCTAATGAAAGTGACGAAAGGGTGGCAAAAAAGAAAAAATGCTAGTGAAGAAGAAAATTAAGTTAAGCAAAAGTGAAAGAAAATAATAATACAATATGCTAATCGGCTCCGCTAACATCTGTTTATTTCTTTAGAGTCTCTTTTATGTATTAGGTTTTATTTTGTTTGCATTCAATATTTGTTCATTATAAATACATTTTTCTCGTGTTGAAAACATTTAACAATAAATTGGGGTGGTTTTTTGGGGGCTGGCACGAATTAATCTCAATTCAATTAACTTCAATGGGGAAACTTGATTTGAGATACGAGCATTTTGACTTACGAGCTCGGTCACGGAACGAATTAAAACTCATATCTCAAGGTACCACAATATATATAATCTAACGTCTGTCTGTATGTCTGTCCACGTTTCACGAGAGAACTACTTAACGGATTTAGATTTTAGGTTTTTTTATATAATTTACTTAAACATTCCGGTTGATATTGCGACTTCTCTCATCATGCTAAGTATCGTAGTTCGGTTTCGGCACCGATATATTTGCGTAATCCGAGAGAGAGGCTGCAGGCTGAGGGGAGGGGGAAGCGTGACGTCAGGAGTGGGGAGCCAGGCAGCGCCCTCCTCACTCACATGCCAGCCTCCGTTTGAATCGTTCTCCCTGCCTCCACGTGTTGGAGCGCACCTTGCCTCTGCTTAGCCTGTTTGTTTATTGATTTTTAGAGTTTGTCCTGTTTCACTACTACGCGGGTGGAGCCGCAGGGGACGGCGAGTGTCTTATAAACGTAAAAAGCATTCTGTTGTGTTTTTCTGAATGGAGAATAGGAGAAGAATAAAAAAAAGACCAGCTAATTAAATTAAATCAGTTGTCAATTATTATCACCGATTGTAAATCTAATTGGAACAAAATCCAGCAGCCACAGTGGGGCCCCAGGACCGAGTTTGGGAACCACTGGACTGGGACACATGGATGCCATGCGCAGTAAGCGGTAAGCATGTACTACTTCTATCTGTTAAGTCAGCACCGAGTTGAAGTGTGGCCTTGTTTGGAATCGCATGTTCGTCTGAGGGGGCCCTGGACATGGAGAACACTGCCCGGCCCAACTTTGAAGTCAATGAACGGATGGAAGATGTCTCCACCTGTTCCTGAGAACGCCTTCCACACCTGCATTGATGACACCAACAGGCTCCCCACTCCAGTCCGGGTCTTGTCACTGGCGTTATTCATAAAGGTATCACGTCCAGGTGAGCTGGATGACTTCCGGCCTGTCGCTCTAACGTCACATGTGATGAAGACCATGGAGCGGCTGCTGCTTCACCACCTGAGGCCACAGGTCCGCCACGCCCTCGACCCTCTGCAGTTTGCATACCAGGAGAAGGTGGGAGCGGAGGATGCCATCATCTACATGCTCCACCGATCCCACTTGGACAGAGGCAGTGGTGCTGTAAGAATTATGTTCCTGGACCTCACTAGCACTTTCAATACCATCCAACCTCTGCTCCTCAGGGACAAGCTGACAGAGATGGGAGTAGATTCATACCTGGTGGCATCGGTGGATCGTGGACTATCTTACAGACAGACCTCAGTATGTGCGTCTTGGGAACTGCAGGTCTGACATTGTGGTCAGCAGCACAGGAGCGCTGCAGTGGACTGGACTTTCTCCGGTCCTGTTCAGCCAACATACCTCAGACTTCCAATACGACTCGGAGTCCTGCCACGTGCAAAAGTTCATTGATGACACTTCTATGGTGGGCTGCATCAGGAGTGGGCAGGAGGAGGAGGATAGGAACCTAATCAAAGACTTTGTTAAATGGTGCAACTCAAACCACTTACACCTGAACACCAGCAAAACCAAGGAGCTGGTGGTGAATTTTAGGAGGCTCAGGACCCTCATGGACCCCATGATCATCAGAGGTGACTGTGCAGAGGGTACAGACCTATAAATACCTGGGAGTGCAGCTAGATGATAAAATGGACTGAACTGCCAATACTGATGTTCTGTACAAGAAAGGTTAGAGCTGACTATACTTCCTTAGATGGCTGGCGTCCTTCAACATCTGTAATAAGATGCTGCAGATGTTCTATCAGACGGTTGTGGTGAGTGCCCTTTTCTATGCGGTGGTGTCCTGAGGAGGCAGTTTAAAGATGAAGGAAGGCTCTATTGCAGGAGTAAAGTTGGACAGTTTGACATCCGTGGCAGAGCGACGGGCGCTGAGCAGACTCCTGTCAATCATGGAGAATCCACTGCATCCACTGAACAGGATCATCTCCAGACAGAGGAGCAGCTTCAGTGACAGACTGAGGAGACCCCACACTATGTGACTCTTCAATTCCACCTCAGGGGGGTAAACGTTAACATTCTACAAAGTTATTGTCTGTTATACCTTCATTGTTATCACTCTTTAATTTAATATTGTTCTTTATCAGTATGATGCTGCTGGAGTATGGGAATTTCCCCTTGGGATTAATAAAGTATCTATCTATCTATCTATCATATAGTGCCTTTCTATCTACCTATCTTCTATCTATCTACTGTAGCATAAGCCGACATTAAAACAAAGTGAAGATATTTGTCCTACGTGATTTCTTACTGCCAAGGTATCGTCTCTTATGCGTTATCGCTAAAGATTCGGGTTAAGTAACACGCCACAATCACTAAAGAACTCATTGCCAGGTAGCGATCGCCCCCTGCTGGACACAGAATCCTGCTTGGTCTTTGCCAAAAGACACCAAAAGGGACTCTCAGAATGTGAGAAACAAGAACCTCTGGCCTGATGAAACCAAGATTAGCGTCAAATCTGCTGATCTTATGTGCGATGCATTCCAATGGTGGTGGCAGCATCACGCTGTGGGGTTGTTTTTCAGCAGCAGACCAGTCGGGATTGAGAGAAATAACTGTTAAACTGCTAAATAACTGTTGCCATAATCCATTCTCATTTCAGGGTGACTCCGGTGGGCCCCTAGTGTGTGGCCAGGAAGCAGTGGGGATCGTGTCTTTACGGGGTGGCCCAGCCTGTGACAAGCCCACCGTCTCAAACCTGTACGTCAAGATCGTCACATATCTGAAGTGGATCAAGGAGGTCATGAAAAGAAGTAAGACCACTGCAGAGTAAGAAGCGCCAGGGTGGGCAACTCCTCACTGCTCTAAAGGCTTTGGGGGAACAGATGGCGGAGGGTGGGACTGAAAGCTAATAAAACAAAGTGATGAAAAGCAGACCCCCTTAGTGTCTTTGTTGTCCTGCTGTGGTGTTTGGGTGGATGCTGTGGAGTCCTGGCCTGTGACTGAAAGTCACTTCTGGCTTATCGAGGGACATTTCAGACAAAATCAACTAAAAATATGCAAATCAATAAATAAATGTATTCTAAAAAGTGACAAATAAAACAAGTGATGTGTGAGCATGTCATAAAGGTTTCATGAAGTACGTTTTTGCTGCTTATTTCTTTGTGTAATTTTTATATTTCAGGGTTCCTCCCCTTGACTGGGGATTCAAATCTTTTGTTTTATGTCTTTGTTGCTCATTTTTGATTCTTTTTTTTAATGTTATGCCAGCCAAAGTGCCCACTGTTGCTCAGGTATATCTGTAGAACAGGTGGAGGACACAAAGCAAAGGTTTGTGTGTTTTTTAAATGGTGACCCTGTTGTCACTGATGGCTCTCCCACCCGTCATCCCCACTGCCTCTTTATCGATGTCCCTCGAGTCGAGGATTTCTTCTTTTTCAGATCCAGTTAGATTCCAGAAAGGCAGCATTGTATGCATTGTGAATGGCGACACAGCGGGACTGGCGTCCCAACTGGGCCAGAGAGTGTTGTCTTACCCGGCAAGAAGGCCATAATGGATGAACAGGATACAGCGGGGAAAAGCAGTATTGGACGTGTCGACATTTTCCTCAGTCAAGATATTACTAATGGGGCTATTGACATGAAATGGTCACCAAATGTCGGTAACAACCCGAGTAATCCATACATGCAGTACAAAGAAATCAAAACAAATTAGTCCATAAATCAAATTATGTGTAATAAAGTGAAATGACAAAGGGAGTAAGTATTGAACATGTGAAGAAAAGGAGGAGGAAAAAGCCAAGAAAGCAGCTGACGTCTGTCAATCCTGAAAGCCCCCCATCAGTGCACATGAACGTCAGCTACTTTAGTCCTAATTGATGGCCTGTCATTACCAAGGGGTCACACACAAAACATCTCATGAGGGGTAAAAGCCAAAAGCTCTCTCAAGACCTTCACAAACATCCTGATGGCATCGGTGACAGACGGACTTCTAAACTTCTGAATGTTCCAGTGAGCACCGTTGGGGCCGTAATCCGGAAGTGGAAAGAACATCATGCCACCATAAACCGGCCACGACCACGCGCTCCTCACGAGATTTCTGTCAAAAGAAGAATCAGAAGAGCTAAAGACCACTCGCTGAGAGCTTCAAAAAGACCCTGGAATTAGCAGGTCCAGTTGTTTCAAAGAAAACAAGAAGTAATGCACTCCACCACCATGGCCTCTATGGACGTTAAAGCTCATTTAAAGTTTACTGCACAACATTTGGACAAGCCAATGGAATCCTGGGAGAACAGAGTCTGGTCAGAGGAGACCAAAACTGAACTCTTTGGATGTCATTGCACACCCAATGTTTGGAGGAGAAATAGTGCTGCACATCACCCCAAAATACCAGCAGACTTCATAGAATTGAAGGAAGGATGAATGGAGAAATGTAGCAGGACATTCTTGATAAGAATCTGCTGCCATCTACCAGGATGCTGAAGAAGATGAAACGAGGGGGGACATTTCAGCAAGACCAGGATCCCAAACACATAGCCAAGGAGACCCTCAATTGGTGTCAGAGAAAGAAAATCAAGAAGCTGCTAGAATGACCCAGTCAGTCAGCCGACTTGAATCCAATTGAAAATCGATGGAAAGAACTGAAGATCAGAGTTCACAGAAGAGGCCACCGGAACCTTCAAGATTTCAAGATAGTTTGGGCCAAAAGCCCACTTGAGCAATGCATGTGACTCGTTTCTCCATACAGGAGGCGTCTTGAAGCTGTCGTTACCCAAAAAAGGCTTTTCTATTCCATCCATCCATTATCCAGTCCGCTATATCCTAACTACAGGGTCACGGGGGGTCTGCTGGAGCCAATCCCACCCAACACAGGGCGCAGGGCAGGAAGCAAACCCCAGCCCACCACCGGGCACGTGTGTACACACACACACACACACACACACACCCAGGACAATTTAGGACCGAGGCTTTTCCACTAAGTATGAAATACATTTCAGTAAGCGTGTTCAATACTTACTCCCTGTGTCATTCCACTTTATTACACATCACTTCATTTATGTTTGAATTTCTTTGTATGTGTGGATTACTTGGGTTGTTACCGACATCAGGTGTAAATTTCATGACAGTAGCCCCATTAGAAACCTACCCATCCATCCATTATCCAACCTGCTATATCCTAACTACAGGGTCACAGGGGTCTGCTGGAGCCAATCCCAGCCAACACAGGTCGCAAGGCAGGAAACAAATCCCGGGCAGGGCGCCAGCCCACTGCAGGGCACGTGCGTGCACACACACACACACACACACACACACACACACGCGCAGACACCCACACACAAAGGACAATTTAGGATCACCAATGCACCTAACCTGCATGTCTTTGGACTGAGGGAGGAAACCCACGCAGACACGGGGAGAACATGCAAACTTCCATTAGAAATCTATTTACTGAGAAATCCATTGACACATTCGATCCTTATTTTCCACACTGTATGTCACCGTGGATAAAGGTGTCCGATGAATTAATAAAGGGGATAGAAAACGGAAGGACGGCGCACACATAACTGGAGAACTGCAAAAGCTGCCAACATGAAAGGCTGGGCAAAATTCATCCACGAGAGCGACGTCTCGGCCGCTCAGTTCCTACACACTTTAAAGGAAAAAAAGGCCCAACTAGCACCGCGGCGCTATGAACTCCTTCTCTGGGTTCAGGTAAATGAAATCGCTGCCACAGCCGTGACACAACTTGGCCGGCACACTCAGTTTATCTTCTGCTCCTTGGGTGTTCACTAACTGCAATCACAGCTGATGTTGAAATAAAGCGAATTCCTTGTCCGTTACATAATCAGTGCGCAGTAAGCCAAGCAGGGAGAGGCGAGTCCAGCGAAAGCTTGGGCTTGCATTGCTGACACCCGTCCCACCCCAACAATAAATACACGTGTCAGCCACGACGTTAGAAAGCACTGAGAGGTAAAGTGAATGAGTCTGATTATCTCATGCCAATGGCTCCTGACAAAGGGGTGGGTTATATTGGGCAGCACGGGACCAGTCGTTTGAAGGTGAGGTGCTGGACACAGGATAATGGGCAAGCGTAAGGATTTGAGCGACGATGACGAGGGCCAGACTGTGATGGCTGGGTGATCTGGGTCAGAGCATCTCCAAAATGGCAGGTCTTGTGCAGTGGTTAGTAGCTTCCCAAAGTGGTCGGGTTTTTACACCTAAGAAGTCAACCATCGACTGCATCCTGGCACTGGAGGGTCCTTTGCAGACATTTGTCGATTTTCGTGAAGCATTCGGCTCAGTTCATCGAGCTGTGCTGTGGGACCTGCCAGAGATCACGACAGCCCAACTTTTCTCAGGAAAGCAGCAGGATTGGGCTTTTTTTGCGTGATGCATACACGGACTCAAATCAAGTGAAATGAGTGCCCAAGGATGGGCCAACCGTTCTTTTATTATCTTCTGTGGTGTCACAATCCCTCCTCATCCACTCTCAGCCGTGTTTGGTGGACTTCCAGAATAGCTTAAAGTGGAGAAGGACAAACAAACTGTGATTGCCTTTACTTCACTATTGGCACGGAGGCTTATTTTGCGCAACTGGAAGAATCCTAACTCACCATCTCTGTTAAGTCAGTGGGTAACTGAAGAGCACGTGCTGAAGGACCCCACAGAGCTGGCTGGCTGGCACAGGTTTTCAGCACCCTGGAGCTGATCTCATCCATTCCTGAAGCCTTGTATAAGTAGGGTTCTCCCATCCCTCTCCTCATTCGATCAGCAAGGACACACAGTCCAGTGTATATCTCTCTATTATACAAAAAAATCCTGCGACGAAACGAGACTTTTTTGAAGATTCTTTTAAGTCCCGCGAGATGAGACTTTGGCTTTGAGATTTTTTCCAAGTCCTGCACTCCTCTCAACCAAATTCAACCACACACACGGCCCTCTCACCTCTCATCCGTGTGAATACTTTTGACAGACACACTTCCTGCTCTCTCAGCTCTTATAAATTTTAATGTTTTCCTCACTTTAAGTTCCCAATAAAAGAAGACGTATTATGTCCAAATCTTATTGAAGAAGTCCATCCTGAAGGCTTATCAACACAAGAAATGAGTACACGGGCAATCCTAGCACCGAGAAACGATGAAGACAAACAAATTAATGCCAAAAATGTCGATCGGTTACACGGCACATCGGTTAAATGCGTATCAATAGACTCTGCTGAAACAGTTGGTGTTGATGGTGCGGAAGATGAAAACAACGACTTAGAATATCATGAAGAATATCTACAACCGTTAACACCGTCTGGTCTTCCGCCGCACGAATTACTGTAGAAAGAAGGACATGTCCAAGAAAGGTAATGTAGTCCATCTTCACTAATGACATTAGACACCAAAGGAGATCTCGATATGCCATTCGTATTAAAACGTTAACAGTTTCCGGTTAGAATAGCTTTTGCTACGACAACTAACAAATCACAGGGACAAACATTTGAAAAAGTCGGATTAATTTATTAGAGAGAAAGAAACGAAATTCACTCACGGGCAGTTATACGTTGCGTTGTCACGATGAAAGTCCAAACACGGAATCAAAATTCAAATCGATATTGACAAAAATGTCATTCAAAAAATTGTTTTTGCTGTAAGTTTTACAGTAAACGTGTAAGTTTAAATAGTATTTGCATGTGAATTTCAAAGCCAATCGTATAACGCAACAAATACCTCTAACGCAACATGAAGCATAATTTACTTTTTTTTTTACTATAGTTAATTACTCGCTGTAATGTAAAATAGTTAGTAAATTGTACATTCGCATCCCCATACGCGAGTGGCAGAGCCGTGAAGTGGTTAGCGCGTAGCTCATTAAAAAATCACTTAAAAGTTCATCCCAGTGTATCCTACTTAGACATTGTCGCATCTGTTAAGTTCAGGGCAGATTTCAAGATCCTCCTTTTAACATATAAAGCATTAAATGGCCGAGGTCCGGCTTACTTGTCTGAACTTATCCTGACTTACAAACCTGAGCGCACATTAAGATCTCAAGATGCTGGTCTGCTTCTGATTCCAAGGATTAATAAAATAACAGTGGGAGGTCGAGCTTTTAGTTACAGGACCCCCTAAATTGTGAAGTGGTCTGCCTGCTACAATAAGAGATGCCCCTTCGGTCTCAGCTTTTAAATGCCGGCTGAAGACTCACAACTTCAGTTTAGCTCACCCTGACTAGAGCTGCTGATTTACTGTGCAGACTGCATCTCTGTTGTTAGTCATTAGCACTAAAACATAAGGAACATGAGAATTAGAATTTATTACTAACCCTCACCTCTTCTGTTTCTCTTCTCGGTACTCAAATGTGGCAATTGGTGCCATGGTCCACCTGCGTGCCTAAGGTAAAGTCATCCCTGATGGAGGATTGCAGGAATTGTGGGAAAGAGGGGTCCTTTCATCGGATTGGCTGGCCCAGCGCTGTCTCAGCTGTGGAATGGCCAATAGGAGGAGGCAGCTTGATGGCTGAGGTCTCCAGGACTCCCATTGAAAGGAAGCCCATTGCGGCAGTTCCTGTGTGATTTTGGGCTATACAAAAATAAAATGTATTGTATGTATCTGCTCAAAATTAGCCCTGCCAAAGGTATATACAGGTAGACGCCGAATTCACTGTGTTGTCCAGTCGAAATGATACATCAGCGCGTCTGCAATATTGCGATTGGCAAAAGTGCCATTTAAACTAAAACAGGCAGACATGGAAAGCGGGCTTTCTGATTAAAAAGCAAATAACGTTTAAAACAGCATCGTTTACATACAACAGATTTGGGTGAATCGTTTAAATGTAATTATTTATATCCATTTATACACTAATGATGGCAATTATTGAGACAAAAACTTGACCAATGTCTGAAAGTCAAAATAGTAAGACTGCAACTGGCAGTCTGGTCTTTTTCTTTTAACAGTGAAACGATTCACTCAATGACAAAAATAGACAATTTTATCGTATACAAATTGGCTTAATAATTTCTGAAAACATTTCACTCATTCCTCTCTCAATCTCTCTCTCTCACACACACACATAATGTGGTTACTTAAATAAATACAGGATTGGATCTAAAATCCTTGAAACAGAAGTGTTTCCGTGTGGTGCCACTCACATCTGTCGATGTGGTGCAACCTTAGTTTGTGCAAGACGGGCACAACTAAAGACATGAATATAAAATGGTGGTTGTCAATTTCAAACTGTGTTTCCTCGATGTCTGAACCAATCTCAGCCCGAACAAACTGACTGATCAAAGATCCGCCGACAGCTTGCCCTAATGTCGACTGTCAGATAACACGCCTAGCCACCTTGACTGGACCCTCATAAGAAATCGTCAGACCTCCTTTGCTTGTTAATGTGAGCGGTAGCTTTGATCATATGATGCCAGTACAACGTCTGTTACCAAACTAGCACGGCACACGTCACAGGACAGTTTTCTCCAAATCTGTCAAATGACAAACCCTGAGATGTAAACAAGGTCATTTTCCACGAGGCCACCAAAGCGGGTTGGTAAGTAGCTATGGTCACACACAATTTCAGGGATATTTGCAAAAGGAGATGGAAGCTTTTCTTCTTCTTCTTCTTCTTCTTCTGCTGCTGCTGGTGTAGAGGACATCTCAACAGCAGACAGGGAGGCCGTCTCATCCAAAGCTGCCACGTTTCCAGATGAGCTTGGAGAGGCAAAACACAGAAACATGAGACGACGGAAAATAGCCTAGAACTGACCAGCTGAAGGGTTGTTCTTTCAGCCCCCTAAAACACACATGCGCCACTTTTACAGATCTTTACTCTTTTTCAGTTGAATTTCTTTAGAAAGAAAAAAAATCTGCACTGCTAGTAACAGTTTGGCTTCATAAATTGTACAAAGTGTCAGATTTACATGCTTGTCTGTCTGTCCCCACAAAGTCGATCAATCACAGCTGTCAGTCTGAGGATATTATAAAGACAATGCAATTACCATGGTAACACCGCACATGAATGCATGGCTTTGCTACCTTAGCCTGTCGTAGCTAAAGTTAAGATTATTAAACAGGATTTTCTAATGGCCAAATATAACCAAAACAATTGTTCAGCCTTACCTATAAAATGTAATCCCTCGAGATCTGCTTTGGAGCGTCCAGCGGTTTGTCCAATCCCAAGCAGCACATCATTCATTACTTCACTCCACAGCAGTGCCACTCGCAATATGGCGGCGACGTTGACGTATGAGGCTGCTGGTCATGCGACGTCTACCTATACCAGGGCGGTAGAGATCTAATTACGCAGATCCAGATCGTCTGGATGACTTTGATTTATGCGGGGATGATTCCAGTTCGCCGCGAAGACGATACTGCATGTCGTCAGTTCGCACACTTCTCGATGGTCCGGGATTTTTCAGGTGATTTTCTATGTAATAAACCAGCGTTTCTCAAACTCTTAAGTATTTGCGACCAAAGTTTTCATAACAGTTGTAATCGCACCCCTCTAATTTTTTTTAAAACCCCAATACATTTTTTCCTATATTTTTTGCTGCCGATATACCACTACAAGTTTTATTATACCTACGTAACTTTTATCGACATTTATCTAACTCTATATTTATTTTAAGTTAATTTGTTCTTGTTTTCTTTTTTTCGCGCCCATCTACTTGAGAACCACCGTATAAACTTAATAAGTTATAACGTAATGAAAATTGCATAATTAGATCTGGACCACCCTATATACGTTTATGTGCGCCCTGCCCGGCATTTGTTCCTGCCTTGCGCCCTCTTCTGGCTGGGATTGGCTCCAGCGGACCCCCGTGACCCTGTGTTAGGGTATAGCGGGTTGGATAATGACTGACTGACATTAATTTAATGCAATATTAGCTAAGATATTAAGCTACATTTAACACTGCAAGAAAAGAAAACAACTTACTTTGTCAGTAACGCACAATTGTCACATAGTTACAAAAGGTGGCAGCAAACTATAACTTGAAAAAACGGAAACAAGCAGGCACTGTGACTGTGTGCGCGCCGCGGTTACAATGCAGGAGCAAAACGCCGTGCATGCGCAATAGTCTCGTGGGGCGAGTCATGCCTAGCTTCAGGGGATTTTGTACAAGTATTATTCTTCGTGCCGGCCTCAATCCCGGATAAATGGGGAGGTTACGTCAGGAACGGCATCCGGTGTAAAATTTTTGTCACATCAATACGTGGATGGATGATCCGCTGTGGCAAACCCTAACGAGAGCGACCGAAAGAAGAAGATTATATATTAATATGCATATCAAAGCCAGAATAAGCGTGTAAGAATGCTGTATATACAAATCATACTCCCATTAAGATGTATAAATACGCATACACAAACATGAGCATAAAAGAATAATAAGGGAACTCTGTTCTAATATTCTTAACAATAGACGGCCACTTTCTATTTTACTTGATAAATATTCAATAAATATTACAACCTTAAATGTTTTAAACCAACCCACTGCTTTAATAACAGACTCCTCTCACGTACAAACTGAAATAACTTTAGGGGCTCCCATTTACAAACAATGCGAATTCTGGAAATTTCTACATTACCGACTGGCAGTGTTACAAACTCACTCGACATTCATTCTTTTTTTCCCCTTTAAAAAAGTACAACTTTTTGACACCATTCCTGTATTACTTAACGAAAGGTCTGCCATGGTAAATATCAAACTGTAAGCGGAGTTTTTTGCGCCATGTATAACAACAACAGCGTTCTCAAATGAAAACAAAAGTTGATTTTTTTTTTTACTGTTTTATATATCGACACCTATAACAACTGATATGCTGAAAACGCAGTGTACAATGACAAGTACTATATCTATATATATATATTGTAGCAACCCGGCAGTCCGCGCTGGCGGAGTGATGCCTTGTGGGTAAATTATGTAAATAGTTGTGGGGTATTTATGGGAAATTTATGTGAAAGTTATTGTTGTGTAAAGATTAACTAAGTTCGTAATTGTCTTTCCTGTTGTAAATGTTATATGTGTTTGTGCGCAGCCCAGTGGGGTGGGTTGGGATATCGCCGTCCGGGGTTGTAAAAATGTAAATAGATACCGCCGTTTAGAAATGTCGTTTTGTTGTTGACCTTGACAGTGGTTAAGCGGATGAATTTGAGCTTTGCTTCTGGCTATCTGTGAATAAAGAGATGCAACAGGACAGAGCTGTTATTCATTGCTAAGATTTCATCTAAGCAATTAATGCCGAGACACTTTCGAGTCGTGCGGTGTATGGGACACGGCTCGTACTTAAAGAGCTGGGTACAGCTGCGTGCCTAATGCTGGCAATCCGCTAGCCGACAGCTTGGAAGAGGTGCGGTGAAATCGGCGAAAATCTTCAAGACTTCGACCACGGTCGCTACATTGGTGTCAGAAGTGGGAGACCAGGCTGTTTAGAAGACGCCGTCATGGAACAGAGTCTTGAAGAAGTAGAGCGTGCCATCTTAGAGAACAGCGTTACGTTAAAGCGCCTGATCAGCGGAGCTGTGCGGAGAAAAGAGGCAGACCGACCTGATGGTGCCAGTGTTCCCCGGACAGTGTTGCGATCGTCCAAGCACGGCCAGAGTGGGTCGTCGGCAGCCACCGCGATAACCCAGGTTACCACTCGGCGGTCCTCTTCTCTCGGTCACCTGCTAAGCTGCCGCGATACAGCGGATTGACGCCCTTAGAGCCCTACCTTGCACAAGTGGACCTGGCGCGACACACAATGAGTGGAACCGCGAAGAAGCTGCGACACACTTGGCCCTTGCCTTGGAGGGTCCCGCACTACAGGTACTCATTGATCTGACATCAGAAGAGTGTCGTGATCTTCAGGCTCTCACAGCTGCTCTCACCAGTCGCTTTGGACAAAGAACTTCAGCAGAATGCAACAGAGACAAGCTGACTAGCCGGCGTCGGCATGAGGGTGAGAGTATAGGAGCCTTTGCGCTGGCGTCAGGGTATTGACACGAAAAGGTTATCCTACCTTTCGACAACAGTGAGGGAAGAACTCGGACTTCATGCTTTCCTGCGGGCCTCACACCAGAGCGTCTTCGCCAGCATGTCTGTCTATCATCACCCGAGATTTGGCGAGGCAATGAGAGAGGCTGAGCGGGTCGAAGACATACTACAGGCGGAGTCACCGGCAAAACGAACACCACGACCGAGTCGATTAACCAGAGCCGTTGAACGAAGGGTGGAAGGGGACCTGTCTGAGGTAATGGAGGTCAGCCGCGCCCAATCAACATCCACCCCCCGACAGAGACAACGAGTGGACTGCTGTTTTCGATGTGGAGAGCCAGGACACTTTGCCAGGGATTGCCCCGCCCCAAGTCCGTTACCTCGTACAGCATCACCGCGGGAAGCGACATCGGGTGAGGCCGTGAGGGGCCCTCGCTCCGTTTTCAGCACCCCTCAACAAAGACTGCTTCAAAGTTGGGCTGTGGATTTTCCACTGGACTATACCTGGACTGCACTATTGATGGATGGCCATGCAGTGCCTTAGTGGACACGGGGTCCACTATTTGTTTGCTGAGAAAAGGAGTGTTGCCGAAACAGCTAGTCTTCTTCCCGAGGGCTGGACCCCACACATAGCGAACTACGCGGTTACGGGTGAGCGGACAGTAATGCCGGAAAGAAACTGTTATCTGTGATGGTAGGGACGAGCCAGACCAACCACGAATTCTGGCTTGCAGATATAAAAGATCCGTGCATTATCGGGTTGGACTTGTTGGCCCGCTGGGGAGCATGTGTTGATGTCTCTAGGGCCGTCCTTTGCTTAAGTAATGAGACTGTGCCGCTCCAAACGGGCGGAACCGTCCTGGAAGGGCTGCTGGCTTGGATTTGCCTGAATCCGCGGCTCACCGGCTCCCGATCGTTGCTCAGGAGATGCAGAGGCTCAAGGGGATCCTCAGGAGAATGTTGCAGCTCAGACCAGTGCTTCCCAGCGGTCTTCCTCACGCGACCACCCATCAGCTGAGACCGTCGCGCTGTAGAGGAATTGGGCGTCGAAGTGGGGAACATCTGAGCGCGACACAGCAGGGCAACTTCAACAACTTTTGAGAGACTATGTGGACGTTTTTGCGGCTCGAGAGGAGGACTGTACTAGAACGAATTTAGTGAAACATCACATAGACACTGGCCATGCCGCTCCCATTCGTTTGCGCCCCCACCGATTGCCTCTTGCGAAGCGTCAAGCTGCCGAGGAAATGATTTGTGAGATGGCAGCCAACGACGTCATTGAGCCGGACAGCCCCTGGGCTGCACCAATGGTCATGGTACGGAAGAAAACGGGGGGTTGGCGCCCCTGTGTGGACTTTCGAAGGTTAACCGAAGTCACTCGAAAAGACTCGTACCCACTGCCACGCATCGATGATGCACTGGATTATGTGACTGGATCCTGCTGGTTCAGCACCTTGGACTTGCGCAGTGGGTATTGGCAAGTGGAACTAGCACCAGAGGACCGACACAAAACCGCATTCACCATAGGGCAAGGGTTGTGGCAATTCAAAGTGATGCCGTTTGGGCTGTGTAACGCACCGGCCACTTTTGAAAGACTGATGGAGAGGGTGCTGAAAGACATTCCCCGAACCCGGTGTGTGGTCTATCTGGACGATTTGTTAATCCATGCCAGAGACTTTGATCAGGCTATCCACAACTTACGGGAAGTCTTGACGGCCATTCGTAGCGCCGGGTTGCGGTTGAACCCCGCAAAATGTAACCTCCTCTCCCAACAGACTCAGTTTCTGGGACATGTGGTTAGCGAGTGGAGTGGCTACCGACCCAACAAAGGTGACTGCCGTGAGCAACTGGCCCCCACCAGCCAACGTCACCGAGCTGCGGAGCTTTCTGGGCTTAGCCTCATACTACCGAAGATTCGTGAAAAACTTTGCAACTATTGCTAACCCCTTGCACCAGCTAACGAGTAAGGGCCAACAGTTCGAGTGGACGGAGGACTGCGCCGATGCCTTCCAACAACTCAAAGCTGCTCTTACCAGTGCACCTGTCCTGGCATACCCTGACCCCAACCAACCCTTTATTTTGGACACGGACGCCAGTAATGTGGGGGTCGGCGCAGTACTCTCCCAAAAGGGGGAGACCGGAGAAAGAGTGGTGGCCTACTATAGTTGCAGCCTCAGTCGGCCGGAGAAAAACTACTGTGTTACCCGGCGGGAACTATTGGCAGTGATCTTGGCAGTGCGACACTTCAAGCCTTACCTTTTGGGCACTAAGTTCACGATTCGAACTGACCATGCTAGCCTTACATGGCTGTTAAACTTCCGGCAACCTGAGGGCCAGGTGGCAAGGTGGATAGAAATACTTCAGGAGTATGATTTCGAGGTGCAACATCGACCAGGGCGGCAGCATGCAAATGCTGATGCCCTCTCCAGGCGACCATGCGTCCTCGATGACTGCCGATATTGCAGCCGGCAAGAAGAAAGGGGTATGGGACCCTCATCAGCAGCAGCGGACTAGAGGACACTGATGGGCAGAGGAACCATTCACCATCGACCAGTTAAGGCAACTACAAGCAGGCGACCAAGTGCTGAAGGAGGTAAGGGGCTGGCTGGAGACCCAGGAATGCCCGATTGGCAAACCGTATCTTCCCAAGGGCGGAACTCAAGTTGTTACATTCGCAGTGGGGCAGCCTGGAGTTGCACGATGGTGTGATCTACGAAGATGGCAGGCACCAAGAGGGGTACTGACCATTTGCAACTTCTGGTTCCCATGGCTTTACGCTGCGGTCCTCCGTTGGGTTCATGGAGCAGCTGGATCTGGGCACTTTGGAAATGCAAAGACAGTGCGTCGGCTGCGGCAGCGATTCTATTGGCCGGATGTCGACAAGATGCGGAGATGCACGTCCACTGCTGTGGCGTTTGCACGGCGCAGAAAGGACCTGGTCAACGCTCTCACGCGCCACTACAACAGTATCTCGTCGGGGCTCCCATGGAGAGGATTGGGGTAGATGTGCTGGGTCCTTTCCCTACCACAGAGGCCGGAAATCGTTTTGTTTTAGTGGCGATGGACTATTTTACCAAATGGCGGAGGCATACGCCATTCAGATCAAAGTGCCTCCACAGCCGCTCAAAAACTGCTGGAGAAATGTTCACTCGATTGGGTGCGAATGAACTGCACAGCGACCAGGGGCGGAACTTTGAGAGCCGGTTGTTTAAAGAGGTGTGTCAGCGGATGGGGGTGAAGAAGACCCGGACCACCCCCCTTCACCCGCAAAGCGATGGACTGGTAGAACGGTTTAACCGCACCTTGGCGCCCAACTTGCGATCCTCACTAGTCAACACCAGAGACTGGGATCAACATTTGCCTCTGGTCTTGTGGGCGTATAGGGCGGCTGTTCAGGAATCGAGTCAGTGCACACGGCGGGGCTGATGTTGGAAGGGAGATCGCACGCCGGTGGACTTGGTGTTTGGCTCACCCCTGAGCCTGAGCTTGCTGGCGGTCCGAAGCGGACTATCTCCGGCGATTGAAAGAGCGACTGGACACTGTACACCAACTGGCCAGAGAGGCCCTAGAGGGAGCTGGAGCCCGCCAGAAGCGGGCATATGACACTCGGCGCATGGTCCAACCCTGAAGCAAGGGGACAAAGTGTGGGTGTTTTGCCCCAGAGGAAGCGGGGTTGTCCCCAAAACTGACGCACCATTGGCAGGGACCTGGAGAAATTTTGGATGCAATTTGGACGTGGTTTTCGAGTCCGAATGCCTGGACGGGCAGGCGGGTGGTGCTGCATAAAGACCGTTTGGCACCATACCACCCATTGGCCCCAGCACCAGAAAGACTTGAGAACCAAAGCAACTCTCCAACATCCACCCTCGGTGCGAGACAGAACTTGACAGTCTCAGGACTGAGCCTGGCACGGGTGATGAAGAGTCAGGCAGGCCCAAGCGTGTCCGCCGCCGGCCAGGACATTTATCAGACTTTGTTTGTGAAAATTAGGGTTGTGGGGACACTAACCCTCTTGGGGGGGGGCTGTGTAGCAACCCGGCAGTCAGCGCTGGCGGAGTGCGCTTGTGGGTAAATTATGTAAATAGTTGTGGGGAATTTATGGGAAATTTATGTGAAAGTTATTGTTGTGTAAAGATTAACTAAGTTTGTAATTGTCTTTCCTGTTGTAAATGTTATATGTGTTTGTGCAGCCGGTGGGGTGGGTTGGGATATCGCCGTCGGGGTTGTAAAATGTAAATAGATACCGCCGTTTAGAAATGTCGTTTTGTTGTTGACCTTGACAGTGGTTAAGCGGATGAATTTGAGCTTTGCTTCTGGCTATCTGTGAATAAAGAGATACAACAGGACAGAGCTGTTATTCATTGCTAAGATTTCATCTAAGCAATTAATGCGAGACACTCGAGTCGTGCGGTGTATGGGACACGTGTGTATGGGTACAGCTGCGTGCTGCCGAGACGCTCGTAGTCGTGCGGTGTATGGGACAGTACTTAAAGAGCTGGGTACAGCTGCGTGCCTATGCTGGCAATCCGCTAGCCGACAGCTTGGAAGAGGTGCACGGTGAAATCGGCTTGAAAATCTTCAAGACTCGACCACGGGTCGCTACAATATATATATAATTCACTATGGCAAGCAAGACGCACACAAGACAGAGCCACGCCCACCAACAATTTCAGCGAGAGCGAAAGCATTTGCCAAAAATATTTTCATTAATCAAGAATATATAATTCACTAAGCAGCCGACCAGGGCGCGCAAGAAGTAGCGCGCAATGCAGACCATGTGATAAGCACGACAGAGCCCCGCCCACCAACAATTCACTAAGCTGCCGACCACGGGCACGCAAGACAGACCTAGAGATACGCACGATAGAGCCCCGCCCACCAACAATTCCAGCGAGAGCATTTGCCAAGAATGTTTTCATTAATCAAGAACGAAAGTCGGAGGTTCAAAGACGATCAGATACCGTCGTAGTTCCGACCATAAACGCTGCCGACTGGCATTCCCATGACCCGATGGGCAGCCAACTGGGAAACCAAAGTCTGTGGGTTCCGGGGGGAGTATGGTTGCAAAGCTGAAATTTAAAGGAATTGACGGAAGGACACCACCAGGAGTAGAGCCTGCGGCTTAATTTGACTCACCACGGGAAACCTCGCCCACCACGGGAAACCTCGCCCGGCCCGGGCACGGAGAAGATTGACAGATTGCTGGTGCATGCCCGTTCTTAGTTGGTGGAGCGATTTGTCTGGTTAATTCCGGTAACGAGCGAGACTCCCTCCTGCTAAATAGTTACGCGACCCCCGAACGGTCGGCGGCCAACTTCTTTAGAGGGACGCCGTCCAACCCCGTCCCTCACTCTGGGAGGTGGGGGCGCGGCGGCGGACCTCCAGTTTTCAGTCACGGACAATTGTATGTTGCTCTCTCCAAAGTTCCATCTTTTCATTCACTTACAGTCGTATCCTCAAACCCACCCCGTTTGGACAACTGTGTCTTTCATGAAGTGTTCACCCATCAATACATAATTATGCGGCGTAGCACGCGGGTTGGCTAGTTTGTAATTATTAGGGAATAAAATGCTGCAGACATAAACATGGAATTATAACGGATCAGCGGTCAAGGGAGGTCATCATGAAAAGTAAAAAAAAACTAATAATGATAACCTAAAATGAATTTGTCCACTGGTCTGTGCTATAAATGTGTCTTCTGTATAATTCCAATAATTGTCAGCATTTTTATAGTTAAAATACTGGGGAGAAATACGAGGTGGGGCAGCGACGAGCCTCACCTCACACACTGACGGGGTTGATGCCTGCAGTTGGTGCGTGCCTGTCGCTGTCTCTCTGTGTGCCACCAATATAAGGTGTGCAGACACGTTTATTATACATCCTGACTTTCCACCGTCTGGCTAATGAATGTGTGTGTCCAGGGCCGGATTAAGACCCTTAGATGCCCTAAACACGAAATAATTTTGGTGCACCCTTACACTAGTAATTCCAAATATTAGAGCGGTTATAGGCATTAAAAACTGCCGCCTCCATGTCGTAAACCGAACAACTTTAATTGTTATAGTATACCTAGGGGTCGTGAAAATTGTATCAAAATGAGACTGGGACCACAATTTTCGTGAAAATCTCTAGCTTTTGATGAAGCAAACCAAATTCCAAAATATCGATGAGCGCAGATTTTGTTTCAGCTTTTTTGAAATTTTTTACATGTCATATTTAAGGATGTTTTAGGTCTCAGAATGACTACAAAGTGGCTTAAATGGCTACAAATATTAATTTTATCTGCCATCATTCTAAGGACTACAAATTATCCAATCTCCTGCCAAAACCTGTAGAAATTGACTTTAACCCCAAAATTGATTTAAAAATGTATTTTGTGCAGCACTGCTTTTCGAAAAAGATCTGATCGCGTTTTTATTATTACTTGAAATGAAAATGGTATCCGAAATGTTACAAATTTTAACATTTGGGGTCGATTTTAAAGTTGTTTTTTTTTAAATGTACGGTTTTCATTTTGACATGAAAACCGCAGCTTTACCATGTTGATTATTTAATTTATTTATGGCTTTTGTGTCAATTTAGCAAATCTTTTTACACATATTCTTAGTACAAGATTTGCAGGATATTTTGTGAAAATTTTGTTAATAAATCTTTATTAGTAAAAAAGTTATAAACAATTTTAGCCAATAGTAATCAGCTGTATGATTTTCACTTTTACATAATGTAACTGAATTTAAAAATATCCAAGAATAGAATTAAATAGACATACCAGAATATTTTTTTCCTCAAACTGGGACGATTTTTTGTTTTTGCTTACAACAGAAAATAACGCTTTCTACGCACTAGAAATGCATTTTAAGTTAAATAACAGATAATTCACGAAACACAACAATTACGTTGTAGCAATGCTACTAGTATTAGAACTGCAGTTTGCTTAGCGCCCGTCGCTCTGCCACAGATGTTAAACTGTCCAACTTTAATCCTACAATAGAGCCTGCCTTCTTAACAAGTTTGTCCAGGCGTAAAGCGTCTTTCATCTTTATGCTGCCCCCCCCAGCACACCAACGCGTAGAAGAGGGCGCTCACCACAACCGTCTGGTAGAACATCTGCAGCATCTTACTGCAGATGTTGAAAGATGCCAACCTTCTCAGAAAGTATAGTCGGCTCAGTCCTCTCTTACACAGAGCATCAGTATTGGCAGTCCAGTCCAATTTGTCATCCAGCTGCACTCCCAGGTATTTAAAGGTCTGCACCCTCTGCACAGTCACCTCTGATGATCACGGGGTACATGAGGGGCCTGGGCCTCCAAAAATCCACCACCAGCTCCTTGGTCTTGCTGGTGTTAAGGTGTAAGTGGTTTGAGTCGCACCATTTAACAAAGTATTTGATTAACTTTCTGTACTCCTCCTCCTGCCCACACCTGATGCAGCCCACCATAGCAATGTCATCAGCGAACTTTTGCACGTGGCAGGACTCCGAGTCATATTGGAAGTCTGATGTATATAGATTGAACAGGACCGGAGAAAGTCCAGTCCCCTGCGGCGCCCCTGTATTGCTGAACACAATGTCAGACCTGCAGTTCCCAAGACGCACATATTGAGGTCTGTCTGTAAGATAGTCCACGATCCACCGATGCCACCAGGTGTGAGTCTACTCCCATCTCTGTCAGCTTGTCCCTAAGGAGCAGAGGTTGGATGGTGTTGAAGGCGCTAGAGAAGTCCAGAAACATAATTCTTACAGCACCAATGCCTCTGTCCAGGTGGGAGAGGGATTGGTGTAGCATATAGATGATGACATCCTCCGCTCCCACCTTCTCCTGGTATGCGAACTGCAGAGGGTCGAGGGCATGGTGGACCTGTGGCCTCAGGTGGTGAAGCAGCAGCCACTCCATGGTCTTCATCAGATGTGACGTCAGAGCAACAGGCCGGAAGTCATCCAGCTCACTAGGACGTGATACCTTTGGGACTGGGGTGATACAAGATGTTTTCCAAAGCCTTGGGACTCTCCCCTGTTCCAGGCTCAGGTTGAAGATGCGCTGTAGAGGACTCCCCAGCTCCAACGCACAGGCCTTCAGCAGTCGTGGCGATACTCTATCTGGACCCGCTGCTTTGCTGGCACGAAGTCTTTTCAGCTCTCTGCTCACATGGGCTGCTGTAATTGTGGGTGGGGATGTCTCACCTATGCTGGTATCAGCAGAAGGATGGTTGGAGGATGCAGTACTCCGAGGTGAGAGTGGGTTACTGTGATCAAACCTATTAAAGAAGTTGTTCATTCGGTTTGCTCTCTCCACGTCTCTCTCGATGGCGGCACCCCACTTCGAGCTGCAGCCAGTGATAATCTTCATCCCATCCCACACTTCCTTCATGCTGTTATTCTTCAACTTCTGCTCCAGTTTTCTCCTGTACTGCTCTTTTGCCGCCCTGAGCTGGACTCGGAGTTCCTTCTGCATGCACTTCAGCTCATGCTGATCACCACCTTTAAAAGCCCTTTTCTTCTGGTTCAAAAGGCCCTTGATGTCACTTGTAATCCATGGCTTGTTGTTAGCATAGCAGCGTACTGTTCTTACTGGAACTACAATGTCCATACAGAAGTTGATGTAATCAGTTAATAACAGAAACCGATAGATGCCTTTCATCATTTTCCTCTCCGGGGTCTGAACGAACAGGGGCAAGACGAAACACATTCCATATACCTCCATCCGACAACTCCTAGGTATACTGTCCTTTCTTTCTCAATACTTGAAGTGGTTTAGTAAACTTAGATCTTCCTTTCTTTTGTATTCCACGTTTTATTACACGCACAAATGATCCAGGCTGAAAATCAACTTCCCTGGCCCCTTGCTTTAGATCTGTGTAAATGTTACTTTTGTCCTGTTTTTGTCATACTGCATCCATAATAGCTTTCTTCTGTGTCTCCGGCTTTATATTTTCTTTCAACACTGCAATATGTAACTTTGTTTGCATCTGCCTACCATGAAGTAGCTCTGAAGGAGACATCTTGGTGGTTGCATGGCGAGTTGCTCGATAGTTAAAATACAGTGCATCTGGAAAGTATTCACAGCGCATCACTTATTCCACATTTTGTTATGTTACAGCCTTATTACAAAATGGATTAAATTTATTTTTTTTCCTCAGAATTCTACACACAACACCCCATAATGACAACGTGAAAAAAGTTTACTTGAGGTTTTTGCAAATTTATTAAAAATCAAAAAACTGACAAATCACATGTCCATAAGTATTCACAGCCTTTGCTCAATACTTTGTCGATGCCCCTTTGGCAGCAATTCCAACCTCAAGTCTTTTTGAAGATGATGCCACAAGCTTGGCACACCTATCCTTGGCCAGTTTCGCCCATTCCTCTTTGCAGCACCTCTCAAGCTCCATCAGGTTGGATGAGAAGCGTCGGTGCACAGCCATTTTAAGATCTCTCCAGAGATGTTCAATCGGATTCAAGTCTGACTCTGGCTGGGCCACTCAAGGACATTCACAGAGTTGTCCTGAAGCCACTCCTTTGATATCTTGGCTGTGTGCTGAGGGTCGTTGTCCTGCTGAAAGATGAACCGTCGCCCCAGTCTGAGGTCAAGAGCGCTCTGGAGCAGGTTTTCATGCAGGATGTCTCTGTATGTTGCTGCAGTCATCTTTCCCTTTATCCTGACTAGTCTCCCAGTTCCATCCCCACAGCATGATGCTGCCACCACCATGCTTCACTGTAGGGATGGTATTGGCCTGGTGATGAGCTTGTGCCTGGTTTCCTCAAAACGTAACGCCTGGCATTCACACCAAAGAGTTCAATCTTTGTCTCATCAGACCAGAGCATTTTGTTTCTCATGGTCTGAGAGTCCTTCAGGTGCCTTTTGGCAAACTCCAGGCGGGCTGCCATGTGCCTTTTACTAAGGAGTGGCTTCCGTCTGGCCACTCTACCATACAGGCCTGATTGGTGGATTGCTGCAGAGATGGTTGTCCTTCTGGAAGGTTCTTCTCTCTCCACAGAGGACCTCTGGAGCTCTGACAGAGTGAACCAATTGCTCAGTTTAGATGGCCGGCCAGCTCTAGGTAGAGTCCTGGTGGTTTCAAACTTCTTCCACTTACGGATGATGGAGGCCACTGTGTTCATTGGGACCTTCAAAGCAGCAGAAATTTTTCTGTAACCTTCCCCAGATTTGTGCCTCGAGACAATCCTGTCTCGGAGGTCTACAGACAATTCCTTTGACTTCATGCTTGGTTTGTGCTCTGACATGAACTGTCAACTGTGGGACCTTCTATAGACAGGTGTGTGCCTTTCCAGATCAGGTCACATCAACTGAATGTACCACAGGTGGACTCCAATTAAACATCTCAAGGATGATCAGGGGACACAGGATGCACCTGAGCTTAATTTGGAGCTTCATGGCAAAGGCTGTGAATACTTATCCATCCATCCATTATCCAACCTGCTACATCCTAACTACAGGGTCATGGGGGTCTGCTGGAGCCAATCACAGCCAACACAGGACGTAAGGCTGTGAATACTTATGTACTTGTGATTTCTCAGTTTTTTTATTTTTAATAAATTTGAAAAAAATATCAAGTAAACTTTTTTCACGTTGTCATTATGGGGTGTTGTGTGTAGAATTCTGAGGAAAAAAATGAATTGAATCCATTTTGGAATAAGGCTGTAACATAAGAAAATGTAGAGAAAGTGATGAAGCGCTGGGAATACTTTCCAGATTTCCTTCAAGGCTTGCGGTTTCTTTCGAATCTCTCAATTTCACCACTTGCCTGGAGATAGTTTAATGATGATTTTCTGTGGGTTATATTCCTCTCTCTCTCTCAGGAAGGTTTCAAATTCCGCAGAGACAAACTGAGGCCCGTTATCTGAAATCCGTTCCTTTGAATATCCTTCTCTGCTGAAAACTGATGTGAGGAATGCAATGACAGTAGCAGAGGTGACTTGAGAAGTAGAAGCCACTTCTGGCCATTTGCTGTAATAATCTATCAGAGTAATTGCAAATCGGCAGTCCGGTGCTCCATCTGGAAATGGCCCTACAATATCTATTTAAAGTTTCTCCCATGCAAAGTTAGGAAAAGGTACTGGCTGAAGTGGAGGCGTGTGTACAATTGCTGTTTTGTCATGGAGTTGACATGTTACACGTGAACGAATTGCCACTTCCACCAGGGCATCCATTCCAGGCCACCAAAACAGTCTTTGTTTGGTTCTGACGATACCTTGATGACTCTCATGTGCAGTATGTACCAGTTCATCCTGAAAGTCCAGAGGCACCAACAAGCGGTGAGATCCACGAATGATATAGCCATCCATTAAAGACAATTCATGCCTCACTCTGTAATACGCTCAAAGGTTTAAATCTAGGTTTTTTTTTTCAGATTTTGGCCATTTCTTTTGTAAAAGATCTTTCAGCTTAATATGCTCTGGACATTTAAGATGGGCTTTTTTAAATTCTTCTGGAGCTATAATGGAAGGCAATGCCTTTAAATGTGACCACCTCAACGTCCTTATCAAGTGTTGTATCTGAGCTAGAGGTAGTCACGGCAAGCAATCAGCTGTAATATTCTCTGAACCTGGTGTGGCGGACAGCCGGGTCCCATGCCCGGCAGGGACGCCCCTGCTGCATCTGTTTCGGGGGGAGCAACCATGGGCAATTCACTACCTCGACCCGGGACGCTTGGTGGCAGCCTCCCCGGCGGACGGTGATCCCCCGGCCTAGTTGCATGGCTCCATGGGAGATGGAGACCTCCACAGCCTGGTTGGGGGCTCGGATGGCCACTAGGGGGAGCTGTATGGAGTCAGCAGCACGGCTGGGTGAATTTTCAGCCCCTCCCGCAAGTGCAAATTGGACCAAGTGGTCCAGCACCTTGAACGTTTCCAGGTGGGCTACAAAAAGGGCCAGCCACCACCACTCAATGGCCAGAGTCAGGAGGAGGAGGACTAAGCTTGAGGAGGAGTGGTGGTAAAGGACAAAGAGAGTGTTGTGTTTGGCTGTGTGGCACGAGGAAGACATGTCCCACAGCTGAAGATAAATAAAAGTTTATTTTTATACGTGCCCCCGTGTCCATCTGTGTCGGGTCAGGTGCCTACACAGCGTCTTTGTTACACTGGTTTGTACTGAATGGTGTAATTGAAATTTGGAAGTCTGGCTGACCATCTAGCTATGCGCATTCCCGCTCTTCCCAGTCTTTGTCAGTAATGTCGTCAGCGGGCTATGATCTGTCCGTAAAGTAAAGTGATGTCCCCACAGATACGTTCTTCACCTTTTCTGTAGCCCATACGCAGGCCAGAGCCTCTTTCTCTACTGCTGAGTATTTTTGTTCTGTTTCGCTGAGTGTTCTGGATGCAAATGATACAACTCTCTCCTTATTATCTGAGTGAATCTGTGAAAGGACTGCACCTAAGCCACAGTCTGAAGCATCTGCAGTGACCACAGTAGGTAATGTCGGGTCAAACAGAGTTAATGCTGGGCTATTTACAATTAATTGTTTGACAATATCAAAACTGAGTGACCCGACATTTGCGCGATAGATATATGAGCGCCGACAAAATAGCGCCCATTAAAATGCAGCCTCAAAATCGCGCAGACAAAATCGCGAAAGTTTCATTAAATATGAATTACTGGTTTAAAGCATATATAATAATGTTTATTTTAGAAGTCAATATTATGAGACACGGCACGCAGATAGTCCTTAAGATCACGCCCTGCATATGTAGGAAGAATTGCAGCAAGACGTCTTGATAGTTGAGCGTATTTCGCCTTGCTGGCTGCCTGACTGCTGGGTATTCCGCTTTGTATACGACGCGTTATGCCAACCCTCGACTGAGTTATTTGTTCGCGGCATGCCATCAGCAACACGTTCTCGCATGTTCCGCATGGTGATAGGAAACAACGGGTTGGCTCGTCGATTGCGTCTCAATCGACCAACGTAATTGTCCACCCAGTACTCATAAACATTCTGGAGATTGTCGGGTCTACTCTTGCTCAGTTCATCGAAAGCGGACCCAACATCTTCCGGAGGAACGAAACTCAGTGCAATTCGCATCTTTGAATATTATAACCTAGCACATAATGTGTATTAATGCGCACGTACGCGTCCCACTCTCTTGGCCTCTCTCGCGATTTTGTCGGCGCTCATATGTCAATCGCGCTTTTGTCGGTGAAACTCCAAAACTGTGTTGGCTGCATCGGACCACGTAAGCACTGGCGTTCCACGCAGTAAAGCTCTCAATGGTTCAACCACTGATGCGTAATTTGGTATAAATTTAGCATCCCACGAAGTGAGACCCAAAAACAGAACGTAATGCCTGCAGGTCAGAGGGTACAGGGGCTTGCGTAACTGCTTTCACATGTTCGGGGTTTCGTTTTAAGCCTTCTTGAGAAATTATATGACCTAAGAATGAAAATTAGTCTTGTCTAAACTGACATTTTGAAAAAAACAGTTGTAATCCTGGTGCATTAATGTGGTGCAAGGCAGCTTTAAGGTGTTTTTCGTGAAGGTCAGGAGTTGACCCATACACAATAATATCATTGTTATTCTTATTTCATTGAATAGGATTCTGACTTGTCGGAATCTGAGTTTGATGCAAGTGATCTGGAGATGGAGATTAAAAACGATATGGAGGTACCAGAATCATCTGATTGGTCCTTGGCTGATCATGGTGCTGAACACTTTTGTGAAGCTGATGCTCCTACTGAAGCATTTCCCTGGTAGGACCACCACTTATGATGTGAAGACGTACAAACCAGATTGCATCACACTGCAACTGCCATCCACCTGCTGTGCGAAGACAAGCCAGGCAGCTGGCACACTGTGCATTCCTGCTGACTATCGAGGTGCCCCCAAGCAGCCATTGCTGCCAGAGATGCCGAACATGTGGCAACAGAAGCCACAGCACATAACAACAGATGTTTTATGTTGACATATGTGTGAAACCATTGCTTTGTGGGCTTTTCAGAAAACTGAGTTTAAAAAAAAAAAAAAAATATTCAGCCCTCAAAGAGTTAAGGTTACTACGATTGGCGAAACCCATTCAGATGACTCCACTTTTTCAATAGCATCTTGTTCAACTAGATTTTTTTAACTCCTGTGAAACAGCATCTCTTATTGAGAAAGGTAAACGTCGCAATTTCTGTTGGACAGGCTTCACCTCTGCTCTTATTTTTATTTTATGCACAACCCAGAGCACTGTTGTTGGCTGATGGCGTGAGTGCGGACACTGGTGGCACTGTGGTAAAGGGCAATGTAGTAATACAGTAATCCCTCGCTATATCGCGCTTTGACTTTCGTGGCTTCACTCTATCGCGGATTTTAAATGTAAGCACATGTAAATATATATCACAGATTTTTCTCTGGTTCGCCGTTTTCTGCGGACAATGGGTCTTTTAATTTAGGTTACATGTTTCCTCAGTTTGATTGCCCAGTTGATTTCATACAAGGGACGCTATTGGCGGATGGCTTAGAAGCTACCCAATCAGAGCACGTATTACATATTAACTAAAACTCCTCAATGCTATAAGATATGCTTCCCGCGTGGTGCTTGTTTGCTTCTCTCTATCTTTCTCACTCTCTCTGCCTGACGGAGGGTGTGAGCAGAGGGGCTGTTTGCACAGAGGACACGGACGCTCCTCTACAAAATGCCGCTTTATCGCGGTGCTTCTGTATACAGTACTTAAAAGCATGTATTGTGTAACAAAGGACCACTTTATCTTTAGTATGTTCAGGACTTACTGTGTTCATTCCGGAGTGTCGATCAGGACACTGGCAAATGATGCAGAGAATTCCACACAGCAGCTTAGATTGAAATTGAACTCATTTATTTGGAGATATACACCTGTACTCGAATAGGTGGATTTGTATGTGTGGTCTACAATAAAAAAAGCATACCTAAAACTTATTGATAAAGTACCCAAAGTCCACTAGATGGCAGTATTACTGAAATTAAGCACTAGCTTACCGGCAGTATAGAATCCAAATCAATAACGTAATCAGTACATGTAAACGACTTTACGTCTTAACATATAAAGAACATAAAATACAAGTTAAATGCAAACGAACCCACCTCTGTTCATCAACGCACACTTAACTCGGTACACTGCTGATTCTTACTTATATCAAACAAATGCGGAATTGACTATTGCGGCACTCGTGCACCTTCTTCGCTTTTTTAACATCCCATAATAGACACTCTCGTGCCTGCTGGGAGGTGCACCTTTTAATGTGATCCGTGTCTCTTTATAATTAATATCTCTCTAACATATTGATTTTTTGATTGTTTGCTTTTCTTAGCAAGCGCTCTCTCTGACATTCTCTGCTCCTGACGGCGCTCCTTTGAAGATAAGATATGTTTGCTTTCTTTTAATTGTGAGAAAGAACTGCCATCTCTGTCTTGTAATGGAGCACAGTTTAAACGTTTGACTAAAGGGTGTTATTTCATGTCTAGAGGGCTCTAATAATGTTAACAGGGTGGGAGAGTTTATAAGGGCTTAAAATATATAAAAATAACCATACAAACATATTGTTTCTACTTCGCGGATTTTCACCTATCGCGGGGGGGGGTCTGGAACGCAACCCCCGCGATCGAGGAGGGATTACTGTACAGCCATCCATTAATTGCAATTTAAGTGTAGCAAATAGATCTCTACCCAGTATAGATGTTCCTTCCTGTACAATAGAAAAGTCAGCATCCACACTGCGGACTGGTATGTTAGAGTCACAGGCAGGCATCCCAGAACAGGGATTTGTTCTTTTACGTAACTAACCAGTCGCAGTTTAGGAGCTGTAAGTGATTCCTTTGCGAAATACGTAGCATAAACCGCTTCAGGTAAAATAAACAGCTGAACCGGTATCAAGCATCAAGCTAATTGGAATCACTTCTCCATTTGATACAGTAGATAGTGTGGAATGGAAGTTAAAGTCTATTGCTAGCCTCTCTTTCTGTATGAAAATCTGCATGTTCTCTGTGTGGCTACGTATTATTCTAACAGATAAATAAATGTGCTTACATACAGCAGAGTACGGCTGCCAGTATGGAATGCAGTTTTTGGCTTCTTCCTGGCTTGCCTTAGCAGTGTCTAGATTATCGTCCAATTAAGATGCCAAACGTATGACAAGTTTTCTGATAAGCTTGATTAAAAATATAAGAAAAGACTAGAATTTCTGCTTTTCGTTGTAATCAACAAATTGTGTAAGAATTTTCTGTGACCTTTGGATGAAACTGAGCTTATTTTTTCTACTGTTTGTTTGAAGAGTTCTGTTATAAAAATGCAACTGACCCCCTTGAGGGGGCTTTTTGCACTTAAAGCTCTGTAAGGCAAAGACCCTCTACTCACCAAGTGTAAAGAAATAAAAGAATTCTGTTTGTTTGAATTGGTGTCTGCCTGCTGTTGTATTGAACCTTCGTCCACAATAGATAGATAAATAGACATCAAAGGCACTATATGATAGATAGATAGATAGATAGATAGATAGATAGATAGATAGATAGATAGATAGATAGATAGAAAGATAGATAGATAGATACTTTATTAATCCCAAGGGGAAATTCCCATACTCCAGCAGCAGCATACTGATAATAACAATATTAAATATCAGAGTGATAACAATGCAGGTAAAACAGACAATAACTTTGTATGATGTTAACGTTTACCCCCCAGGTGGAATTGAAGAGTCGCATAGTGTGGGGTCTCCTCAGTCTGTCAGTGGAGCAGGATGGTGACAGCAGTCTGTCACTGAAGCTGCTCCTCTGTCTGGAGATGATCCTGTTCAGTGGATGCAGTGGATTCTCCATGATTGACAGGAGTCTGCTCAGCGCCCGTCGCTCTGCCACAGATGTCAAACTGTCCAGCTCCATGCCTACAGTAGAGTCTGCCTTCCTCACCAGTTTGTCCAGGCGTGAGGCGTCCATCTTCCTTATGCTGCCTCCCCAGCACACCACCTTGTAGAAGAGGACGCTCAACACCACCATCTGATAGAACATCTGCAGCCTTTAATTGCAGATGTTGAAGGACGCCAGCCATCTAAGGACTTCTAGTCGGCTCTGTCCTCTCTTGTACAGAACATCAGTATTGGCAGTCCAGTCCAATTTATCATCCAGTTGCACTCCCAGGTATTTATAGGTCTGTACCCTCTGCACAGTCACCTCTGATGATCATGGGGTCCATGAGGGTCCTGGTCCTCCTAAAATCCACCACCAGCTCCTTGGTTTTGCTGGTGTTCAGGTGTAGGTGGTTTGAGTTGCACCATTTAACAAAGTCCTTGATTAGGTTCCTATCCTCCTCCTCCTGCCCACTCCTGATGCAGCCCACCATAGCAGTGTCATCAATGAACTTTTGCACGTGGCAGGACTCTGAGTTGTATTGGAAGTCTAATGTATGTTGGCTGAACAGGACCAGAGAAAGTCCAGTCCGCTGCGGCGCTCCTGTGCTGCTGACCACAATGTCAGACCTGCAGTTCCCGAGATGCACATACTGAGGTCTGTCTGTAAGATAGTCCACGATCCACCGATGCCACGAGGTATGAATCTACTCTCATCTCTGTCAGCTTGTCCCTAAGGAGCAGAGGTTGGATGGTGTTAAAAGTGCTAGTGAGGTCCAGGAACATAATTCTTACAGCACCACTGCCTCTGTCCAAGTGGGATCGGTGGAGCATGTAGATGATGGCATCCTCCGCTCCCATCTTCTCCTGGTATGCGAACTGCAGAGGGTCGAGGGCGTGACGGACCTGTGGCCTCAGGTGGTGAAGCAGTAGTGATGGAGACAGTGCACAGGATCTTGTCCGAGGTATTAATATTATTGTTTTCTACATGCAACACCGTAACTTCAGGAGTAGTTACTTCATGGGCATCTGTATACCTTGCACTGCGGCAAACTTTCGCAAAATGACGGTGCTTTTTACATTCACGGCACTCTGCATCTTTAGCAGGACACCCCGCATGATTCGCTGTGTGTTGCGCTGATCCACACCTAAAGTCGTCTTTTTCTGCATATCAGTCAACTGTCTGGTTAGTTGTGCCGGTGCTCTACGTCTTACTGTGCTGCTTTTGTTCACAGGCGTTTTGTCCGATGTTTGCGTTGTAAGAACAGCGTGCACACTAGCAGCACACCCTTGGCTAAGTGTTTTGGCCTCAGCCATGGCGTATGCAATCTGACTTGCAATTGTAATTGCTTTCGACAAAGTTAAATCCGACTCCAGAAGTAGCCTTTCTCTGATACGAGAAGAACTAGTCTTTTACACAACCTGATCCCGTATCATTTCATCAGTCAGTTCTCCAAATCCACAAGTGACCACCAGTTCTCGTAAACCTGCAACGTATTGCTCGATCGACTCGCCAGGGAATTCTCCATCGTAGATGGCACCAGTATACAGAACGCACTGTGTAAGGCGCCATCTACGAACAGTGACAGCATAGGGAGGTACAGGAAGGCATCATTCATTTTTGATTACATTTTGAAAATGGCTATAAATTTAATTTATGAGATAAATTCCATACATCCATTTTCCAACCCGGTGAATCTGAACACAGGGGTCTGCTGGAGCCAATCCCAGCCAACACAGGGCACAAGGCAGGAACCAATCCCGGGCAGGGTGCCAACCTACCGCAGGACACACATAAACACACAAACCCACCAAGCACACACTACGGCCAATTTAGAATCGTCAATCCACCTAACCTGCATGTCTTTGGACTGTGGGAGGAAATCCACGCAGGGAGAACATGCAAACTCCACGCAGGGAGGACCCGGGAAGCGAACTTGGGTCTTCTAACTGCGAGGCAGCAGCGCTACCACTGCGCCACCGTGCCACCCTATGTGATAAATTCGGCCATGAAAAAATTTGTGGTGTCACCTTTACCAATGTGCTTACTTTGCTTATACAGTATGGTTAATCCAGCACTGTGTGTGACATATTTAGTCTTGCTGACTGGACACAACCGCAGTGAAAAGGCACAAGGTGAAACGGACAGTATCGTGCCGTCCAGAAGGGGGCGCATGTGAGCCTAACAGGTGCTCGTTGCTGCTGTTCTTCTGCGTGTCAATAAGTTAGCGATATCAGAAAGTCAAGTGCGCTGCGGCGCTCCGTTTATTTTTTTTTTCTGACTGACTGCCAAAATAGAAGATCAAGACTTTTAAAACTAAAGGAAAATAAGGAGGACTTTTACCAGAAAGTGACGGAGATTTTCGTGGAGAACGATAGGCGCATGGACTTCATTTACAAATAAAGATAAGACCATAAACGGTTTTCAGTTTTATAAAATAAATCAGAACAGACTAAGAAAAAAACAATCCAATATTTAAAAACTAAATTCGGCCCTTAAATAAAATATTCTATTTTTTTTTGTTATCCTTTTGTTGAACAGTCTGTATTAAACTTGATTAAATCATCAGAATTAAAAGTTTTTAAAAACAACTAAATGAGTAGGAATTGTGGAATTGCAACGGAAAATTTAGAACACATGGAGGGTGAGGAGCATTTAATGTGCTCTCTCCACTCGCTCTGCTCTCTCTCTCTCTCTCTCTCTCTCTCTCTCACGTTCTTTCTTATCCGAATATGCGCCTTACCTGTGTGTGTGTATAAAGAATGCTGATGAGATATGAAACCTAACCAGTAGTCAGTGTGCTGGCTGCCAAATGAATAGTGAATAAGCGACTCTTTTGGGTTCATATATTATTGGCGCAGTGGGTAGTGCTGCTGCCTCACAGTTAGAAGACCCGGATTCGCTTCCTGTGTCCTCCCTGTGTGGAGTCTGCATGTTCTCCCCGTGTCTGCATGGGTTTCCTCCCAAAGTCCAAAGACATGCAGGTTAGGTGCGTTGGCGATTCTAAATATGTGTGTGTGCCCTGCGATGGACTGGCGCCCTGCCCAGGGTTTGTTTCCTGCCTTGTGCCCTGTGTTGGTTGGGATTGGCTTCGGCACTGGATACTGGATTGATGGATGTTTTAAATCAATTGAATATAAGGCATTTACTATTTTATTTACCGAACTCATAATATTAGATTAGATTATCTATATAATAGGTAATAATAATATTGGATAATGGATGGATGGATATTATTTACCACACTTATATTAACTTCACCTGTTTGTTGTCTGGTACAAATCTTGTAATCGATATTTATTCCACTTCCTATTGTCCAAATGACTTGGAAATTTTGCACACTTACTCACATCCGATGACAATACATGAATCACTAATCAGTTTCATTAATTGATCAATTAACCCTTGCTAAGACATGAAATTTTCATATAAAGAATAGTTCAGGATTTCCCCAATAGATGGCGCAAGTAACTGAATCTTGTACGAAGATGTGTTCATATACACGTCAAAGGAAGTGTTAAAATATTGATTACAAAATTATACTAAAACAAACCCAAGACTAAAGTTGAAAATAATATGTAAAAAACATACTTTTTAAAAAACACGCTTATATTAGGTTAAAAAGTGTACTAAAAAGTCTCTCACACATCACTCGTAAAAAAACAAAAGCGTGGGCGCTTTTTTGAATGTTGATTGATGAAAAGCGCCCGAGCATTTTTTTGTTTTTTACGAGTGATGTATGAGAGACTTATTTTTTACATTTTAGTAAAGAGAGGGTGAGAATAAATTACAAACGAGGCGATTTGGGTTAGGAGGCAACTAAACTTCTCCCCATTTAAGTGTTTTGAAGATGACCAAGGACAATCTAACTCCTTAAATCAGGGACCTGATCGAGAAGACCACCCCTTGGGGAGTAAGTTTTTTAAATTGTTTATGTATGTAATGGTTTTTACTGTGAGTGCTGGGCAGAGTGGAGGCAGGACCTCTGTGTTTTTCCCAGTTGATTCTGGGGTCCGTCAGCGGTGTGTTCTGCCCCTACTCTGTTCAGTGCTTGTATGGACTGGGTGTTGATCAGGGTCGTGGGGTCCAGCGGCTGGGGGGCATCTGTTGGTGAAGAAAGATTCACAGATCTTGATTTTGCTGACGTTGCTGTGATCTTCGCGGAGTCAATGGAGGCTCTGATCGGGGCTCTCTCGAGGGACTAAGTGAGGAGTCTGGGTTTGTGAAGGTCCTGATGAAAACCAACATCCAGGCCTTTAGTGACCTCTTGGGCACAGCAGTGTGTCTGTCTGTGGAGAGAGTGTCGACCTCGTCATTGAGAGGTTTACTTACCTTGGCAGTGACATTCATGACTCTGGTGACTCGTCCTGTGAAGTCAGTAGACGGATTGGGAGAGCATGGGGGGTCATGAGGTCGCTGGAAAGGGGTGTGCGGAGTTCCTGATATCTCTACAAAAGGACGAAGGTCCAAGTCCTTAGAGTCCTGGTGCTTCCTGTCTTACTATATAGTTGTGAGACACGGATGCTACCCAGTGACCTGAGACGAAGACTGGACTCCTTTATGTGCGTCTCTCCGGAAAATCCTTGGGTACCGTTGGTTTGACTTTGTGCTGCTCATGGATTCCCGAATGAGGGGACGTGACCTGCATTGTGAGGGAGCGTCAGTTACGATACTATGTGGCGTGTTTCCCCGAGGGTGATTCGGCTCGTAAGATCCTCATTGTTGGGGACCCGAGTGGCTGGACCTGGCCAAGGGGTCACCCACGTAACACCAGGCTGCGGCAGATGGAGGGTCATTTCCGGAATGTGGGACTGGACCGCGTGTTGCCAACCGAGTTGTTCCGTCGTGCAGTAGGTGTATTGGCGCATGCTCCCCAGCTTGACTTGACTTGACTTGTAATGGCTTTTATGGTTTGAAATGTTTTATGCATGAACCACAAAACTGGCGTTTCCAAACATGGAGTTCACAGGGAAACCGAGAGAAAAAATAAAAACTATCCATCCCCGCATATCCTAACTACAGGGTCACGGGGTTCTGCTGGAGCCAATCCCAGCCACCACTGGCGCAAGGTAGGAAATAAACCCCGGGCAGGTCGCCAGTCCACCTCAGGGCACACACGCACCCCAAGCACACACCAGGGATTTAGGGATTTAAAATAATAAATGCCTTATATTCAATTGATTTAAAACATCCATCAATCCAGTATCCAGTGCCGAAGCCAATCCCAGCCAACACAGGGCACAAGGCAGGAAACAAACCTTGGGCAGGGTGCCAGCCCATCGCAGGGCACACACACATATTTAGAATCGCCAACGCACCTAACCTGCATGTCTTTGGACTTTGGGAGGAAACCCACGCAGACACGAGGAGAACATGCAGACTCCACACAGGGAGGTCCCGGGAAGCGAACCCGGGTCTCCTTACTGCGTGGCAGCAGCGCTACCCACTAATAAAGCAATTAGCACAAAAAAACATGCTTGCTATTAGTTGTTGTCACTTTACTGATGCACACTGCATAATGAGGTTTGACCTGATAATAATGTCTTATGGTTTATTGATTGGCATATTTATTACAGTGCCTGAATTTCTAGTTATGGTTAAACATTCCCTTCTGTTGGAATGCGTTGTAAAGAAAAAGTAATTTACTACAAAGTAAAACCGTACACCTAAAATATTGTCATACTGTCACCTTTTTTTTACGGTAAAATTCTGGCAACCCAGCTGCCAGTACTATACCGTAAATTTAAAATGATTTTTTTTTTTTTTTTACAGTGTAGGGGTCTTTATGGGCTTCGATCGGCGCTGCTTTCGTGGCTGTAAGATGTTCCTTCAGCTTCGGCCATTGAAGTGCGGTGGCCGCGGCTCGCTGCCTTAGTGGCTTTTCGCACAGCAAATTTGCCTTCCGAAAAGCCGCGTCACAGTGACGTAACACACACTCATTTTTATATGTGCGCGACCCTCGAGCTCAGCTCTTTGCACCTGTCAGCACCAGCGTCATGGACCTCAAGATTGCTTGTCCTCTGCTCATCGCCCTTCTCCTCGGCTCCACGGGATTAGCAGGTGCATTTTATTTCTATTTTCGATTAATTTCCACGCTACTCCGTGGTGGCTCCTTACATTACTTAATATTTTGCTGATTTAAGGTATTAAAAGGGGGTCTTTAAATGAAACGGGATTGATTCCTGAAGCCTGTCCTTGTGTCCGAGGAGTGTGCGCCTTCTCCCCGTGCGCTGCGCACGGATTCGCGCCTCCTGTCACATTACAAACATGCGCGACATTAAATTGGAGTTTGTAAGCTCGGCGGTGGGCTGGCGTCCCATGCACTCGGGTTTGGTTCCTGGTTTGCGGGACGCTGATCGAGCCTTTTGCAAACAGAGCATCACAAAATATTGAAATCGGCTTGAGAGCAGTCGACTCATCTTTAAATGAACAATTTTGTAACTGCTTAGTTTCTCTCCTACATGAAAGCTGCTGCTGAAAAGACAAAGAGTTTAGGATTTTTGTAGGAGTCAAGCTTCAGGTATAATTCAATTATATATAGTGGCTTTCTTACCTGTCTATCATGTAATATAGTGCCTTTCATATCAATCTATCATATAGTGCCTTTCTTTTCTTTCTATCTATCTATCATTAGAACAATCTCGACCAGGACAGGCCATTCAGCCCAACAAAGCTCGCCAGTCCTTTCCACTTAATTCTTCTAAAAAAAACCATCAAGTCGAGTTTTGAAAGTCCCTACACTACTTGGTCGCTTATTCCAAGTGTCTATCGTTCTTTGTGTAAAGAAAAACATATTAATGATTGTTAAAATTTACCCTTAAGAAGTTTCCAAGTTTTTAGAATGAAAGTGGATAATCCAGCCTGCCATGAGACCCACTACATCAAATGCTCTAAGACGAACCCTTAAAAAGTAAAGAAAACAATAGAGGGGGCGGCACGGTGGCGCAGTGGGTAGCGCTGCTGCCTCGCAGTAAGGAGACCTGGGTTTGCTGCCCGGGCCCTCCCTGCGTGGAGTTTGCATGTTCTCCCCGTGTTTCCTTCAAAGACATGCAGGTTAGGTGAATTGGCGGTCGTAGTCCCTAGTGTGTGTGGGTGTGTGTGTGTGCCCTGCGGTGGGCTGGCACCCTGCCCGGGGTTTGTTCCTGCCTTGCGTCCTGTATTGGCTGGTATTGGCTCCAGCAGACCCCCGTGACCCTGTAGTCAGGATATAGCAGGTTGGAAAATGACTGAGTGACTGACAACAATAATGCTAATAATCCTAAAACTGTAGCAACTGAAGACAGTCATGGCAAAATACAATTAAACAGTCAAAGCGGCAACTGGATTGAATGCATTCCTAAAGGCTAATTTAATTCAAACTGTAATCATCTCTCAAATGGCCTTCCATTAAGCCTGGAGTTAAAATCGTTTTGGTGTTCTTCACCATCTTTGACAATAAAGATACAGATAGAAGTGAAAGGTATATGATAGATAGAAGTGAAAGGCACTATATGATAGAAGTGAAAGGCACTATATGATAGAAGTGAAAGGCGCTATATGATAGAAGTGAAAGGCGCTATATCAGCATTTCTCAACTATATGATTACATACTATATGATAGATAGAAGTTGCAACCCTATATGATAGAAGTGAAAGGCACTATATGTTTTCATAACTATATGATAGATAGAAGTGAAAGTTTTGATTGAAAGGCACCTCCTCCTAACATAGATTTTTTAGAAGTGAAAGGAGCCCACTAATACCACAATTTGTTCTTTTTAAATTATTAATATATCATAGATGCATATTTTATTATACCTACTTAACTTTTATCGACATTTATCTAACTCTATAGTATCTAACCCTGTAGTTTTTAAGTTAATTTGTTTTGGCTTCAATAGATGTATTTTTCATATTTTCGATTCTTGTTTTCTTTTTTTCCACATATTCGCGCCCCCCTAGGGGGTCCCGCCCCACAGGTTGAGAACCAGTGCACTATATGATAGAAAGGCACTATATGATAGAAAGGCAGAGTGAAAGGCACTATATGATTGATATGATAGATAGATAGATAGATAGGCAGGTAGACACTTTATTAATCCCAAGGGGAAATTCACAAGTAGTAAAAAGTATCCAGGGAACGAGTCCACATAAAAGAAAGCAGTAGGAGTGATCAGTGAAACAGAGAAAAATAGAGAAAAAGGTAGAAAGATAAAGTCGTACACGGAGCTGCTGGTAAGGCTGGCACTCGCGGCGGCGCCTGAGTCATTAAAGAGCAACTTGAGAACATTTATGTTAGACTTTTGCAGTTTGGAGGGAGCTGGGTGGTCTTTTAGACTTGAACCCTTACAGAATTTTTTTTTTTTTTTATAGTTGCTCTAATTGCTTGTGCTCATTTATTTTTTTTAATCTCTTTCTCTGTTACTTTTGATGCTTGCACGTTCATTCTTGTATGCATTTAACTTGCTTTGTAAGTCCCTTTGGATAAAAGCATCTACTCAATCAATACTGATGATAATTTAAAAAAAAAATGTTTTCTGGTACATTTTGAGACATTAGTTATCTAAGGGCTGTCATTTTTTAAAAAGTATGAATTCTTTTGAAAGGCGCTATATGACAAATGACGTTGGTTCTGCAGTTTGGGGTATTGCTTTCTCTACTAAGGACAGGGTGTTAAAGAGTACAATTCCTTTTGACTTTTGCTGTAAAGCAAAATACTTTTCTCTTAAACACTTTCAATAATTAATTGCTTTTAAAGGTGGCATCCATCTACCCATTCATGTTCCTAACCTGAGTTGGGTCACGGAGGAAGCCACAGCTGCAAGGCAGGATCAGTTCTTGGATGGGGTGCCAGTAAAAGGTGCAATGAAATGTGGAATAGTAAAATCCTCACGAAAGGCACTATACAGCATAAAATAATGCTCTGTGGGTGGCACAGAGGTGGTGCTGCTACCTCACAGTGAGTTTTGGGTCCCCGGTCCTCCCTGCGTGGAGTTTGCATGCTCTCCCCATGTCTGCGAGTGTTTCCTCCCACAGTCCAAAGACCTGCAGGTTAGTTACATTGGCGATCTTAAATTGTTCCTGGTGTGTGTGTGTGCCCTGCAGTGGACTGGCGCCCTGCCCGTGATTTGTTCCTGCCTTGCCTTGTGGGTTTCCTCCCACCAACATGCAGTTTAGGTGGATTGGTGACTCTAGATTGGCCCAAATGTGTCTGGGGTTTTGTTTCTGGGACAGGCTCCACACCCCATCCTAAATGATCCTGGTCTGGATTAAGCAGGTTAGAAAATGACAAGACTTACTAAAGTTTTATGAAACACTTTGAGACATTCCTCATCTAAAATGCACAACATAATAAAACAAGGCATGCAGTGTGCTTTGCATGGCACTATATTCCTGAGGAGTGCTGTTTGAAAGGCACTATATAACTTTAAAGGACTCTTGAAATGCTTTGCAGAGTGCTTTATATTGCCAGGCATTACCGTATAACACCCCTTCTCCTTTTGACAAGTAGTATATTATGCAAGTGTTGCTTTGAAAGGCACTATATAATAAAAATAATGTGTTTTTGGAATGGCTTTTTATAATATGCGAGTCTGGTGTGTGTGTGTGTGTGTAGGATCCTTCAAAATGAAGACAATGGAAGAAAGCACCGCCTTACAATAACAGGGATATTATGAACACATTGAACATCCGTCGTCCTCTTAACCATCTGTCCTGGCAGATGTCACCTGCAGATGGTAATGCGCCTTTCTTGGGGGGGCTGGTTCTGTATTTTTTTTTAGCCCCCCTTTCTAATCTTCAGCCCTTTACTTTGTCCTACCCATTAATGGCAATCAGGTGACTAAGATGGTTAAAAGACTCTGCACCTGTGTTTCAGTGTCCTTTAGGCTGGGGATCTCAGATGGAGACGTCGCTCAAAACCAAGACCTGCAGTTCATGGTCTCCGTGCAAGAAGGTGAGAAGCATCACTGCGGTGGATTTCTTATAAGCGACCGTTTTGTGGTGACAGCAGGCCACTGCAAGTTCAGGTTAGTCACAGTTTTTATCTCTTTAGCGTTATGTGACTCACTGCATGACCCTCGGTGAGAAGACCCTTCTAAGGCGTCCCACACTCGGGAGGCTCTCAGCTCCACTCTTCACTTTATCAGACTTGGAAGTGAGAACCGTCCTGAATTAGGGCGTGGCTTGGGGCTAATTTGCATAATGCATGAGGACTGGCTCTTGGACGCCCAATGAGGTGCCTTTAGTTCTGTAGACTCTAACTGCAGACCCCCAGAGCTCCACTCCACTGAGCAGGTAGTTGCTTTGTATTAAAGGTCAGTGATGACACCTGCTTACACGACCGCTAAGAGTTGGTTGGTGGGCGGAGTTATCTGACTCGCATCAAACCAGGTGACCAAAAGCTGCAATCCAATTGGCCTTCCAGCGGAGTGACAGAATTCTGCAGCTGGACTCATCTCCTTTGTGCACCTGGCAAAGAGGGGCTTCTACAAGTAAATTGGAAACTTTTATCATTCAAAACAAAGTTCTAAAAAAAAAAATGTAAGACTAGAGCCAAAGAAATCCGCTTTATTCTTCTCAAAGTTTTTAAAAGTTGGAGAAATCTAGCAATCTAGTAATAAGACACTGACCCTTACCACGGGTGTCAAGTTTATACGACCATTATGGTCAAACATACAGAGACCAGTGAAGTTCTAACCTGCCTGCGCTAACCAACACACAACACGTCTCCTCTCTCTGGACTGGAAAATGGCAAATATCATCCCATTATATAAAGAGGGTGACCGGGCGGATCCAAGCAACTATAAGCGAGTAAGCTTAATGTGCATCACAGGAAAATTTAATGGCCAGGAATTATTAAGGATAAGATTGAGCAACGCCTGGCAAGGACAGGAGTTATTAGGAACAGTCAGTGTGGGGTCAGAAGAGGGAGGTCGTGTTTTACTAACAGGCTGGAATTCTATGAGGAGGAAACAAAAGGATACGACCAGAGAGGAGCAGATGAGATTATTGATGTGGACCTTCAAAAAGCATTTGATAAGGTGCCACATGGACGGTGGGCATCAAACTAAAAGAAGTGGCAGTTCAGGGTGATGTTTTTAGATGGGTGCAGAATTGGCTCAGACACAGGAAGCAGAGGGTGATGGTGTGAGGAACCTCATCAGAACTGGCCGATGTTAAGAGTGGTGGCCATATTTTACAATTTTCATTAAATTGGCTGCCAGTGCTTTCACTCAGGCGGCACTGTGGCGCAGTGGGTAGCGCTGCTGCCTCGCAGTTAGGAGACCCGGGTTCACTTCCTGCGTGGAGTTTGCATTTTCTCCCGGTGTCTGCGTGGGTTTCCTCCCACAGTCCAAAGACATGCAGGCTAGGTGCATTGGCGATCCTAAATTGTCCCTAGGGCGTGCGTGTGCGCACAGTGCAGTGGGCTGGCACCCTGCCTGGGGTTTGTTTCCTGCCTTGCACCCTGTGTTGGCTGGGATTGGCTCCAGCAGACCCCCATGACCCTGTAGTTAGGATATAGTGGGTTGGATAATGAATGGATGGATGGATGCTTTCACTCTTGCATCCGATGTTTATCGTCGAAACTCTCAACAACACATTGCTCACTTCTTGAATGTCCTCAGATGCCAAAGTATAATCCGACATAGCAGAGAGGGCCCATCCCAATGGGGGGTTGAGGAGGATTCCTTACCCAGTTGGGTCGATGTAATGGAAGGACCACCGGAGCGGAGACGCACCTCGGCTGTGCTGGTATCAGAGATGAGCAATGGAAGGACTCTCAGGGAATGGCTCTTTATGGACAATTCAAACAACACAAGAGGTGCCAGTGTTCTTCTGATTGGCTCCCAACTCAGACAGCTGCAGGGATACCTGGGAGTTGGAGTCCGGAGTGTATGTGAGGTTATGTTCTGTTTGGTTATCAGGGCTGTTATCTTAGATTAGGGTTAGGGTTTATTAATCACATGGAGGAATTATCTTATAAAATATGTTGTGTTACATTGCACCTATAAAGTAAGAACGTTTTGTTTCATTTCAGTTTACTTTTGACCGGGACCTATCAGAGTGCCGAGTTTGCTGATTGGTCAGTCTGCCTGCCAGTATTAAAAATAAAATAAAAAAGGGCGTGAACTGCAAACAGATTTCACTCAGTGAACCATGGGTGACATTACTCATCCACAGAGATCTGCGTTCAATTCCAGACGATCTGCCAGTCCACCCGTCTTGGTGTCCTCTGCAAACTTACCCAGCTCATTACCATATATACTCGCATTTATGTTCTCCCGCAAATAACTCGGGGCTTGATTAATTTCCGGTATTTTATAATGTCAGTCATATGAGTCAAATGCAGAACACTCCCGCTATTGGTCCAAGAGGTTATGATATGCTAACGCCCGCCTAAGAGAGTAACCACCGAACACACGGCCTTTTCTTTTCTGCGTATTGTGCCTACGTGACCACACGGTAATACCCAAACTATTCTGAGGCGACGTTGGCACCGATTTGTGTTTTTTGTATCTCGCACCCTCATACACCTTTATCGTAAGTGCATCCCTTATCTCCGGTGGAGCATTCGATCAGAAGAAAATAGGAAGCTGGTTTGAAATTAAAATTAAAAGAAATTGGTAACTGTGCTACTGCAACAAAATTCAATGTGTCTGAGAAACTGGCGGGAGATTGGAGGAGACAAGAAGATGGTAAAAAAAAAAAATATGTAACTGTCGTATTTTTGAAAGGGAGTACAAGTCGGGGGCTGATTTTTATGATCGATTTTTCGGGTTTCAAGACCCAATTTATACGTGAGTATATACGGTAGTTATGTTCCTATCCAAGATCATTTATAAATATTTAAAATAGCATCAGCCTCAATAGTGACCCCTGCTGGACACCAATCTTAACATCAGCCAATTCTGATGAGTTTCCTCACGCCATCAATTTATTTATTTCTTTTCTTTTTTTTGTTATTTTAGGAACTGCTCCATTGTTTATAGCTCTCATAATCTACGTCAAGTGAAACAATGGCAGAGGATCAAAGTGCAGAAGACGTTCAGGCATGAAAATTACACCGATAAGCCTCTACACAACGACATCATGCTCCTGCAGGTATGGACAGCCTTCACGTAACAACTAAAACTTGGTGGGACCAAAGATTTCATAATATTCAGGGGGCCGTTCACTTGACCCTCATCGCTTACGTCAGTGGAACCGGACTGTTTGTGGACTGCGTCGTCAGTGTTCACTGCTTAGTGTTTCGTTGGGTTTCATTTCGGTATAGTGTTAGGTAAGTAAATATAGTTATTGGAGAAATTGGGTGGAATTTCCGGAAGCAATTGTTTTTTTGTCCTCTTTATTTGTTTAACACGGTGTCCTCCATAATCTTCTGGAACAAACACACATTATTTTTAACAGTGTGGTGGTCTACGGACATTTGTATTGTTGTCCGCATATTGATTTGGCAAAATTTTACACCGGATGCCCTTCCTGATGTAACCATCCCCATTTATCCGGGCTTGGGACTGGCGCGAAGAAACACACTGGTTTGTGCATCCCCTGTGGCTGGGTTTGCATGAGGATGAAAAATGGAAAGGCCGTTGGTCCAGATGACATTCCCGTGGGAGCATGGAGGTGTTTAGGAGAGACGGCAGTGGAGTTTTTAACCAGAAAGTGAGAGGATGCCTGAGGAGTGGAGAAGAAGTGGACTAGTGGGCCGATATTGAAAAATAAGGGGGCTGTGCAGGACTGTAGTAACTACAGGGGATAAAACTGATGAGCCACAGCATGAAGTTGTGGGAAAGAGTAGTGGAAGAAGTGAGGTGATGATTAGTGAGCAGCAGTTTGGTTTCATGCCAGGTAAAGAGCACCACAGATGTGATGTTTGCTCTGAGGATGTTGATGGAAAAGGTCAGAAGGAGTTGCATTGCGTCTTTGTGGACCTGGAGAAAGCGTATGACAGGGTGACTGAGAGGAGCTGTGGTATTGTATGAGGAAGTCGGGAGTGGCAGAGAAGTATGTAAGAGTTGTACAGGATATGTACGAGGGAAGTGTGACAGTGGTGGAGGTGGGATTACATCAGGGATCGGCTCTGAGCCCCTTTCTTATTTGCAATGGTGATGGACAGGCTGACAGACGAGATTAGACAGGAGTCCCCATGGACTGTGATATTTGCTGATGACATTGAGATCTGTGGTGAGAGTAGAGAGCAGGTGGAGAAGATCTGCTCTAGAGAGGAGAGGAATGAAGGTCAGTAGGACCACCAAGACCGAATATATGTGTGTGTGAATGAGAGGGAGGTCAGTGGAATGGTGAGGATGAGGGAGTGGAGTTGGTGAAGGTGGAGGAGTTTAAATACTTGGGATCAACAGTACAGAGTAATGGGGAGTGAGGAAGAGAAGTGAAGAAGAGAGTGCAGGCAGGGTGGAGTGGGTGGAGAAGAGTGTCAGGAGTGATTTGTGACAGACGGGTATCGGCAAGAGTGACAGGGAAGGTCTACAGGACGGTAGTGAGACCAGCTATGTTATATGGGCTGGAGACGGTGGCACAGGAGACAGAGCTGGAGGTGACAGAGTTAAAGATGTTAAGATTTGCTTTGGGTGTGACGAGGATGGACAGGATTAGAAATGAGGACATTAGAGGGTCAGCTCAGGTGGGACGGTTGGGAGACAAAGTCAGAGAAGTGATTTTGTGTTGGTTTGGATATGTGCAGAGGAGAGATGAGGGGTATATTGGGAGAAGGATGCTAAGGATAGAGCTGCCAGGTAAGAGGAAGGCCTAAGAGAAGGTTTATGGATGTGGTGAGAGAGGACATGCAGGTGATGGGGGTGACAGAAGAAGATGACAAGGACAGAAAGATATGGAAGAAGATGATCCGCTGTGGTGACCCCTAATGGGAGCAGTCGAAAGAAGAAGGTGGTCTATAATGGGCGGACCTTGTAGAAAAAGTGTTGTGTGACCGAAATGCATGCAAATCCTCTTAAATGAAAGTCTGTAATGTGCACTTAATAATCACAACATCCAAATTGTTTGATTTGTAACTTTAAACTGTGGAGCAGAGGGGGAAATCAAAGGAAAATGGGTCTTTGTCCCAAACGTTATGCAGCAAGTCACAGGAGGTTCTACCGAAGCTTTATAACCCACTGGTGAGGCCTCATCTGGAGTCCTGTGTGCAGTTTTGGTCTCCATAAAGACATAACAGCACTAGAGAAAGTCCGAGAGGAGAGCGGCTAGACTGACTCCAGGGCTACAGAGGATGAGTTAGGAGGAAAGATTAAAAAAGCTGAGCCTTTAAAGGAGATGAAGAGGAGACCTGATTGAAGTGTTTAAGATCATGAAGGGAATTAGTGCAGTGGATCAAGACGGTGACTTTAAAATGAGTTTGTCAAGAACACAAGGACACAGTTGGAAACTTGTTATGAGGAAATTTCACAAAAACATTAGGATGTTTTTCTTTACACAAAGAAAGATAGACACTTGGAATAAGCGACCAAGTCGTGTGGTGGACTGTAGGATTTTAGGGGACTTTCAAAACTCCACTGGATGTTATTAGAGAAGAAATAAGTGAACAGAACAGGTGAGGTTTGTTGGCCCGTTCTTGTCAAGAGAGTTCTAACGTTTTAACTATGGAGGGCACTGTGTGTATAGATATAAAGACAGATATATAGTGTAGAGAGAGAGAAAGAGAGACCGACAGACAGATAGATACACCTGTAGAGCAAGAGAGATACAGTGGGATGCAAAAGGTTTGGTCAACCTTGTTAATAGTCATTATGTTCCTGTATAAATCGTTGGTTGTTACGATAAAAAATGTCAGTTAAATATATCATATAGGAGACACACACAGTGATATTTGAGAAGTGAAATGAAGTTTATTGGATTTACAGAAAGTGTGCCATAATTGTTCAAACAAAATCAGGCAGGTGCATAAATTTGGGCACCACAAAAAAGAAATGAAATCAATATTTAGTAGATCCGCCTTTTGCAGAAATTCCAGCCTCTAAACGCTTCCTGTAGGTTCCAATGAGAGTCTGGATTGTGGTTGAAGGTATTTTGGACCATTCCTCTTTACAAAACATCTCGAGTTCATTCAGGTTTGATGGCTTCCGAGCATGGACAGCTCTCTTTAACTCACACCACAGATTTTCAATTCTATTCAGGTCTGGGGACTGAGATGGCCATTCCAGAACGTTGTACTTGTTCCTCTGCATGAATGCCTTAGTGGATTTTGAGCAGTGTTTCGGTCGTTGTCTTGTTGAAAGATCCAGCCCGGCGCAGCTTCAGCTTTGTCACTGATTCCTGGACATTGGTCTCCAGAATCTGCTGATACTGAGTGGAATCCATGCGTCCCTCAACTTTGACAAGATTCCCAGTCCCTGCACTGGCCACACAGCCCCACAGCATGATGGAACCACCACCATATTTGACTGTAGGTAGCAGGTGTTTTTTTGGAATGCTGTGTTCTTTTTCCTCCATGCATAACGCCCCTTGTTATGCCCAAATAACTCCATTTTAGTTTCATCAGTCCACAGCACCTTATTCCAAAATGAAGCTGGCTTGTCCAAATGTGCTTGAGCAGACCTCAAGCGGCTCTGTTTGTGCTTCCTCTGCATCACTCTCGCATACAGCATCTCCTTGTGTAAAGTGCGCCGAATGGTTGAACGATGCCCAGTGACTCCATCTGCTGCAAGATGATGTTGTAGGTCTTTGGTGCTGGTCTGTGGGTTGACTCTGACTGTTCTCACCATTCGTCGCTTCTGTCTATCTGAAATCTTTCTTGGTCTGCCACTTGGAGCCTTAACTTGAACTGAGCCTGTGGTCTTCCATTTCCTCAATATGTTCCTAACTGTGGAAACAGACAGCTTCAATCTCTGGGACAGCTTTCTGTATCCTTCCCCTAAACCATGATGGTGAACAATCTTTGTCTTCAGGTCATTTGAGAGTTGTTTTGTGACCCCATGTTGCTACTCTTCAGAGAAATTAAAGGAGGAGGGAAACTTACAATGGACCCCTTAAATACTCGGATTCACCTGTGTATGTAGGTCAGGGGTCACTGAGCTTACCAAGCCAATTGGAGTTCCAATAATTAGTTCTAAAAGTTTGGGAATCAATAAAATGACAACGGTGCCCAAATTTATGCACCTGCCTGATTTTGTTTGAACAATTATTGCACACTTTCTGTAAATCCAATAAACTTCATTTCACTTCTCAAATATCACTGTGTGTGTCTCCTATATGATATATTTAACTGACATTTTTATCGTAACAACCAACGATTTATACAGGAAAATAATGACAATTAACAAGGTTGCCCAAACTTTTGCATCCCACAGTACGTATATGCACTTACTATGGTGAAACACCCTTAGGCACTTCAGACTATTCACAAAACTCTTTATCATGGATGCTTATTGTTTGACCTCTGGATTTGTGTGTCAGCAGAAGGGAAATTGTGTATTGTGGAATTTCAAGCGTTTCTTTTTCTGTGAGACATTTGAATGTCCTTAAAGAGAGTGACTGACATGGTAAGAGAGCACATTAACTGCAGTACAGAAATGTGCCACGTTTGTGGGCATACAGCCCAGAGCTTGATGAAGGTGCTGATGATCAGGGACTTCGGGTTTAGTTGAACCAAAGTGATGAACTGAAACAAAAAAAAGCAGCGTAGAGGGAACAAAACTGGACAAGAGACTGATAAGGTGAGGTTGTGGTCCAAGTCGGCCCCAGGTGAAGTTATAAATGCTGCACCACTGCCACCCCCATCTTTGCTTTGAGCGTAATACACTCTTGAGGGGTGTCATTTTACAAAACAAGTAGGCTTTATTTGTTTGCATATGCATTTATTTACTGTATTGTTTAAAGAAACTGACTTTTTCACTTTTTTATGTATTTAAACCTCCAGCTGCACCTGCACCTTATAGTGATGGTGACAGTCTAGTTATTATCTTACTACAGCATCTCCATAATATATACATGTCCTTTAAATTAATAACAAATTAACCAATGTAATATAATCACAAAATTCAATAATCGACATATAATGATTATCTTTAAATAGGAATCTTTGCCCACAATTCCTTTTTTACTTTATTCCTGTGTATGCAAATCATGCAATCTAAGTGTCCAATCAGTGCACGGCCAGCAAGAAATGGACTATGAAGAACTGCTTTGGTGTGCCAAGAGTGAATGTCAAAAATGGTGAAGGACACCAAACACTGTTATTTTCCAAGTTTTAACTCCAGGCTTAATGGAAGGCCATTTGAGAGATGATTACAGTTTGAATTAAATCAGCCTTTAGGAATGCATTCAATCCAGTTGCCACGTTGGCGGTTTAATTGTATTTTGCTGTGTTTGTGTCTTCACTGCTACAATTTTAGGATTATTATCATTATCGTTGTCAGTCACTGAGTCATTTTCCAACCCGCTATATCCTAACTACAGGGTCACGGGGGGTCTGCTGGAGCCAATCCCAGCCAACACAGGACGCAAGGCAGGAAAGAAACCCTGGGCAGGGCGCCAGCCCACCGCAGGGCACACACACACACACACACACACACACACACACACCAAGCACATCTGACGACCCTGCGTGGAGTTTGCATGTTCTCCCCGTGTCTGCGTGGGTTTCCTCCCACAGTCCAAAGACATGCAGGTTAGGTGCATTGGTGATCCTAAATTGTCCCTAGTGTGTGTGCGCCCTGCCCAGGGATTTCTTCCTGCCTTGAGCCCTGTGTTGGCTGGGATTGGCTCCAGCAGACCCCCCGTGACTCTGTAGTTAGGATATAGCAGATTGGTAAATGACTGATTAAAAAATATCAAGAACTCGTGTCCTGCGAGACCGAGACGTTGTGCCAACAGATTTAACCATGCCTGGGGTAGGAAATAAAATACAAAGAGTAGTACAGCTGCTGTCCAGACATTTAAATGTTTAAAGCACCGTGTGAGATTCAGATCACACAGCACAGCAGCAGTAAACCAGCAGCTGATCGAGCAAAGAGGAGGTAAAAAAAAAAAGACTATTTGTTCCCCATCGTGTCACCGTTTAAGAGGGGGTTTCGGAGGAGCAATCGCATATCCTTGGGGTGCGTTCAGCCCCCCTCTTCATAGAGACGTGAAGTGGCTGGTGAGCGAAGCAAGCAGGGGGGAACTCCCTAGTAATTAGATATAAAGTAATCCATTTTTTTTGAATCCAAGTGTTCATAGGTCTGTATTATTATTTAAAAAAACAAAAAACGCCCCAACCCCAAATTTTGCCACTCTAAGTAACCGTCTTTCTCCAGGGTGGATCTACTATGAAACTAAATAAGCCTCAGGGCCCCTAATCCTGTTGGGCTCCCAGAAGCCACTTTGGCTCACGTTGCTTAAAAATTTTGAGTGTCTGCTGTATGACAAAGGGTTTAAAATAATAATAATAATAATAATAACAATATAGTGTAATTCAGCAAAATTTGACATGTGGTGGTTAGAATTTTTAAAAATGTGTGGTCATGTGTAATAAAACGGCTTCATTGAAGAAGATCTCTTTGCGGATTGTGAAGAGGGCCATCATAACAGCTCAGGCTTCAGGGCCCCAGCTACAGTTGTGCTTGAAAGTTTGTGAACCCTTTAGAATTTTCTGTATTTCTGCATAAATACGACCTTAAACATCATCAGATTGTCACTCAAGTCCTAAAAGTAGATAAAGAGAAACCAGTTAAACAAATGAGACAAAAATATTATACTTGGTCATTTATTTATTGAGGAAAATGATCGAATATTACAATATTTGTGAGTGGCAAACGTATGTGAACCTTTGCTTTCAGTATCTGATGTGACCCCCCAATAACAACTAAACGTTTCCGGTGACTTCTGATCATTCCTGCACACCGGCTTGGAGGAATTTTCGCCCATTCCTTCTTACAGAACAGCTTCAACTCTGGGATGTTGGTAGGTTTCCTCACATGAACTGCTCTCTTCAGGTCCTTCCACAACATTTCGATTGGATTAAGGTCAGGACTTTGACTTGGCCATTCCAAAACATTCACTTTATTCTTCTTAAACCATTCTTTGGTAGAACGACTTGTGTGCTTAGGGTCGTTGTCTTGCTGCATGACCCACCTTCTCTTGAGATTCAGTTCATGGACAGATGTCCTGACATTTTCCTTTAGAATTCTCTGATATAATTCAGAATTCATTGTTCCATCAATGAAGGCAAGCCATCCTGGCCCAGATGCAGCACAACAGGCCCAAACCATGATACTACCACCACCATGTTTCACAGATGGGATAAGGTTCTTATGCTGGAATGCAGTGTTTTCCTTTCTCCAAACATAACGCTTTTCATTTAAACCATAAAGTTCTATTTTGGTCTCATCCGTCCACAAAACATTCTTCCAATAGCCTTCTGGTTTGTCCACGTGATCTTTAGCAAACTGCAGATGAGCAGCAATGTTTTTTTTGGAGATCAGTGGCTTTCTCCTTGCCACCCTGCCATGCACACCGTTGTTGTTCAGTGTTCTCCTGATGGTGGACTCATGAACATGAACATTAGCCAATGTGAGAAAGGTCTTCAGTTGGGGTCTTTTGTGACCTCGCCGACTATTACACGTGTGCCTTGCTCTTGGAGTGATTTTTGTTGGTCGACCACTCCTGGGGAGGGTACAATGGTCTTGAATTTCCTCCATTTGTACACAATCTGTCTGACTGTGGATTGGTGGAGTCCAAACTCTTTAGAGATGGTTTTGTAACCTTTTTTCAGCCTGATGAGCATCAACAACTCTCTTTGTGAAGTCCTCAGAAATCTCCTTTGTTCGTGCCATGATACACTTCCACAAACATGTGTTGTGAAGAGCAGACTTTGATAGATCCTGTTCTTTAAATAACACAGGGTGCCCACTCACACCTGATTGGCATCCCATTGACTCGAATTTCACCTTCAAACTAACTGATCATCCGTGAGGTTCACATACTTTTGCCACTCACAAATATGTAATATTCGATCATTTTCCTCAATAAATAAATGACCAAGTATAATATTTTTGTCTCATTTGTTTAACTGGTTTCTCTTTATCTACTTTTAGGACTTGAGTGAACATCTGATGATGTTTTAGGTCATATTTATGTAGAAATCTAGAAAATTCTAAAGGGTTCACACACTTTCAAGCACCACTGTATGTAGGTCTGCCACCGTCTAGTTCGCCTAAAGTGTAGAGGCGCCCTGGTTATGGTGGATGTGGTGGTTGGCACCGTGGCCAAAGTGAGCACAGCGACCACAATGTGCTCAGTATTCCAATGAAAAAGGTGATCTTTTTTCCTTCAAAAAATAACTAGGGGGCTTCACCCCCTGCTCACTTCGCTCACCAGCAGAAAACCTGCTCCTGTGCTCTGTCGCTCGCGTATGTGGATTTCACCAAACAACAAACCTTTTAATTCCCGCGGATACGCCTCTTCATTGTGAACGCTACTTTTCCCTGATGGCAACACGAATTAGTCGATCTACAAGTCTCCGACTTAAACTTTAAAGCTGAACAATATTCACATCCTTCTGTCGTATCACCTATCTCCATATATTCAATCTGTTTTCGCTTTACCTTTTCGTCGACATCGCATTGAATTTTAATTCTGTTTGGAATCCCATCGTGACGACACAACGTATAACTGCCCGTGAATGAATCTCGTTTCTTTCTCTCTACACGAACTGTGTCTGACAGTAGCATTCACACAAATGAGAAATGATTGAATCGTGTGTGTGGTTATATGGGCAGGACATTTCCTAATTTCTTTGCATAAGCTCTTTTCTTGCGGGGCTTGAAATTTTGTCTCGCGGGATTTCACTTTCACCAAACAACACATCTTTTAATTCTCGTGGATACGCCTCTTCATTGTAAACACTACTTTTCCCTGATGGGAACATGAATTAGACGATCTACAAGTCTCCGACTTAAACTTTAAATCGAAACAATATATTCGATCTCTTTTCGCTGTTCCGTTATTTTACTGAGTAGTTTCCGTTTGTCTGCGCGAATGCGATCTTTCCTATCCTTTTTTTGAGACTTTCGAATTTCTGTAATTCCATTATCTCTAACCTGCTCTGCATGTGTATCACGGCAATGTTTTCGAATTCTTTGCGACGTTCTACTTTGTCATCTACTCTTTGTCTTTTATTTCCGGCCCCGGGCCTGGTTAAATCTCTTGGCACAAAGTCTTGTCTCACGTGACGTGTAAGTGTCTCTCTGAGAAAGTCGCGTCTCATCTCCTTCCAAGATTTTTTTTTTTTTATAATAGAGAGAAATGATCATAAAAAAAAAAAACAGTATTGTGTTTACTTGGGTTGTCTTTTATATTCTACCAAATTTCTTTTTGGAGATCAGGAACAACAAAGAGTTACAAATAAGCAAAAATACAGGAAATCAGGAGGGGGCAGCACTGTCTTTATATAAACTTGGGCCTGATGGGGACTGTAGCTACATCAATGTTTGTCTAATGCAAGATGGTGTTGAGCTGCAGGATGCCCAGCTAGCACATACCCTGGCAGTGCCTATCAGTGCCACGGAAAATGCACCATTGTCTGTAGGGGGCGGTATGCCCCAATCTGATGTATGGAGCCCCAGAGGAAGTGCCTGCTGGGACACTAATGTAAGTCCAGGGCAGAGGGCAGTGTGCCTTAAGTCCTCCAAGCCTTTAGGTGGCAGCAGAGAGACGCAGTATCTATTACAAATCTTTCTGCTTCCCAGTGGGAGGTGCGGGTATTCATGGGGTTACCTGACCTTTATATAAGCCTAAAATTTTGTTTGGTGTTTCTTTAATTTTAATGATATTAAACGTTACTTCACAGCTTGCAAAGCCTGTTAAACTGAACAAAGGTGTGAAAGTAGCTCAGCTGCCGAAGAAAAGAAGCACCCTGGAGAACGATGCCAAGTGTCGAGTGGCAGGATGGGGCATGACGAGCCACGGACCCACAGACGACTTGAATGTTGTGACGGTGAAAGTGCTTAACAGGAACAAATGTGCCCACTTCTGGAAAACTCGGAATGTTGTCATCACAGACAAAATGCTGTGCACTGGGAGCTTCAAAACTGAAAAAGGCTTTTGCAAGGTAAGCTCAGCTCGATTTTCATAAATTGGAAACGAGGGGAGGATCCGCGATGTCTTTCTCAGATTTGCAGCTGGTCTTTATAACTCAACGGACGCCAGCTCAGCGTCTAGTTTAGGCATTTAAGAGAGTGTGAATACTGAGGGCAGCACGGTGGCACCTGGTAGTAAAACTGAAATGGACAAAGCAGCACTCTGCACTCTGAATCTCGGCCCTCTGCTCCAAGTGGCAGAAGCTGCAGGCATCGGAGGTAGTTTTGCTGAATCTATACACGTGGACACAACCGGGAGTGAACTGTGCTTAAGAGTGGATGGGGACAACCGGATGGCTCACGGAGTGTCACATTTCTTAACCAATCCAACGCCTCGTAAAGTAAAGGTGGGGACTTTCAACTGCAAAGATCAGAGGTGCTCTTGTCATCCGAGAGACAGAAAGCTTCTGTTTACGATGAACAAAGTCTCCTAAAAAAATAGAAATATTAATGTGTGTCACGTGTTGTTTCCTGCAGAGGCATTAGCTCTCTTGGAAATGTGTTCTTTTAATATTGTGGCTTATTAAATAATTAAACAATATCATAATATACCAGAAAAGGCGATATCCCTCCCATAGTGATTCTGGTGGTACAAGAATCACATGAGACAAAATATCTTTTAGCTTACATTTACTGACGTTTTACGCAGTTACAGACGGGGAGGCATATGGACAGACTTTATCCAGGTGGGAATCTGGATCAACACAGTCCGCCATTTTCTCCGTCCCTACGCTGGGAGGCTGCGTCGACACCTGGGAATCTGGATCAACACAGTCCGCCATTTTCTCCGTCCCTACGCTGGGAGGCTGCGTCGACACCTAGAGTTGTCGAAAAACCTCCCAGCGTAGGGACGGAGAAAATGGCGGACTGTGTTGATCCAGATTCCCACCTGGATAAAGTCTGTCCATATGCCTCCCCGTCTGTAACTGCGTAAAACGTCAGTAAATGTAAGCTAAAAGATATTTTGTCTCATGTGATTCTTGTGTACCGTAATCACTATGGGAGGGATATACTTTCTGGTATATTATGATATTGTTTAATTATTTAATTATTAAAAGAACACATTTCCAAGAGAGCTAATGCCTCTGCAGGAAACACGTGTCCAGAGAGAACATGGCACGGTTTAAAAGGAAACAGAACCTGATTCAAGGGAAAGGCCTTCCAGTAACTTCAAATTATACACTGTGATTTGACGGCATCGATGGACGAGTGGTAAACGTGAACGATACGTCGTCGCAGATGTGTGTGCGTGCTCTCTGCTGTTCAGCGTTACGACAACAGTGTCGGAGTCGATGTACAGTGGTGTGAAAAACTATTTGCCCCCTTCCTGAATTCTTATTCTTTTGCATGTTTGTCACACAAAATGTTTCTGATCATCAAACACATTTAACCATTAGTCAAATATAACACAAGTAAACACAAAATGCAGTTTTAAATGATGGTTTTTATTATTTAGGGAGAAAAAAAATCCAAACCTACATGGCCCTGTGTGAAAAAGTAATTGCCCCCTGAACCTAATAACTGGTTGGGCCACCCTTAGCAGCAATAACTGCAATCAAGTGTTTGCGATAACTTGCAATGAGTCTTTTACTGCGCTCTGGAGGAATTTTGGCCCACTCATCTTTGCAGAATTGTTGTAATTCAGCTTTATTTGAGGGTTTTCTAGCATGAACCGCCTTTTAAGGTCATGCCATAGCATCTCAATTGGATTCAGGTCAGGACTTTGACTAGGCCACTCCAAAGTCTTCATTTTGTTTTTCTTCAGCCATTCAGAGGTGGATTTGCTGCTGTGTTTTGGGTCATTGTCCTGTTGCAGCACCCAAGATCGCTTCAGCTTGAGTTGACGAACAGATGGCCGGACATTCTCCTTCAGGATTTTTTGGTAGACAGTAAAATTCATGGTTCCATCTATCACAGCAAGCCTTCCAGGTCCTGAAGCAGCAAAACAACCCCAGACCATCACACTACCACCACCATATTTTACTGTTGGTATGATGTTCTTTTTCTGAAATGCTGTGTTCCTTTTACGCCAGATGTAACGGGACATTTGCCTTCCAAAAAGTTCAACTTTTGTCTCATCAGTCCACAAGGTATTTTCCCAAAAGTCTTGGCAATCATTGAGATGTTTCTTAGCAAAATTGAGACGAGCCCTAATGTTCTTTTTGCTTAACAGTGGTTTGCGTCTTGGAAATCTGCCATGCAGGCCGTTTTTGCCCAGTCTCTTTCTTATGGTGGAGTCGTGAACACTGACCTTAATTGAGGCAAGTGAGGCCTGCAGTTCTTTAGACGTTGTCCTGGGGTCTTTTGTGACCTCTCGGATGAGTCGTCTCTGCGCTCTTGGGGTCATTTTAGTTGGCCGGCCACTCCTGGGAAGGTTCACCACTGTTCCATGTTTTTGCCATTTGTGGATAATGGCTCTCACTGTGGTTCGCTGGAGTCCCAAAGCTTTAGAAATGGCTTTATAACCTTTACCAGACTGATAGATCTCAGTGACTTCTGTTCTCATTTGTTCCTGAATTTCTTTGGATCTTGGCATGATGTCTAGCTTTTGAGGTGCTTTTGGTCTACTTCTCTGTGTCAGGCAGCTCCTATTTAAGTGATTTCTTGATTGAAACAGGTGTGGCAGTAATCAGGAAATTGAACTCAGGTGTGATACACCACAGGTAGGTGATTTTTGAACAAGGGGGCAATTACTTTTTCACACAGGGCCATGTAGGTTTCTCCCTAAATAATAAAAACCATCATTTAAAAACTGCATTTTGTGTTTACTTGTGTTATATTTGACTAATGGTTAAATGTGTTTGATGATCAGAAACATTTTGTGTGACAAACATGCAAAAGAATAAGAAATCAGGAAGGGGGTAAATTAGTTTTTCACACCACTGTAAGTTTGAAGGAATTGGCAACCATATTCATGAAAATATGAACTACAAAATATGCATTTGAAGTAAATGGCGTGTCGCACTGCGTCAACAGGACTGCTGTCAAGAGAGCGGATAACAATAAACCACAGGAAGATTTCAGGACTCAAAACACCGGAATCAACACCAGTTGATGCTGCACGACATCCACCTTCTGACTGCATGTCTAAAGAAAAAAACAAAAGGACTTTAACATTAGTGTCTAACTGGAAATGCAAATATAGGGTGGTCCAGATCTAATCATGCAGTTTTCATTATGCTATAACTTATTACATTTATTACATAGAAAATCACCTGAAAAATCCCGAACCATCGAGAAGTGTGCAAACTGACGACATGAAGAATCGTCTTCGCGCCAAACTGGAATCGTCTCCGCATAAATCAAAGTCATCCAGACGATCTGGATCTGCATAATTAGATCTGGACCACCCTGTATGTGTTTCCCATTGTATCACTGTTTAAGAGGGGGTTTCGGAGGAGCGACTGCATCTCTGTGGGGTGCGTTCAGCCCCCCTCTTCACAACGTGAGTGACAGAGACGCGAAGTGGCCGTTGCATAGTGCAGAAAAGGGGAGTTGGCGAGCAGGGGGACGAATGCCCTCGTATATATCTTCTTATATAATACGCTACCATGGCTGTTCGGTTGTCTGTATAGGATTTTAAATCACTTGTAGCTCGCAAAACTATTGGCCTGAAATTAGGGGCACAAATACTACGTGACGTTGACTATCCGCTTTTGGGTGATGATTGACCTCCAAGGTTATTCCTCTTTTTATTTTTATTTTATTGTGGAATCAACTGTTGGCAGCGGGCAGCAGGGCAGCGCATGCCTACGGGTGCCGTTCTCATTCCCTACCACCTTCGCCGTCGTTTCCCTACCTCTTCATATCTTAGATCGTTCTTGAGGGGGATTGAAGAAAAATGAAAGAAAGCGTATTAAGTAATTGCAACACAAACACGGCCTTAAATTAGTTTTAACGTGAAAAGATGCTGACGGAAGAAGAGAAGAAGCGGGCCACTAGGGTGGAGAAAAGAAGAGCTGCTCAGGAAGCATCAAGCGCATCAACCTCTGAGCAAACGAATGATAAACGTACAGAGAAAGAGGATGAAGAACTATAAGTCAAGTGGATTCACTGCACGATATCTGCTGTATTACCGGTCTGTATATAATATCACACCGGCCACCAGTGTTGACTGTTGGACCAGAGAGGATGGAAGACGCAGTTTCTGCCCTACAATAGCGAGCAGTTGTCTAATTTGGGTGCGGCCGTTGGCCATTGAGTTTCTTTGCTGATTTTTGGTTTTTCTTTCCTCCTCCGTTAAACCGGGTTCATCACAGGGGTTCCCCATCTCTTCTACTTTCGTTTTATAGTACTACAATCAGAAAAAAAACAAACAGAATGCAAACACGTATGTTCTGTGACTCCATGCTAATTTATCAATCTTTTTCCTGATGCCCACAATCCTAAATTTACACGTTACCCGCAAACATAATTGGATTTGGCGCTACAGCTCTGAAGATGATTTACGAGAAAACGCGTAGGTGACGTTCGTCTGTAATGAGTTAACTCGTATTTAGCAGTAAATGTGTGAAAAAGAACTTCTGCAGAGATCTGGTTTTTGTTGGCATGACACCTGGCACGCTGATGACCCTCCCAGACTAGACTACCCCATGCTAGAATGCTTTACCCATGGGACACCCTCTCCACCCTTGGGCCCACCCAAATTTCTTCATTTCCGCCAAATAAATAAATTCATTTAAAAAACTCTTCCATCAGTCCCATGGGTAAAACATTCTGCCTGTGGATGAGTGGAGTGCCAACAAAAATCGGATCTGTGCACAATTACTGTTTAACACATCGCCTGTTCGGAGTTCATTTGCATTTAGCAGTCACTCTATAGGCGAGCGTCACCTACTGTATGAATTATCTCGTAAGCCGTCTTTCGGGGCTGCCAGAATTACTAAAACAGTGCAACTTCCTCCGTCTCGATTTGAGCCATTATTAATTATATCCACTATATGCTAACTACAGGGTCACAGGGGGTCTGCTGGAGCCAATCCCAGCCAACACAGTGCGCAAAGCAGGAAACAAACCCCAGGCAGGGCGCCAGCCCACCGCAGCATTATTAATTATATTATTATTATGGCATTTCTAATTAACATTCAACTTTTCTCAATCTCATGTGTATTTTGTTCTTTATTTTTAGGGGGACTCCGGAGGTCCTTTAGTGTGTGACAACAAGGCACAAGGAATTGTTTCTTTTAAGCATGAAAGTGAATGCCGTTATCCAGATCTTCCCAATGTCTACACGAGTGTAGCGGCATATGCAGACTGGATCCAAGCCCATCTAAGACGCTCTACTGATGATTAAACGGTTTTTGTTTTCTTTTCCAGATTCGTTACATACTTTTACAATTCGGACAAATCTTTAGAATTCGACTCTGGGACTGATGGGAGGGTACGTGGGAGAAAAAAAAAAAAGCCTCATTTCCATGATTTATTACTTTTGATATTTGGTGAGCACAAATGTATATAGAATTAATTGGAGAGGAGTACTTTGTGTGCGACAGCAGGCAGTACCTTAAGTTTGATAATTCTCACACTGCACAGTGCCACACACATGGCCATAGATAGATAGATAGATAGATAGGTACTTTATTAATCCCAAGGGGAAATTCACATAGCTGAAGTGAGGTGAAATAGGAGTTTCAAAGCACGCCAGTTTCAATAAAGCACTTCCAAAAATGGAAACTTTGTAAAAATGAGAAGGTTTTACTTGTGAAGTATTGTAAAGCTCTGAAGACCTACAATGGCAAAATGGAGTTGTGGAAAATACAAGGCGATCCAAGCAGAGAAAAAAAAAATCACAGACAATCCAATAATTCACAATAAGCACAAAAACTCGCCAGAAGTGTCGGGAACTGTGGGAGACCCTCTGGTTTTATATGGTGGAGGGGCTGTTCCTGGAGCCGACTGGCAGGTGGCAGAGGTGGGTAGTAACGAGTTACATTGACTCGAGTACTTCTAAGAGTAGTTTTACTGCACCATACTTTTTACTTGAGTACATTTGTGAAGAAGAAACGCTACTCTTACTCCGCTACATTGGGCGACACTCGACTTGTTACTTTTTCTCCATTTATACATTAAACTATATTTTTGTTGCCAGTAGATCTTCTGCATGACTGTTTCACCAATCAGACGTAGCCATGCAGTCACATGACCACACACAAACTTCCTGCGACGTCTTGCGGCCTGTGAGAGACTTTTTAGTCGTGCGGGGCTCCTGTTCACTGCTAAACGGTCACAGCTTCACTGCAAGAACCCGATCGTCCGTCATGCCTTTTGTTTGATTCCCCCTTCTCTTTTTTTATATATACACTCCCGTCTCCGTGGGCCTCAATCACACGCTGCAGGAAGCTAATAAATCACTTGAGAACGATCAGACCCGCACGTGTAGGTGCGACTCGCTCCAACTGCCTCATTAACTCCCCGCGGTCGTGCAGTTGTGTCCACGGAGCGAGTGACACGGCTTTATGGATTTGAAACTGGCCTTTTATTTTGAAGCCGCGGACCCGCTACACCACAAAGTGCATATGCAGTATGATACGGTCAGCGTACGGGAGATCGCGTCACTCTAAGTCGCTGTCACTGTTCAGACACACACGTCACTTACTGGAGGTATCAGCTTCAAAAGCTTTGTTGTGAAAAACTGAGATTTGGAACTTTGTGTTATTTGTGCATCTTTATTTTGTAAAGATGTGATTTATTTTTCCTCATTTTTTTATTGTATTATTTGGAAATAGCAGAATTTTCACATTATTTGATAATTTTTATATTCAAACAGTTACTCGGTACTTGTAGTCTTTTCACCAAATACTTTTTTACTCTTACTTGAGTACAATTTTTGGCTGCTCTACCCACCTCTGCCTCTTGGGGGCACCACCTACAAAACACACAAAACCTAACACAAGCGTATCATAAACAAGAGGGAAATGAACACGGATCATTAAACTCAAATATGCATTAAAACGAAACCGAACATAAATCTGAACTCCAGCCAGGGGAGGAAACTCGTCGCGAAGGAAATAAAGTGAAGAGTCCAGATCTGAGGAGTAGAACGATAAAAACAGGATTCGTGGAAATGGCACACGGGTCTTCCTTCTCTTCATTAAACATTTACTAGTGACTGGGTGCCGATCGAATCGGGCTACAAATTCTACGTTTGTGAAATCCATACTTTCTCTGCAAAGAATTATTATTTTTTTTTAAGTCCTTGAAATGATTTTTTTATCATGGCGGCACTGATTTGTGCTCACAATTGACCTTTTCGGCCGATGTAATGAAGAGCTTCCTGTTTAAACGGGACTGCGAGACGTGAACTCAGCTCTTCGGCGCACCTCGTTTGATTTTTTCCGGCAAACAAATTTTCAAAACAAACCGTATTTTATGACTCTAATCAGAGTCGGAGTAATAATTATGTTGGCGTGTTCATTTTAGATCTGAGATCGGCTAACATTTAAACAATGACCGTTGTTAATACCCAGCCGTCATTACTCGGTTTGCCAATGGATGTCAGAAGGTCGGATACCAAAACCGAACTGCCCCAAAGATAGATTTCGACGTACCAAGCAAATGGCGATATGTTCTAAATTACTTACGGTTCCTGAGCTGTCGAAGGGTTTCGACAAAAGAAGTCAGTCAACGATGTTAGTCCTGGAAAGTACATCCCACGAAGCAACGTTCCAAAAACCAACCGAACTTACTGTTATCTGCTCGAACCAACACCGACTTACTATACTTGGCCGTCCAGCGGCGTCACTGAACCAGTCGAACATTCTTAGCCAATCATGTAATACTGCGTCCGCGTTTGCCACGTGATGTTCTAACTCTGCATGGTTCTAACTTGTATTGACGGGAACACCATACATACAGATAGTATTAAATTATTTATAAGGATGCTTAAAAAGCAGCAGTAGCACCAGTTACAGCCATCGCTTTTCTAGATGGTTTGTCATCATGGTACCTTAATTATGAACGGGTTTATGTCATGTGCCACTTTCAGCCGAGATAAATATCAACTTTTGTGAATAATCTAAATCTGAATGTCAGAACTTGCATAATGCCCTTATAATAAAAAACAAACTAAACAATATGAAGCTGTCTTTGTGTTCTTATTGTTGTTTGCCCTTAGAGTGTAATAAACAAGCAGAGATGGTACAAAGTGTTGGGGCACCCGCTGGCAAACCCCATATAATCGAGAAACAAACGCGAGTAATAAAAGGGCACCTTTTCAGATGGGAGTCTGGCTACGCCTACCAAAGATGGTGTTTCTGACGGCTATGAGAGGTTCTAGCAGGAAGAGGCGGGACCAGGTGAAGCGATACCCGGAAGTGACATCAGCGGTTGAAAAGCTGTCAATCATCTAGTCTGCCGAGGGAAAAAAGAGAAGGTCGTGGAGTGGCGGAGAATAATAACTGTCACCAGAGGCCTTAAACTGTCCCTCCCTGTGCGCACACATGCATGGCAATAGTTTTTGCAGAGCCAGGGGGTGAGAACATCTACAAGAAAACAAAATACAAAGACCTGCCATATGGCCACCATGTTACTGCACAGTGAAAAATGGCAGGAGGCGAGGATTATGACGTCGCATACTGTCCCTTTGTAATGACCACTGTGGTAGATGCCTGGAAGGAGGAACAACCGGAACAGAGGCAATACCTCACCTGGGACATGAGAGGGCGGCCCCCCGGTTTGCATCGGGGCCATGGGACTGGAGCTTGGAAGCTCAACCCTGTTGGGGACGGTGGCCACCACCAGGGAGCGCCTGGATGATCCCAGAACCCTGGACTGCAGTACTTCTGCCTCATCAGGAAGTGCTGCTGTAAGATTGTCAGGGAGGACCTCGGACTCATCCGGGTGAACTACAGTGGTGTGAAAAACTATTTGCCCCCTTCCTGATTTCTTATTCTTTTGCATGTTTGTCACACAAAATGTTTCTGATCATCAAACACATTTAACCAGTAGTCAAATATAACACAAGTAAACACAAAATGCAGTTTTTAAATGATGGTTTTTATTATTTAGGGAGAAAAAAAATCCAAACCTACATGGCCCTGTGTGAAAAAGTAATTGCCCCCTTGTTCAAAAATCACCTAACTGGTGTATCACACCTGAGTTCAATTTGCGTAGCCACCCCCAGGCCTGATTACTGCCACACCTGTTTCAATCAAGAAATCACTTCAATAGGAGCTGCCTGACACAGAGAAGTAGACCAAAAGCACCTCAAAAGCTAGACATCATGCCAAGATCCAAAGAAATTCAGGAACAAATGAGAACAGAAGTAATTGAGATCTATCAGTCTGGTAAAGGTTATAAAGCCATTTCTAAAGCTTTGGGACTCCAGCGAACCACAGTGAGAGCCATTATCCACAAATGGCAAAAACATGGAACAGTGGTGAACCTTCCCAGGAGTGGCCGGCCGACCAAAATTACCTCAAGAGCAGAGACGACTCATCCGAGAGGTCACAAAAGACCTCAGGACAATGTCTAAAGAACTGCAGGCCTCACTTGCCTCAATTAAGGTCAGTGTTCACGACTCCACCATAAGAAAGAGACTGGGCAAAAACGGCCTGCATGGCAGATTTCCAAGACACAAACCACTGTTAAGCAAAAAGAACATTAGGGCTCGTCTCAATTTTGCTAAGAAACATCTCAATGATTGCCAAGACTTTTGGGAAAATACCTTGTGGACTGATGAGACAAAAGTTGAACTTTTGGAAGGCAAATGTCCCGTTACATCTGGCGTAAAAGGAACACAGCATTTCAGAAAAAGAACATCATACCAACAGTAAAATATGGTGGTGGTAGTGTGATGGTCTGGGGTTGTTTTGCTGCTTGATGGAACCATGAATTCTACTGTCTACCAAAAAATCCTGAAGGAGAATGTCCAGCCATCTGTTCGTCAACTCAAGCTGAAGCGATCTTGGGTGCTGCAACAGGACAATGACCCAAAACACACCAGCAAATCCACCTCTGAATAGCTGAAGAAAAACAAAATGAAGACTTTGGAGTGGCCTAGTCAAAGTCCTGACCTGAATCCAATTGAGATGCTGTGACCTGCATGACCTTAAACAGGCGGTTCATGCTAGAAAACCCTCAAATAAAGCTGAATTACAACAATTCTGCAAAGATGAGTGGGCCAAAATTCCTCCAGAGCCTGTAAAAGACTCATTGCAAGTTATCACAAACGCTTGATTGCAGTTATTGCTGCTAAGGGTGGCCCAACCAGTTATTAGGTTCAGGGGGCAATTACTTTTCACACAGGGCCATGTAGGTTTGGATTTTTTTCTCCCTAAATAATAAAACCATCATTTAAAAACTGCATTTTGTGTTTACTTGTGTTATATTTGACTAATGGTTAAATGTGTTTGATGATCAGAAACATTTTGTGTGACAAACATGCAAAACGCCAGATGTAACGGGACATTTGCCTTCCAAAAAGTTCAACTTTTGTCTCATCAGTCCACAAGGTATTTTCCCAAAAGTCTTGGCAATCATTGAGATGTTTCTTAGCAAAATTGAGACGAGCCCTAATGTTCTTTTTGCTTAACAGTGGTTTGCGTCTTGGAAATCTGCCATGCAGGCCGTTTTTGCCCAGTCTCTTTCTTATGGTGGAGTCGTGAACACTGACCTTAATTGAGGCAAGTGAGGCCTGCAGTTCTTTAGACGTTGTCCTGGGGTCTTTTGTGACCTCTCGGATGAGTCGTCTCTGCCCTCTTGGGGTCATTTTGGTCGGCCGGCCACTCCTGGGAAGGTTCACCACTGTTCCATGTTTTTGCCATTTGTGGATAATGGCTCTCACTGTGGTTCACTGGAGTCCCAAAGCTTTAGAAATGGCTTTATAACCTTTACCAGACTGATGGATCTCAATTACTTCTGTTCTCATTTGTTCCTGAATTTCTTTGGATCTTGGCATGATGTCTAGCTTTTGAGGTGCTTTTGGTCTACTTCTCTGTGTCAGGCAGCTCCTATTGAAGTGATTTCTTGATTGAAACAGGTGTGGCAGTAATCAGGAAATTGAACTCAGGTGTGATACACCACAGGTAGGTGATTTTTGAACAAGGGGGCAATTACTTTTTCACACAGGGCCATGTAGGTTTCTCCCTAAATAATAAAAACCATCATTTAAAACTGCATTTTGTGTTTACTTGTGTTATATTTGACTAATGGTTAAATGTGTTTGATGATCAGAAACATTTTGTGTGACAAACATGCAAAAGAATAAGAAATCAGGAAGGGGGCAAATAGTTTTTCACACCACTGTATGTATATAGATAGATAATACAGAAATGATCAGTGTATGATAACAGTTGTTGAAGACGTGTGTAAACAATGACAGGTCAGAATGTTTCACAGCAGAAGGATATCAAGTGTGTCAGAATCCTCAAAGGTCAGTATGAGATCTTCAGTTCTTTTCTCCCTGCACACTCGTCTTTGCAGGACTGTGGCTCACATGTATAAAAGTTCTGTTTTTAGAGGCTGTTGAGGTCGTGTGGAAGATCCCAGGGGGCTGCAGCCTGGCAGATCTGGCTCTGATGCTGCAGTATCTTCCCTTGGATGGCAGAAGTGTGAAAAGTCCATGTGAGGGGTGCGTTGGTAGAATATGTCCTGTAGTGAAGGGAGAGGCACCCCAATAATGTTCTCGGTTGTCTTCACTATCCTTTGCAGGCGCTTGTGGTCGGATATATTTTAAACAATTAAAAGGAGTAACATTAACATAAATAAATTACAAAAATGTACAAAAGGGACATTACATAAAGAATCCTGGCTGAGACATAAGAGCCCCAAGCCAAACTGTCGCAAACTTGTCGTCTCAAAGCACACAACTGCACTTCCAAACATGCTAACTAGAGGGAGAAATCCCATCAAAAACCCCAGCCTCTTAGAACCTTTATAAAATATGATTTTATTGTTCGCAAAAAATGCTCTTCAATACCGTGGAGCAATAAGACAATAGGATTTGCCCAAAACGATAAGGCAATCGCAATACAACCAAGCGTCTCCATACCAAATCCCAAGAACAGTCGAGATCCAAGGCGAAAAGACAAAACATCCAGTAACCACAAAGCACACAGAATTCACAAAATGCACAAGAGCTCGCCACTCCTAAGCACACTAGAAATGAACCACCAGGAATTGTGGGAGACCCTCCGGAATTTTAGGCCAAAGGGCGATTCCTGCAGGTGGCCCAGGCTCTCAGAGGACCACCCATAAAACACATGGAGCATAACCAAGGCAGCCTAAATACACAGACAACACCAAAAATAAAAAAACATGATCAACATAACCAACATAAACCAAAGCATCAAAAATGAACCAAAGAGACACAAGACATGAATTCGACACAAACATCCCAATCCCAAACACCTGCTCCTCCAGAGCGGCTAATGGCTTCTTGTTCGGAGTGACAAACGCATATCTGAAGTCAAGCAGGCTTGACAGGCAACAGGAGAGCCCCAGCCGAGGAAACGTCTCAAGCAGGTTGAGAATTGTGGTCTCAGTTGCAGAGAACTCATCGACCTTCAGTCCCATTTCATCAGAAGACCTCAAGACCCACCGGCGCAGCATGAGCCTGTCAGAATCCTTCCAGTAATTATACGATGAAAGACTTAATCATAAAACCGAGTGTGGGACTGACGTTAGGTGGGCACTCTTGCTCATCAGATGGCTAATTTCAGCAAGAACGGTAGCCGTGGTTTGGTGGAGACGACCTGCTGAGGTGATAAAGTTCTGAGTGGTGACGCTTATGACTCGATAGCAGAAAGAAAACCTCAACATCCTGTGTGAGAAACAGAGAGAGAGAGAAGAATGAAGGACAGACAGACAGACAGACGAGAGAACTTTCTTGACCCTCGAAGGAAAAGCAAAACAGTAAAAAAAAAAAAAAAGCGTAAGCATTTACAGACGTCTGAGACCCTGAATTGTCTGCGCAGGATGACAATAATTAATAAGATAAGTACATGTTGGTGATACCTAAGAGGCGACCTATGTGCACCCATTAGTGACCTACTGTTATGTTACCAAAGTTAACAAAAGGCTTGTTTGTGTCACACAGCAATAAGTGACATGCATTTGTTAACCTGCCACACGAAAATGGGGTGCAGGCCTCAAAAATGAACAACAAGTCCAGGCCAGAGAGAGCTCCACCAGGTCTGCCATCCCAATCCAGGCCTCACAATCAGCAGCCTGGCCCTGCACGCAAGTGGCGGGTGTGGTGAACTCGGAGTGTTTATCTAGTAGGGGGCGGACGCGCCGTGACAATGTGTGCTCTTCTAGAAATTGCACCTTTTATATATCTATCTATCTATTGGGACGGATGGCTGGGGTCCATACCTCGCCAGGACGCCCCTTCACCACATCTGCCAGGGAGACAAGGGTGGGAAGCCCAGTATCTCCCCCTGGACGCTAGATGGCAGCCTCTCTGGGTTGCAGTGGTGCTTCAGACTCCCGCAGGGCTTCATGAGGGTTGGAGTTCTGTGCAGCCCTGTTGGCTTCCACAGGCGGCCTTTTTGGGCATTGGTCTCGCCACACCTGAAAGTGCAGCCGGATGTTGCCAATCAAGCACCTGGAGCACTTCCGGGTACTCAATAAAAAGGAGCCAGCAACCACCACTCAGCGGCCAGAGTCGGGTGGAGGAGAACAAGGTTCCTTAGGAGGAGAAGGAGAAGGAGAAGGAGAAGGAGAAGGAGAAGAAGAAGAAGAAGAAGAAGAAGAAGAAGAAGGAGAAGGAGAAGGAGAAGAAGAAGAAGAAGAAGAAGAAGAAGAAGAAGAAGAAGAAGAAGAAGAAGAAGAAGAAGAAGAAGAAGAAGAAGAAGAAGAAGAAGAAGAAGAAGAAGAAGAAGAAGAAGAAGAAGAGCTTTGCTTCACTTCAGTGCTTGTGTTGTGTCTGTGGGTACGGGGAAGGGTAGCCCACAGACGAAGAAAAATAAAAGTTCTTTGTATTTTATACGTGCCTCACGTGTCCAATTTGTGTCGGCACTGTATATACACATACATATATATATATACATACATATATACATACATACTGTATATATATATATATATAGTGACAGAATTAGGGTTTTCTCGCACCCTTGTACCCTCAGACCACATGTCAGACCAGATAAAAAGTCCAATTATTATTTATTAGAATATTAATGTGCACAAAGCACCCTCCACTCCCAAATACTCCAATAACAATAAACAATCACAAATAACAAATCCTCCAACCTCCCAGACGCTTAGCCACCCTGCCTCCCAACTCAGCTCACTGTCTGGGAGCTCCCACAGTCCTTTTATGCTCCCTGACCCGGAAGTGTTCCTATCCAACAGTCCACAAGTCCTTATTCCTTCCGGGTCAGGGTAAATAGTACTTTTTTTCAACCCGAAATCCCGTCGCTCTTCCTATGACGAACTTCCGGGTCATAGGGCACAAAGAACTCTTCGGTCCTCCCTGCAGCTCCCTCTCGTGGCCCCCATGGCATCCAGCAGGGCGGTGCATAAAAACTCCATTGTCCGTGATACCCTGCTGGTCTTCTGGGGACCTCCATGCTGCAAGGAGGGCTCCACCTGGCTGCTTGGGGGTATTGGCCGGGATAAACAGCCGGCCATCCTCTACAATATATATACATATATATACACACACACACACACACATACACCTGTATATATTATATATATATACACATACACATATACACAGTGTCCTCCACTATTATTGGCACCCCTCATAAAAATTAGTAAGAAGGGTTAGAAAAAGTTCCCCGTTTGCTGAAGAACCGTCATCTTGCACTGAAAAAAATGAGAAACATCTGACTTTTAATGGAAACAAGTACATTAAAAGAAAAACAAAGTCCACATCAAGAAATAAATATGTTTTGATAAAAACACATGTACCACAGTTGCTGGCACCCCTGCATTTAATACGTTGTACAACCTCCCTTTGCCTATATACCAGCACAGAATCTTCTCTTGTAACCTTTTATAAGGTTGGAGAACACGGAGCATGGCAGCTGAGACCACCATTCTTCTTTCCATAATCTCCACATATCATGCAGGGTCCTCGGCCGTCTCCTGTGTACTCTCCTCTTCAGCTCATTCCACAGGTTTTCAATGGGGACTGAGATGGCCATGGCAGAACTTTGATTTTGTGGTCAGTTAACCATTTCAGGGTTGATTTGGACATGTTTTTTGGATCTTTATCCTGTTGGGAGATCCAGTTTTAGTTTTCTGGCTAAGGCAGCCAGGTTTTGATTTAAAATCTCCTGATATTTCATGGAACAATGTTTCTGGGGCCTTTGGAGGAAAAACAGCTCCACAACATCACAGAACCTTTACAATATTTCACAGTTGGGACACGGTTCTTTTCATTATAGCCATCCTTCTTTTTATACCAAACCCACTTTACGTGTTTATTGCCAAAAAGTTCAATTTTTGTTTCATCAGACCATAGAACATGGTTCCAGTCAAAGCTGTAGTGATGTTTAACAAAGAAAAGGCTTCATTCTGGCATACCTTCCAAATAATCTGTAGGCATGGAGATGCTGTCTGATGATGGTCCTGGAGACTTGACAACCCCAGGATTTTACTTTTTCTTGCAATTCCTCAACTGTGATCCTTGGAGATATTACTACCTCTTTTACCATTCTTCTCACTGCACGTGGGGGTGAAATAAACTTGGGTCCTCTTCCAGGCAGATTTGTCACAGTTCCAGTTGATGATCACTTTTTTTATTATTGCCCTTACAGTAGAAGTGGACATTTTCAGGTGAGTAGCTTTTTTTTAATAACCATTCCCTGAGTTATGAAGGCCAACACACTTCTCCCTCATTTTGGATTGAATGTTCTTGTTTCTTTGCCATGATGGTGGTTGGTTAAGGAAATTCGGTTCTGTGTCTCCTCACATTTGTATCCCAGTTAATCAGGAAGTCATTGATTTCAGCTGGAAAGCTCCTACACACTCCAATCAATCTTCAGCAAACAGGGATTTTGTTCTAACCCTTCTTACTAATTTTTACAAAGGGTGCCAATAATAGTGAAGGACACTATATATGTATATAGATATATATTATATATATGTATATAGATATATATTATATATATATATATATATATATATATATATAGATAGATAGATAGATAGATAGATAGATAGATATATATATATATATATATATTGTGGCATCCGGCCGGGGGACGCCCAGGAGGACCGCTTGTGCCTCCTCCAGACTGTGAGGGGGCATCCGCCCTGGTTATGTTGGGGGCCTCAGGTAAAGGGCTTGGAAGGAAGTGCTGGGGGGAAGACAACAGGGGACACCCGGACGGCACTTCCCGGCATTCCTCCGTAGCCACGCCCCAGTGTGGCGGAAGCAGCTGGAGCCCATCCGGGTTCCTATTTAAGGGGCCGCCTCCCTCCAGTCATTGGCGGAAGTCGGGTGGAAGAGAGACGGAGCTGGAGAGAGGACTGGAGGCGGCCAGGAGAGAGAGAGGCATTTTGACTGTGAGGCCTGGACATTGGGGGAACGGTGCAAGAGGCACTGAGGAGTGCACTGTAAATACTTGAAAATAAACGTGTGTTGGGTGGACTTACGATGTCCGCCTGTCTGTGTCTGGGTTCAAGTCCACAATATATATATACTGCTCAAAAGAATTAAAGGAACCCTTTTTAATCAGAGTATAGCATAAAGTCAATGAAACTTCTGGGATATTAATCTGGTCAGTTAAGTAGCAGAGGGGGTTGTTAATCAGTTTCAGCTGCTGTGGTGTTAATGAAATTAACAACAGATGCACTAGAGGGGCAACAATGAGATGACCCCCAAAACAGGAATGGTTTAACAGGTGGAGGCCACTGACATTTTTCCCTCCTCATCTTTTCTGACTGTTTCTTCACTAGTTTTGCATTTGGCTACAGTCAGTGTCACTACTGGTAGCATGAGGCGATACCTGGACCCTACAGAGGTTGCACAGGTAGTCCAACTTCTCCAGGATGGCACATCAATATGTGTCATTGCCAGAAGGTTTGCTGTGTCTCCCTGCACAGTCTCAAGGGCATGGAGGAGATTCTAGGAGACAAGCAGTTACTCTAGGAGAGCTGGAGAGGGCCATAGAAGGTCCATAACCCATCAGCAGGACCAGTATCTGCTCCTTTGGGCAAGGAGGAACAGGATGAGCACTGCCAGAGCCCTACAAAATGACCTCCAGCAGGCCACTGGTGTGAATGTCTCTGACCAAACAACCAGAAAGACTTCATGAGGGTGACCCAAGGGCCCCATGTCCTCTAATGGGCCCTGAGCTCACTGCCCAGCAGCATGCAGCTCGATTGGCATTCGCCATAGAATACCAGAATTGGCAGATGCACCACTGGTGCCCTGTGCTTTTTACAGATGAGAGCAGGTTCACCCTGAGCACGTGACAGAAGTGAAAGGGGTCTGGAGAAGCCATGGAGAACATTATGCTGCCTGTAACATCATTCAGCATGAGCAGTTTGGTGGTGGGTTAATGATTGTCTGGGGAGGCATATCCATGGAGGGTCACACAGACCGCTACAGGCTTGACAAAGGCACCTTGGCTGCCATTAGGTATCAGGATGAAATCCTTGGACCCATTGTCAGACCCTATGCTGGTACAGTGGCTCCTGGTGCACGACAATTCCTGGCCTCATGTGGTGAGAGTATGCAGGCAGTTCCTGGAGGATGAAGGAATTGATACCATTGACTGGCCACCACACTTTCCTGACCTAAATCCAATAGAACACCTCTGGGACATTATGTTTTGGTCCATCCAATGCCACCAGGTTGCACCTCAGACTGTCCAGGAGCTCAGTGATGCCCTGGTCGAGATCTGGGAGGAGATTCCCCACAACACCATCTGTCATCTCATTAGAAGCATGCACCGATGTTGTCAGGCATGTATACAAGAACACAGGGGCCATACAAAGTGCTGCGTACAATTTTGAGTTGCTGCAATTAAATTTTGGCAAAATGGACTAGCCTGCCACATAATTTTTCACTCTGATTTTGGGGCGTCTTTGAATTCAGGGCTCTGTAGGTTGATCATTTTCATTTCCATCAAACGATGTGGCATCCTTTCGTTCCTAACACATCACCCAGTCTATATCAGTATAGATATCCAGGAGGATTTCTTTTTCCCATTTAGATCTGATGTGTTTTCAAAGTGTTCCTTTAATTTTTTTGAGCAGTTACATTATATATACATACATACATACACACATACACACAGTGAGGTCCATAAATATTTGGACAGGGACAACTTTTTTCTCATTTTGGTTCTGAACGTCACCACAATGAATTTTAAATGAAACAACTCAGATGAAGTTGAAGTGCAGACTTTCAGCTTTAATTCAGTGGGTTGAACAAAACGATTTCATAAAATGTGAGACAACTAAAGCATTTTTAACACAATCCCTTCATTTCAGGGGCTCAAAAGTAATTGGACAATTGACTCAAAGGCTATTTCATGGGCAGGTGTGTTCAAGTCCGTCGTTATGTCTTATCAATTAAGCAGATAAAAGGCCTGGAGTTGATTTGAGGTGTGGTGCTTGCATGTGGAAGATTTTGCTGTGAACACACAACATGCGGTCAAAGGAGCTCTCCATGCAGGTGACAGAAGCCATCCTTAAGCTGCGAAAACAGAAAAACCCATCCGAGAAATTGCTACAATATTACGAGTGGCAAAATCTACAGTTTGGTACATCCTGAGAAAGAAAGCAAGCACTGGTGAACTCAGCAGCAAAAAGACCTGGGCGTCCACAGAAGACAACAGTGGTGGATGATCGCAGAATCATTTCCATGGTGAAGAGAAACCCCTTCACAACAGCCCACCAAGTGAACAACACTCTCCAGGGGGTCAGCGTATCGATATCCAAGTCTACCATAAAGAGAAGACTGCATGAAAGTAAATACAGAGGGTGCACTGCAAGGTGCCAGCCACTCATAAGCCTCAAGAATAGAAAGGCTAGATTGGACTTTGCTAAAGAACATCTAAAAAAGCCAGCACAGTTCTGGAAAAACATTCTTTGGACAGATGAAACCAAGATCAACCTCTACCAGAATGATGGCAAGAAAAAGTATGGAGAAGGCGTGGAACAGCTCATTATCCAAAGCATACCACATCATCTGTAAAACACGGTGGAGTCAGGCAGTGTGATGGCTGCCAGTGGCACTGGGACACTCGTGTTTATTGATGATGTGACACAGGACAGAAGCAGCCGAATGAATTCTGAGGTGTTCAGAGACATACTGTCTGCTCAAATCCAGCTAAATGCGTCAAATTGATTGGGCGTTTCATGATACAGATGGACAATGACCCAAAACATACAGCCAAAGCAACCCAGGAGTTTATTAAAGCAAAGAAGGGTAAAATTCTTGAATGGCCAAGTCAGTCACCTGATCTTAACCCAACTGAGCAGGCATTTCACTTGTTGAAGACTAAACTTCAGACAGAAAGGCCGACAAACAAACAGCAACTGAAAGTAAAGGCCTGGCAGAGCATTAAAAAGGAGGAAACCCAGCATCTGGTGATGTCCATGAGTTCAAGACTTCAGGCTGGCATTGCCAGCAAAGGGTTTTCAACCAAGTATTAGAAATGAACATTTTATCTCCAGTTATTTAATTTGTCCAATTACTATTGAGCCCCTGAAATGAAGGGATTGTGTTAAAAATACTTTAGTTGTCTCACATTTTTATGCAATCGTTTTGTTCAACCCACTGAATTAAAGCTGAAAGTCTGCACTTCAACTGCATCGGAGTTGTTTCATTTCAAATTCATTGTGGTAATGTACAGAACCAAAATGAGAAAAAAGTTGTCTCTGTCCAAATATTTATGGACCTAACTGTGTGTATGTGTGTATATATACACACATACACACTGCGGTGGGCTGGCGCCCTGCCCGGGGTTTGTTTCCTGCCTTGCGCCCTGTATTGGCTGTGATTGGCTCCAGCAGACCCCCGTGACCCTGTAGTTAGGGTATAGCGGGTTGGATAATGGATGGATGGATGGATGGGAATCTGTGGCCAGAGGTTTTCAAATGTGACCTGTGAGTTTCATTCTACGTTACATTTTCAGCAGCACATTTTTATACAAAGGATGAAGTTTAAAGTGCTTTATAAGATGTAAAGCATTTACGTGCAAAGAAAAGGCAAGTTAAAATTAGATAAGAAAAATAAAGCATTTTTCTTGTACATCTTGTAAAGCACTTTAAACTTCATCCTTTGTATAAAAATGTGCTGCTGAAAATGTAACGTAGAATGAAACTCACAGGTCACATTTGAAAACCTCTGGCCACAGATTCCCAATGAGTACCAAAAGCACTTCCAAAAAATGGCCACTAGAGGGGGCGATCACCATCAAACCCTGGCTAGCAACAACAACATTTATTTCTGTCGCACATTTTCATACAAGTAATGGAGCTCAAAGTGCCTTTACATGATGAAGAAAGAGAAAAAAGACAAAGCAAGAATTAGAATAAGACAACACGAATTAACACAGAATAAGAGTAAGGTCCGATGGCCAGGGAGGAAAGGAAAAAAAAAAAAACTCCAGACGGCTGGAGAGACAAAATAAAATCTGCAGGGGTTCCAGACCATGAGACCACCCAGACCCCTCTGGGAAATAAGGGCAGGCATTGAACCTTTACATTATATTTTTGTTCTCCAAATTCTCAATAACAATGAAGATGAATTGGCCAAAAACACAGACAATCCATTTCTAATTTAGAAATAGAGTCAAACATACAGCATGAAAGTCAAAATTCTACAATATCCAAAAGGCACAAGGATAGCAAAAAAGACAATGAACTCACCGACTGCAGAGCACATTCATTATGAACCGTCAGCATCTGTAGAAGACCCTCCAAATTTATTGGGTGGAGGGCGGTTCCTGGTGGTGACTGGCAGGTGGCCCCGCCTCTTGGGGAACCACCCACAAAACACATGGGAATGTAACACAGGCAACTTACATAAATGGAAAAAAAGCAACAATAAAGAATGATGCGAGTCATCAACATAAAAAGAATAAAAAGTGAACAAAAGTGACATAAAACATGAATGTGAACCCCAGTCAGGGAAAGAACCCTGGCTGAGACATGACAGGAGGCTCCAACCTGCACTGGCCAAAAAAATGAGGTTGAGGACAAACTATCAAAAAATAAAAATAAAAATCAGAAGGAGAGAGGGGGGAAAAACTGTTCAAGTTCCTGAAATGAATCGATATTTATTAAAATGATTAAAAAAAAAAAAGAAAGCACAAAGCAGCCAAGGAATAGAAAAGATGAGCAAAATCAATAAAAAGGAATCCAAAGTGCAGCAAAACAAACAAAGTCCTCTTAGAAGTGAAGCTGGGGTCAAAATCAGGAAATCCTACAAAAAAAACACAATCGCAACATTCAAAGTCAGGAGTTACAACAGAAAACATTCAGCGTGCTCACCTTAAACATCGCCTGGAGCCCCAGAGGCATAATTAGGTGACCAGATAAAAGAGACTGGGCACAGGGCACAGAAAAGGACTATGACTATCGATGACAGGTTAGACTGGTCTCGTAACAATAGAAGAAAGAGCTTTAATGCGGGGAGTGACCCCCTTCACAACTCTGTGACGGCCAGTGTGGAGTGTGGGGCTGGGAACATCACTTCAAGTGAGGACCACCAAATGAACAAGCTAATTACAAGGCAGGCTCAGTTATGGGACACACTCTGGACCCCTGAAGATCACAGAGGAGGAGAGAATGAAAACAAAACTGAGTGTCATTATGAACAACGCTGCACATCCTCTCTGTGACAGAACAACATGGAGGACTTTCAGCCAACAAATCATTCAGCAGAAGTGGGTCAAGAAACACAACTGGGGGTCCTTTATGCACCTCAATGGAACTGGGGCTGCAAAGTCAGAAAGTTTTCTTTTCTCTTTTTAAGTCATTCTAGTGTGTATGTATTTTGGAGTGTGTGTGTGTATATATCTGTTTATTTATCCAAAGAGCTTCTGTAAAAAGTCAAATTTCTCCTTGGAGACAATAAAGTTCGTTCTATCTATCCATCATATAGTGCCTTTCACATCCATCTATCTATAATATAGTGCCTTATCTATCTATATAGTTCCTTTCACATTCATCCATCTATCTATCTATCATATAGTGCCTTATCTATCTATATAGTTCCTTTCACATTCATCCATCTATCTATCTATCATATAGTGCCTTTCACATCCATCCATCTATCTAATAGTGCCTTTCACATCCATCTATCTATAATATAGTGCCTTATCTATCTATATAGTGTCTTTCACATTCATCTATCTATCTATAATATAGTGCCTTATCTATCTATATAGTGCCTTTCACATCCATCTATCTATGTATCTATCATATAGTGCCTTTCACATCCATCTATCTATCTAATAGTGCCTTTCACATCCATCTATCATATAGTGCCTTTCACATTCATCTATCTATCTAATAGTGCCTTTCACATCCATCTATCATATAGTGCCTTTCACATTCATCTATCTATCTATCTATAATATAGTGCCTTATCTATCTATATAGTGCCTTTCACATCCATCTATCTATTATATAGTGCCTTTCACATCTATCTGTCTTCTAGTCAACAAGTAACAAAAGATGTACAAGAAGGGAAGACAATGCGAGTTGTCATGAGTTAGTGTTGTGGAGCACTTTGTAACTCTCTCTGCTCACAATGAAAGGCACAACATTAAGACTGAGCGATTTCTACGTCTCACACAGGCCTAGAACCATTCAGTAAAATAATAAAACAACCACCAATACCTTTAGAATTTTATAGTTTTATTCTTGTCAGCAATAAAAAAAGAAACGTCTTCAGTGAAATGTACAAGGCATAAGCAATACAAGTTTATTGTAGCAGATTAAGTTTCCACTTGATATTTTTGTTCAGCTTTGGAGGAATAAAAAGTTCAGAATCTAAAACAGAGAGAAAGACAGAGAGTAAAACACAATCATTACAAAAAAAGAAACACAAAAGAACAAAAAATACAAACATTAAAACACAAACGACAAAAGAATAAATACAAATATCATTCACTGCACTCATTACACAAGTTAAAGAAAAAATAATGCAAATCCTGACCTATTAAATATGCCATACAATGAAAATTTTATGCAAGGTTAGTCGATTTTAAACTGAATTAATGGCAGTGGCTAAACAGGCCTGATCATAGAATGAGGAGACGGTCCTCAGAGCCATTGTCAGACGTGGTGCAGGACAATGCCGGGCCTCATGTGGCCAGAGTGTGTAGGCAGTTCCTGGATGACGAAGGCATCGATGCCACTGACTGAGCCACACATTCCCCAAACATGAATTCAATTGAGAGCCTCTGGGACGTTATGTGTCAGTGCATCCGACGCCACCAAGTAACACCACCGACTGTCCAGTGATGCCCTGGTCCAGGTCTGAGAGGAGATCCCACAGGACACCATTCGCCACCTCATCAGGAGCACACTCAGATGTTGTTGGGGGGTCTATACAGGCACGTGGGGGCCACAGACACTACTGAGTCACATTAGGGACTTGCCTTGATGGAATTCACACATGTTGGTGTGATGTGAGTCAGCGCTCAATGGGTTGGTGGTTTTGGTTTCCATTGACCGTTGTCACATCGTTTTCTTCTTGACAAATTACAGAGCATCACTCACTGAAGATTTTCCACTTGAATATTTCATTCATTGAGCGATGATGTCTGATTTAAGTGTTCCCTCGGTTTTTTTTAAGCAGTGTAGATACATATAGTTATATTTATTACTATTTAATTTAATATTGTTTCTTTGTATCAGTATACTGCTGCTGGATTATGTGAATTTCCCCTTGGGATTAATAAAGTATCTACCTATCTATCTATCTATTATATAGTGCCTTTCACATCTATCTATCTATCTATCTATAGACACACACAGACACACACACACTGTTTTTGTCTTTAATCTACAGTTATGAACATGGAGTCAATTATTCAGTTTGAATATTAACATACATTCATCTGCAGTATGTTTGCAGTGATGCCTAATAACAGAACATAAAGTTGTATTGATCCTTATTGATGATTAATTACCTTGCTGTGATACGGGGGGCATCTTTTGCTGCTGATAGGAGTTCATTATGCTGTTTGCTGTTGAATTTGGACCCAGAACCTTAGGAATTAAAAAAAAAAAAATAATGATACTTGATAATTGACAAGTATAAAAGGTTGAAGTCATATTATTTTCAGTTTTGTCAATACTATCATTTAGTAAACTCATTTAACCAAGAAAATGTAAAATATATCACTAGAAAAGATCTTTATGAGTAAACAACAATAATTTATTTCCTATAGAGCCCCACATTTACACCAGGAATGCCAGCATTGACTTTTAACAGGCCCTGCTCTTTAAGAGCCCCCAGCCTTGAATCTCTAAGGAGACAAGAAATAAAAATCAGAAAATACCTTGAATGGAAAAAATAAAAAAAATTGGAAGAAATCTTAGGAAGGACAATTCAGAGAGAGAGAGAGAGAGAGAGAAGACCCCTTTCCAGGGTGTGCAATGGGTGTCAAAAATGAGTTAAAATTTAACACTCAAAACAGAACACAAGTCATCCCCTTCACAGAGCCTGACGGCCGATCTATCATGGCCACCTCAGAAATACAACACAACAGTACAGCACAGTTTTCTCTGCAAAGTGCGCCTCATCAAATGCTGGCGCCAGCAAAAAATAATAGTAGCAAATGCAAAAAATTACTCGTGAACATAAGATGCTGTCACCGTCCTGCTCCACTGACAGACTGAGGAGATCGTTACTCCCCTACTCTATGCGACTCTTCAATTCCACCCGGGGGTGTAAATATTAATATTGTACAAAATTATAGTCTGTTATACCTTCATTGTTATCACTCTGATATTTAATATTGTTCTTTATCAGTATGCTGCTGCTGGAGTATGGAAATTTCCCCTTGGGATTAATAAAGTATCTATCTATTATATAGTGCCTTTACAATCTATCTATCTATCTAAAAACGAGCAGAGCAGACACCCAGGCGATCAACATGGAATAATCAAAGGCTGCAAGTACTTTAGCATCAGACCCACTAATTAGAAAACAATGGATTAATGAAACAATTAGCACAGCCAGAAAAACAGAATGAACATCAAGATGAAAGTATTGTTAAAAAGAAAGAAAAATACATTATTCCCACAAAACTACTTAGTACATTTTAATATATACAGTAATCCCTCCTCGGTCGCGGGGGTTGCGTTCCAACCCCCCCCCGCGATAGGTGAAAATCTGCGAAGTAGAAATCATATGTTTGTGTAGTTATTTTTATATATTTTAAGCCCTTATAAACTCTCCCACCCTGTTAACATTATTAGAGCCCTCTAGACATGAAATAACACCCTTTAGTCAAACATTTAAACTGTCCTCCATGACAAGACAGAGATGGCAGTTCTTTCTCACAATTAAAAGACTGCAAACGTATCTTATCTTCAAAGGAGCGCCGTCAGGAGCAGATAATGTCAGAGATAGAGAGAGCGTGACAGAAAAAAACAAACAATCAAAAAATCAATACGTGCTGTTGGGCTTTTAAGTATGCCGAAGCACCGTGATAAAGCAGCCGCAAAGAAGGGGGCAATGTGAAGGTAATCTTTCAGCATTTTTTTTTTAGAGTATCTTCTAAGCAAACAGCCCCTCAGCTCACAGCCCCTCCGTCAGGCGCAGAGAATGTCAAAGACCGAGAAAAGCAAACAATCTGCTCGGGAAGCATATCTTATATCATTGAGGAGTTTTATTTAATACGTAATACATGCTCTGATTGGGTAGCTTCTCAGCCATCCGCCAATAGCGTCCCTTGTATGAAACCAACTGGGCAAACAAACTGAGGAAGCATGTACTTTAAATTGAAAGACCCATTGTCTGCAGAAATTTCGCGAACCAGCGAAAAATCTGTGATATATATTTAGATATGCTTACATTTAAAATCCGCGATGGAGTGAAGCCGCAAAAGTCGAAGCACGATATAGCGAGGGATATATATACACTAGGGGGCTTAGCTCGCCAACCCCTGTGTTTGGTTAATCGGATATACAATTTAACATTTTTTTTTTCTTTGGAATTGTTTCAATTTCATTATTTGCCGATCTATCATGGCCACCTCAGAATTGTTTTTCTTGTGAAATTCCCAATACGTTTGATGTGTCACATGACCCTCTTCCAATTGAAAAAACAAAGGTTGGATCCAAATGGCCGACTTCAAAATGGCCACCATGGTCACCACCCATCTTGAAAAGTTTTCCCCCCTCACATATACTAATGTGCCACAAACAGGAAGTTAATATCACCAACCATCCCCATTTTATTAAGGTGTATCCATATAAATGGCCCACCCTTATATACTCAGCAAAAAAAGAAACGTCCCTTTTTCAGGACTGTGTATTTCAACAATAATGTTTTAAAATCCAAATAACTTTACAGATCTTCATTGTAAAGGGTTTAAACAATGTTTTCCATGCATGTTCAATTAACCACAATCAATTAATTAACATGCACCTGTGGAATGGTCGTTAAGACCTTAACAGCTTACAGAAAGTAGGCATTTAAGGTCACAGTTCTAAAAACGCAGGACACTAAAGAGACTTGTCTACCGACTGTGAAAGATGCCCAGGGTCCCTGCTCATCTGCGTGAACGTGCATTAGGCATGCTGCAGGGAGGCATGAGGACTGCTGATGTGGCTAGGGCAATAAATTGCCATGTCCGCACTGTGAGACGCCTAAGACAGCGCTACAGGGAGACAGGAAGGACAGCTGATCATCCTCGCAGTGGAAGACCACGTGTAACAACACCTGCACAGGATCGGTACATCCGAATATCACACCTGCGTGACAGGTACAGGATGGCCACAACAACTGCCCGAGTCACACCAGGAACACACAATCCCTCCATCAGTGCTCAGACTGTCCGCAATAGGCTGAGAGAGGCTGGACTGAGGGCTTGTAGGCCTGTTGTAAGGCAGGTCCTACCAGACATCACCAGCAACAACGCCGCCTATGGGCACAAACCCACCTTCGCTGGACCAGACAGGAGTGGCACAAAGTGCTGTTCACTGATGAGTCACGGTTTTGTCTCACCAGGGGTGATGGGACGGATTCGTGTTTATCGTCGAAGGAATTGAGCACGTCTGGGACCTGTTGGATCACAGGGTGAGGGCTAGGGCCATTCCCCCCAGAAATGTCCAGGAACTTGCAGGTGCTTGGTGGAAGAGTGGGGTAACATCTCACAGCAAGAACTGACAAATCTGGTCCAGTCCATGAGGAGGAGATGCACTGCAGTACTTCAAGCAGCTGGTGGCCACACCACATACTGACTGGTACTTTTGATTTTGAGCCTCCCTTCATTCAGGGACACATTGTGAAACATTTTTAGTTTATGTCTTATGGTGTTGACTCTTTTAGTGTTCATACAAATATTTACACATTAAGTTTACTGAAAGTAAAAACAGTTGAAAGTCAGAGGACGTTTCTTTTTTTGCTGAGTGTATATATGTATATATATATACACAGAGAGAGAGAGAGAGAGAGAGAGAGAGAGAGAGAGATATAATATTTTCTTACCTAAAACTTAGTTTTCTAATTTCTCTATTGTTCCCAAAACACAGAATCTGGGCAATAACAGTTCAGTTAATTAGCCCAGGAGTCCAATTAAAAGCAGAAGCTGCTTGAAAGAAAAACCTGCAGCCACAAGGGGGTCCCCAAGACTGACGTTGAGAACCCCTGCTTTAAATTAACTGAACTAGAATAAAGAAAAGGGCAAAAAATGAATGTGCAATGCCATGAAATACTGACACTGCACTCTTTGAGATACAAGTGATATTCCATATTTCATTTTAAAGCATGCGTCTTTAAAGTCAAGTCAAAAGCGCTAACAGAACAGTTCAGTGATCTCGGCCTTCAGAAATGACAAACATGTTTGCCAGCCACTCCTTTTATTATCTTGGCTGTCTCACAGTTTCCTGGCATTTCAGTTCTGCCAGCTTGAGGTTCCTTGCATTTATGTCCACAACAGAAGTATTTAAACCCATTCTAGCAGATAATGTAAGATCCCAAAAATATAATTTTTCTTTCTCAGTGATCATGTAAACAATTTGAAATCATTAAAAATGGGCGTGATCAGCTACAGTAAAAATCAAAAACTTATTAATAATAAAATAACACCAACATATCTGTTATCTCTGTGGGCTTACCAGCGTGTTGGGATCGTGCTGAGCACTCACTGACCAAATTTCTGGAACCGATTTTTCTATTAGTTTGAGTGTTTCATCCAAATCTTTCTGAAATTTGCGGGCCTGGTAGTCATAGCCGAAAAACACCAACATTTTCAAAAGACCTGAAACTTCACCTGTTAAAAATATTAGTAAAATAACACAGACTTAGTGGTTACATTGTTTTAATACTAGTGAAACACACAGACTCTCAGTGTTCAAATAAAAAGCAAGTTACAGAAAAACAGCAGCTGATACTTCTAACGCTTACTAAATACAGTCTGCCTTATCTGCAGGTTTGGCATCCATTTAAAAATATTAAAAAGAATCCGGAATATTCTTAAAAAAAAAGACAACATATGAAATGACCACATGCAGTGGTAAAACCCACTAAATACGCACAAGAAACAACATCATTTTCTCAGCAGTGACATTCATGCGACTGGTGACTTTTCCTATGAAGTCAGTAGACGGATTGGGAGAGCATGAGGGGGTCATGAGGTCACTGGAAAGGGGTGTGTGGCGCTCCCGATGTCTATGCCAAAGGATGGAGGTCCAAGTCTTTACAGTCCTGGTGCTTTCTGTCTTGCTATATGGTTGCGAGACATGGACGCTATCCAGTGACCTGAGATGAAGACTGGACTCCTTTGGTACTGTGTCTCTCCGGAAAATGCTTGGGTGCCGCTGGTGTGACTTTGTGTTGCTCATGGAGTCCTGAATGAGGCACTTGGCCTGCATTGTGAGGCAGCATCAGTTACGGCACTATGGCTATGTGGCGTAATTCCCAGAGGGTGATCTGGCTCGGTGTTGAAGACCCGAGTGGCTGGACCAGGCCAAGGAGATGCCCACGTAACGCCAAGCTGCAGCAGACAGAGGGTTATTTCCAGAGGGTAGGACTGGACCGCGTGTCTGCCTGGGGGGTTGCTAACCGGGATCCTGAGCTGTTTTGTCGTGTGGTGCGTGCGGCAACACACTGTACTATGTCGAGGATGCCAGGGGCCACGACCCGGCCGGGACGCCTTGGAGGACCGGAAGTGGCTGTGTGCCCATCTGGGATCACGTGGGGGCTGCCTTCCTGGTTGCTTTGGGGGCCACGGGTTCAGGGCATGGAAGCCCCACCCTGTAGGGGCCCGTGGTTACCGCCAGGAGGCGCCCCAATGCCTTGGGGACCCTGGACCTCAGCACTTCCGCCACACCAGGAAGTGCTGGGGGGAAGAGAAGCAGGGACACCCGGAGAGCTTCCGGGAGAACAACCGGCACTTCCGCCACACTGGGGCGTGGCAGCGGGAGATTGCCGGGGAGCACCTGGAGCTCATCCGGGTGCGGATAAAAGGGGCCGCCTCCCTTCATTCAGGGCGAGAGTCGGGAGCGGAATGGACTGAGCTGAGGAGGCAAGGAGGCGGCCTGAAGGTAGTAAGGCATTGTGGCCAGGACTTTGGGGACTTTTGTGGTGCACTTTTGTATATGATAGTGTAAATAAACGTGTTTGTGGGTGACATGAATGTGTCAACTTCCACAACTAGAACATGCTACCCAACTTGACTTGCCTTGACACAGCGTACCCAAGCTCAGCCAGCCCTCAGTCCCGCTGTATCTGCCATATTGTGTTCACTTAGTATGTGCAACTGCCTTTATGCAAGTCCCGATTATCCGCGGTTATTGCACATCTGCAGGGCACTCTGGAACCACATACCCACGGTTAGGGCAGGCTGACCTTTAGTAACTTGTTTTCATTCCACTGCAAGTCATGATGTACACTCACTGGCCACTTTATTAGGTACACCTGTTCAACTGCTTGTTAACACAAATATCTAATCAGCCAATCACATAGCATCATTTCAAGCCTGTAGACATTGTCAAGACGACCTGCTGAAGTTTAAATGAAACATCAGAATGGGAAGAAAGGGGACTGAAGTGACTTTGAATGTGGCCTGGTAGTTGGTGCCAGTCAGGCTGGTCCGAGTATTTCACAAACTGCTGATCTTCTGGGATTTTCACGCGCAACCATCTCTAGGGTTTACAGGGAATGGCTTGAAAAAGGGAAAATATCCAGTGAGTGTCAGTTCTCTGGGCGAAAATGCCTTGTTGATGCCAGAGGTCAGAGGAGAATGGCCAGACTGGTTTGAACTGATAGAAAGGCAACAGTAACTCAAATAAGAACTTGTTACAACCAAGGTATGCAGAAGGGCATCTCTGAACACGGTGAACCTTGAAGCAGGTGGGCTACAGCAGCAGGAGACCACACAGGGTGCCACTCTTGTCAGCTAAGAACAGGCCACTGAGGCTACAATTTGCTTAGCAAAATTGGACAATAGAAGATTGGAAAAATGTTGCCTGGTCTGATGAGTCTCTGATTTCTGATGCAGTCTTTGGATGGTAGGGTCAGAATTTGGTATCAACAACATGAAAGCATGGATCCATCATCCTGCTTTGCATCAACAGTTCAGGCTGCTGGTGGTGGTGCTGTAGTGGTGTTGGGGATATTTTCTTGGCACACTTAGGGTCCCTTGCTACCAACTGAGTGTCATTTTAAATGCCACAGCGTACCTGAGTATTGTTGCTGACCATGTCCATCCCTTTATGACCACAACATCCCCATCTTCTGATGAAGACTTCCTGCAGGATATATACGCCATGTCACAAAGCTCAGATCATCTCAAACTGGTTTCTTGAACATGACAATGAGTTCACTGGACACAAATGGCCTCCACAGTCACCAGATCTCAATCCAGTCGAGCACCTTTGGGATGTGCTGGAATGGGAGATTCACATCATGGATGTGCAGCCAACAGATCTTCAACAACTGTGAGATGCTATCATGTCAATATGGATCAATATCCCCGAGGAATGTTTCCAGCATCTTGTTGAATCTATGCCAGGAAGAATTACGGCAGTTCTGAAGGCAAAAAGAGGGTCCAAACCAGACCTAGCATGGTGTTCCTAATACAGTGGCTGCTGAGCATATTTTATTACTTTGTTTTGCAAGCCTATGATCCCTCATGTTTGCCCCCAATTCCGAATTCTGAACACATACAGTCATGGCCGAAATTATCGGCACCCCTGGAATTTTCCCAGACAATGCACCATTTCTCCCAGAAAATTGTTGCAATTCCAAATGTTTTGGTATCCCCCCTGGCCATTGAACCTTACTCTTATTCGATGTTAATGTTGATTTATTTTTTATAATTATGTCTTTCATTTTTCTATTCTTTAATATGTAAAGCACTTTGAGCTACTGTTTGTATGAAAATGTGCTATATAAATAAATGTTGTTGTTGTTGTTGTTGTTATCCACACGTTTATTTCCTTTATGTGCATTGGAACAACAAAAAAAAAAAAGAGAAAAAACCCAAATCTGACATCATGTCACACAGAAGTCCAAAAATGGGCCGGACAAAATTATTGGCACCTTTTCAAACTTGTGGGTAAATCGTTTAATTTCAAGCATATGATGCTCGTTTGAACTCACCTGTGGCAAGAAACCGGTGCTGGCAACATAGCAATCACACCTGAAGCCCGTTAAAATGGAGACAAGTTGACTCAACCTTTGTGTTGTGTGTCTGAGTGGGCCGCACTAAGCATGGAGAACAGAAAGAAGAGCAGAGAATTGTCTGAGGACTCAACAATCTCAAGGCTACAAGTCCATCTCCAGAGATCTTCATGTTCCTATGTCCACTGTGCGCAACATAATCAAGAAGTTCACAGCACATGGCACTGTAGCTAATCTACCTGGACGTGGACGGAAGAGAAAAATTGATAAAAGACTGCAACGAAGGACAGTCCGTATGGTGGATAAACAGCGCCAATCAACCTCAAAACATGTTCAAGCTGTTCTGCAGACTCAGGGTGCAACAGCGTCAGCTCCAACTATCTGACGACATCTGAACGAAATGAAACGCTATGGCAGGAGAGCCAGGAGGACCCCACTGCTGACACAGAAACATAAAAAGGCCAGACTGGAGTTTGCCAAAATATACTTGAGGAAGCCAAAATCCTTCTGGGCGAACGTCTTGTGGACAGATGAGCCCAAGGTAGAGCTTTGTGGTAAAGCTCATCATTCTACTGTTTACAGAAAAAGGAATGAGGCCTACGAAGAAAAGAACAACACGGTACCTACAGTCAAACATGGTGGAGGGTCGAAGATGTTTTGGGGATGTTTTGCTGCCTCTGGCACTGGATGGCTTGACTGTGTGCAAGGCATCATGAAATCTGAAGACTAGCAAAAGATATTGGGGTGCAAGGTAGGGCCCAGTGTCAGAAAGCTGGGTCTGTGTCAGAGGTCACGGGTGTTTCAGCAGCACAATGACTCCAAACATACCTCGAAAAGCACCCAGAAAGCGCTGGAGAGTTCTGAAGTGGCCAGCAATGAGTCCAGATCTAAATCCGATTGAACACTTAGGGAGAGATCTCAAAATTGCTGTTGGGAGAAGGCGTCCTTCAAATCTGAGAGACCTTGAGCAGTTTGCAAAAGAAGAGGGGTCGGAAATTCCAGCTGAGAGGCGTAACAAGCTTGGTGATGGTTATAGGAAGCGCTTGATTTCAGTTATTCTTTCCAAAGGGCGTGCAACCAAATATTAAGTTGAGGGGGCCAATAATTTTATTCAGCCCGGTTTTTGAGTTCTGTGTGACATGATGTCAGATTTGGCTTTTTTTCTCTGTTATTTGTGTTGTTCCAATGCACACAAAGGAAATAAACATGTGGAAACCAAAACATTTGGAATTGCAACAATTTTCTGGGAGACAATTTCAAGGGTGCTGAAAATTTCGGCCATGACTGTATGCATTGTGTCCTGGGGGACTATAAATATACTGCTCAAAAGAATTAAAGGAACACTTTTTAATCAGAGTATAGCATAAAGTCAATAAAACTTATGGGATATTAATCTGGACAGTTAAGTAGCAGAGGGAGTTGTTAATCAGTTTCAGCTGCTGTGGTGTTAATGAAATTAACAACAGATGCACTAGAGGGGCAACAATGAGATGACCCCCAAAACAGGAATGGTTTAACAGGTGGAGGCCACTGACATTTTTCCCTCCTCATCTTTTCTGACTGTTTCTTCACTAGTTTTGCATTTGGCTACAATCAGTGTCACTACTGGTAGCGTGAGGCGATACCTGGACCCTACAGAGCTGGCACAGGTAGTCCAACTTCTCCAGGATGGCACATCAATACGTGTCATTGCCAGAAGGTTTGCTGTGTCTCCCTGCACAGTCTCAAGGGCATGGAGGAGATTCTAGGAGACAAGCAGTTACTCTAGGAGAGCTGGAGAGGGCCATAGAAGGTCCATAACCCATCAGCAGGACCAGTATCTGCTCCTTTGGGCAAGGAGGAACAGGATGAGCACTGCCAGAGCCCTACAAAATGACCTCCAGCAGGCCACTGGTGTGAATGTCTCTGACCAAACAACCAGAAAGACTTCATGAGGGTGACCCAAGGGCCCCATGTCCTCTAATGGGCCCTGAGCTCACTGCCCAGCAGCATGCAGCTCGATTGGCATTCGCCATAGAATACCAGAATTGGCAGATGCACCACTGGTGCCCTGTGCTTTTACAGATGAGAGCAGGTTCACCCTGAGCACGTGACAGAAGTGAAAGGGTCTGGAGAAGCCATGGAGAACATTATGCTGCCTGTAACATCATTCAGCATGAGCAGTTTGGTGGTGGGTTAATGATTGTCTGGGGAGGCATATCCATGGAGGGTCACACAGACCGCTACAGGCTTGACAAAGGCACCTTGGCTGCCATTAGGTATCAGGATGAAATCCTTGGACCCATTGTCAGACCCTATGCTGGTACAGTGGCTCCTGGTGCACGACAATTCCTGGCCTCATGTGGTGAGAGTATGCAGGCAGTTCCTGGAGGAGGAAGGAATTGATACCATTGACTGGCCACCACACTTTCCTGACCTAAATCCAATAGAACACCTCTGGGACATTATGTTTTGGTCCATCCAATGCCACCAGGTTGCACCTCAGACTGTCCAGGAGCTCAGTGATGCCCTGGTCCAGATCTGGAAGGAGATCCCCCACAACACCATCTGTCATCTCATTAGAAGCATGCACCGATGTTGTCAGGCATGTATACAAGAACACAGGGGCCATACAAAGTGCTGCGTACAATTTGGAGTTGCTGCAATTCAATTTTGGGCAAAATGGACTAGCCTGCCACATCATTTTTTCACTCAGATTTTTGGGGCGTCTTTGAATTCAGGGCTCTGTAGGTTGATCATTTTCATTTCCATCAAACGATGTGGCATCCTTTCGTTCCTAACACATTACCCAGTCTATATCAGTATAGATATCCAGGAGGATTTCTTTTTCCCATTGAGATCTGATGTGTTTTCAAAGTGTTCCTTTCATTTTTTTGAGCAGTTTAGAAGCTGCCAACGATGCAGAAGAGAAGGTGCGGCTGATACTTCTTAAGATTTCTAACTAGTTGCTTCTTGCATTTCCTCTAGAAGTTATACTGTAATTTATTACTTCTGGTGGACCATATGGAGCAAGATGAACTTATCCGTTTTTACAAAACATACGTCTTCACCATCAAAAAGCACAGCTGCACAGTGATCACACTGGTGATGTTACTTTCTTAGCAAACATTGATCTAAGGATGTAAAAGCAGAGCTTGTATAAGGTTGGAATTTTGGAGTATTTGACAGTCTGTCTTGTTCTCGTTCTTTTCAAGTGTCAAGTTTTATTGTCATGTGCACAGTAAGGAAACACGCTTCCCTGTACAATGAAATTCTTTCTTTGCTGTCCACACCAAATGCCAATGGTTAACAAACCAACACATAGATAATAAGTAGCAGAAGCAGCATAAAGTATAGAAACATAATAGAAGTACAGTAGAACCTCAGGTCACAAACATCTCTAAACATGTACTAATCGGGTTACAACCAAAAAGTTTGCCAAACTTTTGCATCTGTTCATGACCACACACTCGGGTGACGAACAAGCCCGTTTCCCTTCCGGTTCCGAAATCATCAGCACGTGCAGCAAGCGAGAGAGAGAGAGAGAGAGAGAGAGAGAGAGAGCACGAGAAGGCAGTTAAAGAAGGCATCGGGCTTGTTTTTGAAGAGACTGCTTCGAGCATTGTTTTAACCTTGTTGTATTTAATGAAGTCTTTTTTCTATTGGATTATAACCTCCACTTCACTTCTGTTTTTATGGGGTCATTTATTTATTGAAGGATTCTGAAAGCACTGTACTTTATTTAATTTGGACTTTGTTTTTGATTGTTGTTTCGTTGATTTTAATAAAAGCACTTGCCACTTTCTGCACCATCCGATTGCTCTATTGTAGTGCCTCGCTGTCGTGCTCATCGGTAACATTACCGATGGTGATGGGTTTAAAGGCTCCCGGAAGCGAGATGGGAGCATGCAGCGAACCCGTACCTTCACAGACTACCTCAAAACTGTAATCTCCTCTCCATCATGCTTCGGGCTTACTTCCTTCATTTCAGAACTCGACTCATGCAAGGTTAGTTTTTTTGGTTGTTTTTGGTTAGTTTTTGTATAAATTACGGATTTTTCAAATGTTCATTTTTTTCCCTGTGCTAAAAACTCATTAAAAAAAGTGTTTACAGCGAGCGGTTCGTAAAGCTATAGTGTGAACTCCTACAATGTCAGTTTTCTCTGTTCAAGGTTTTCTCAGTGTTATTCAATGTTTTTACATTTAGTTTACTATTACGCTGTGCATTCTGTGGTATAATTAACTATTTTTGTACTTAAAAATCTTAAAAAAAATATTTACATACAGCTCGTACAGTCCGGAACGGATTAATTGTATTTACATTTAATCCTATGGGGGAAATTACTTCGTGTCACGTGACCAAATCGGGCTGCGACCAGAGTTTTGGAACGAATTACGGTCGTGACCCGAGGTTCCAATGTATAAAGTGTAATGTGCAGGTAGGTGTGTGATGGACAAGTCCAATACAGTTGTGCGAGGTCGACAGAATGAGGTGGTCCACGGTTATAAACTCCAGCCAGTTATTGAGAAGTCTAATGGCCTTGGGAAAGAAAGAGTTCTTTAGCCTGGAAGTCTTGCATTTCATACGTCTGTACCTCAAGCCTGAGGGTAGAAGTGTGAACAATTCATGTTGGGGGTGAGTGGGGTCCCTGAGGATGGAGGCAGTGGAGTCCTGGTGATGTTCTCTGCAGGTGTTTGCGATCCATAGCAGTAGTGTTACCATACTACACAGGGATGCAGCTGGTCAAGATGCTCTCAACAATGCAGCCGTAGAAGTTGCCGAGGATCTTAGTTGACATACCAAACTTCCTCAGCCTCCTCAGAAAGTACAGCCGCTGTTGAGCGCTCTTGATCAGCTGTGTGGTTTTAACTGTCCATGTGAGTTCCTCACTGAGGTAGACACCCAGGTATTTAATTCTTCAAGCCCTCGGATGAATAGTAACTGGTGAGGTCACCTCTCTTTCCTCATGTCCACCATCATCTCCTTCATCTTGTCTGTGTTGAGGGTGAGGTTGTTGTCCTCACACCATGATACCAGACTGGCCACCTCCCTCCTGTAGGCCACCTTGTCCCCACCAGTGATGTGTCCCATCACTGCGGTGTTGTCTGCAAACTTTAGGATGATGTTATCTTTGTGGGAGGCGACACAGTCCTGGGTGAACAGGGTGCAGAGGATGGGGCTGAGGACGCATCCCTGTGGGATGCCTGTGTTTGTGATAATGGTGGCTGAAATCCTATTACCAATCCTGACAGACTGGGGCCTGCCAGTCAGAAAGTCTAGGAGCCAGTCACAGAGGGTGGGATGTAGGCAGTTATGGGTGAGGTTATGGGGGATAACCGTGTTAAAGGTGGAGCTGTAGTCAAAAAAACAGCATCCTGTCATTGTTCTCCAGATGGGAGAGGGAATAATTTAGTGTGGCCACGATGGCATCTGAGGTGGACCTGTTGGGCCGGTAGGCATACTGCGGGGGTTCAAGTTGTGCGGTATGCTGCTCTGAATGTGGGCTATCACCGCTCTCTCAAAACACTTCATGACAACTGGAGTGAGTGCTACCAGCGTGTAATCGTTCAGGCAGGTGGGCGGGCTTTTTTTTTTAGCAAGGGGGACGATGACTGTAGTCTTAAAGCAGCACAGAACGGTGCTCTGACTGAGGGAAAGGTTGAAGATGGAGCTTGGCACAAGCTCTGAGAGCACGTCCATGTCCTTGCATTAAGTATCCTGGACTTTGTCTCGCATACAGTATGAGCCATTGTGTTACCCTGCTAGTCAACTGAGCTATTGATACTTCTTATATTTTGCAAATAATTACTACAAAACGCTACATTTGACGATCTTTGTCGCCACACATTTCTGTAACTGGGGTGCCCTTGCCTTCTGGACTTGGACTTGTGCACCTTTGCATTTGTCTGCTGCTCAACTGCTCCATATTCAAAACTTCTTTTTGCTTGTCAATGTGGTTTATTCTTTCATGTGCTGCATAACTTAATCATCCTTTATGATGTACTTCACAGTCAGTGGATGTCAGTGCCCTTTTTTCTTTCATCTTATTATGGTGTTATTCATTACATAAACAAGCTCTGCAGTTTGCTTGATGTTTAGCAGATGCCGCTGCTGTTCTTTGTCTTTTCACCATGTCACTTGGTTGTGCGCTCATACTGCCACATTAAACACACAGCCACAGACAGCTCTGCCGAGTTTAACTACAACCTAAACTTTTTGGAATTTCCACACTGTATCAGATGATAAACCTTCGATAAGACCAAGATCAAGTTTCTATCCCCACTAGTTCACGAGTAATCACGAGACAGACCTTAGCATTTCATTATCCAACTTTATAAAACAAAATAAAATGTGTTTGTATCTGAGTCAGTCCAAAAGATGAAACACCACAAACATTTGTAGTGATAAAATGCACTGCATGTGTCATTCCAACAGATGGCACATCACAAACATTAACACTGCTTTTACAAATGGCATATAATAGAGACATGCACATTGCATGATGCACTGTAGATGTTAACACAGAGGTCTACATTAATCATCTAGACTCCAACCAGTCTTAGACAGGTAGCACAGCCAGTAAATGACTAAATGAATAAGAAGTTATAAATCTTAACATTTAAGAGCCTGTCCTTAAGTTGAGTAGGACCTCGAAAGGAAGTCCAGGTAGTTTACCTGATAGCTTTCCGATTGCCTGAATGATCTCACCCAATGCCTGAAGCAGGGCAAGGTCTTCTAGGGGGCTTCCTTCCTTCAGGCTGTATTTCTTACGTTCGGCCTTCCGACGGTTTTTAGAGGATCTCCTACATGAAAATATACAAAGATAAACTTGATGGTCTTTAACAACATATGTTAGCTTTCACTGTAATATAATTGACTGGCTCAAATGGCGTTTTTATACCGTGCCATACTCTATTTTTGCCAGTATGGGTGTGTGGGTGGGGGTCCCAGTTTAACAATCTTTTGGTGAAGATACGCTGGAGTAGCCATCAACAAAAACAAAGGCAATACAGCTGTGGACAGATGTGCTGGTACCCCTCAAAAAAAGAGCCACCCATGATTGCCTCTGAAATAACCTGAGACTGACAAAAAGTACTTGGCACCCAGCACTGTTTATTCCTTCAGGAGAGGTGTGAAGATTTCTGGGTGAATCTGCTTGAGTGGCGATCTCCCAACACAATCCTTCAGTTACAGTCTGGCCTCGTCAGCTGACTAAACACTACGTGCCAAGTCCAGACTAATTTGTTTTAATATAATACATAGTGTGAAAACTAAGAAAAGTGCATTAAGTGACATCAAATGTCACACGCAAGTGCACAGAGGACAGTTTAAGGTCTTTGGTCATTGTAATTCTTTGCCACTCCAGTGGATGCCACCCTTTGATGACACCTTTTCTTTTCCTCCCTCCACAGACCAGAAGATTGATGGCTACTCCACTGCTGACGCTACTTCTGGTTAGTCCAGACACCTGGACCTGCCACTTCCTGCTGGAATCCCTCATAGCCATAAGAAACGGCATCTTTGGAAATCGTAACCCCACTCCCATCTAAAACTGATGCATTTTCACGGTCTTAAAAAGATTGACGGCTTTTCCATCACTGTCATCACATTTGGTGTCCATCTACCTGGACCCTCCTCTTACTGCCAGAAACCATCATAACTGGAAGAACCACCATCTTGTTCAGTCCAAACCAGATTCCTGTCTGAAAAGACGCTGCGTTTAACGAAAATTACTTGTCTTTTCTTAATTTTAGAATTCGAATATTACAGGGTTTCCTTACGAGTGCCTAACAACTTACTGTCTCCATTTTATTATTATATCTCTCTATTATAAAAAAAATCTTGGAAGGAAACAAGGTGTGATTTTCTCGGAAAGACAGCTACACGTCCCGCGAGATGAGGCACGATACACATGTACAGCAGGTTAGAGATAATGGAAGTACGAAAATTTGAAACTCTCCAAAAAAGGGTAGTAAAGATCGCATTAGTTCAAACAAACGGAAACTATTACTCATGAAATAACGGAACAGAAAAAGAGATTGAATATATTGTTCGGATGGAAACTTTAAGTCAGAGACTTGTAGATCGTCTAATTCGTGTTACCATCAGGGAAAAAATAAAGTAGTGTTTCTTCCCAATGAAGAGGCATATCCGCAAGAATTAAAAGATTCCGAAAACGTTGGTGTGGTACACATGCAGAGCAGGTTAGAGATAATGGAAGTAAGAAAATTTGAAAGTCTCCAAAAAAGGGACGGAAAGATCGCATTAGCACAAACAAATGGAAATTATTACTCGGTGAAATAACGGAACAGCAAAAAGACATTGAATATATTGTTCGGATGGAAACTTTGAGTTGGAGACTTGTAAATCGTCTAATTCATGTTGCCAGCGAGAATTAAAAGATTCCAAAAACGTTGGCGTGGTATGAAGTCCCGTGAGGCGGAGACTTTTCACGTGAGATTCTTTCAAGTCACGCCCTACTTACAACTATTTTCAAACAAGACCACAGTCCTCTCACCTCTCAGTCGCGTGAATTCATTTGTCAGACACACTTCCTGCGCTCTCAGCTCTTATACATTTCACCAGGACAATAATTTTATACGTTCCAGGTGACACGTCAACAACAAAGCGAAGAAGAATGAGCAGGGAGAAACATTCGAAAAAGTCATTCTATTTATTAGAGAGAAAGAAACAATATTCACTCACAGGCAGTTATACATTGCCTTGTCACGATGTAAGTCCAAACACGGAATCAAAATTCAACGCGATATTGAAGAAAAGTTCATTCCAAATATTGTTTTTACTAAAGTTTTAAAGTAAAAGTGAAAATAATGAATAGGTAACAATTTCAATGAAAATAACAATCTCTTTAAATTGTAAATCCGGTTAACCAAACACGGGGGTGGGCGAGAGACGCGAGCAGGGGGCAGAGCCCCCTTAGTAACAAATAATAAAATGATACGGCACCGGCCTAAAATTAAAAAGCACTCCAACTACTGGACAATGTGTGAACTGACTGTAGAATTCATATGTTTGCTTTGTTGCATGTCTCTGTCAAAAATGTGTGTATCTGAGCACTCTGTTTGTACGTACTTCTTTAATTTAGAATTCTTTTTTTTCTTATTTGTGCGAGTACTAGAGACACACACTCACAGAATAAAATTACTATCAAGACCACCTATGGCACATCACATTAAATGCTAAGACTGAGGGTAACCGTTTTGATGAGAAGAGGATACAGGTACCAGCGCCTATTTGTGTATATAATCTCACATAAGTATATATCATTTAATTCAAGGTTGCAGACTTACGCGGATATTCTGGAATTACTCTGTGAATATTTTGAACCCATATTACTGGTGGTCATCATACTGCTGGCCTCCGAGAATAAGTCAGAATCCGGGCAGTCTGGCATTTCATCATCTGTAAAGCAAAGGAGACAGATAAGGTTGTGTGCACGGATATATTGAAGAGTTACTTAAAATAAAAAGAACTGTGTGGAACTGGGAGCTTTCAATAAACAAAATGGGATTCAAATTTTAGGACTGAACACGTTTTTCAAACTGATGTCAAGCTTATGTCATATGTGTCATATTTCAGGAAGCTGGGTCTTCTGTTTCTGTATTGTGTAGTTTGCAAGGGTTAGGGTTAGGGTTAACCCTAACCCTAATTTGTCTGCAAGGTCCATATGAGTAAAGGGTTAAATACCTTATTTTGTGCAAGTCACAAGCGTTATCGGTACAGTAGATGTCAACATGGAGTTTATTTCTAAGTAGTCAAAACCTTGCAAGTAAAAAAAATTGTAGCTTTGGATTAACAGAATTGTCCTTAACTGCCCTAACATGTAAAACTGCATATTTAAGCAAACCAGTAACCTCTTAAGAGTCGTAGAACACCACAGATGTTCTGAACTTCTATTTAAGTATTTAATTAAATTTGGGGGTAACCAGTTGGCAATGCCTTATGCAAATAAAATACTTTCAGCTGAAGTGTGAAAAATAGATAGACTGATCTTTATCCCTAGGAGGAAATTTGGCTTTTTATAGAAACTCTGTAAATAAATCTACTCTCTATATATAAAACCCTAAGCCTAAAAGTGCAACAATTTTATGTGACATTTCTATGTCACGCTTTAAATCAGGCTTATTTTTAAACCTACTGTACATACAGTGGGATGCAAAAGTTTGGGTAACCTTGTTGATAGTCATTATGTTTCTGTATAAATCGTTGGTTGTTGGTTGCGCCGGGGCTGGATCTTTCAACAAGACAACGACCCGAAACACTGCTCAAAATCCACTACGGCATTCATGCAGAGGAACAATTACAACGTTCTGGAATGGCCATCTCAGTCCCCAGACCTGAATAGAATTGACAATCTGTGGTGTGAGTTAAAGAGAGCTGTCCATGCTCGGAAGCCATCAAACCTGAATGAACTTGAGATGTTTTGTAAAGAGGAATGGTCCAAAATACCTTCAACCACAATCCAGACTCTCATTGGAATCTACAGGAAGCGTTTAGAGGCTGGAATGTCTGCAAAAGGCGGATCTACTAAATATTGATTTCATTTCTTTTTTGTGGTGCCCACATTTATGCACCTGCCTGATTTTGTTTGAACAATTATTACACACTTTCTGTAAATCCAATAAACTTCATTTCACTTCTCAAATATCACTATGTGTGTCTCCTATATGATATATTTAAGTGACATTTTATATCGTAACAACCAACGATTTATACAGGAAAATAATGACTATTAACAAGGGTGCCCAAACTTTTGCATCCCACTGTATATGTGTTTGGTATCATTCTTTTCAAAATTTATCAAACTTTAATATGATGCTGTTAGATTTTCAGATTCTAATTCCGTTTTTAAGTTATAAACTAAAATATCTCGACCCGACCCTGGATAAGCGATGGATAATGGGTGGATGGATGGAACTAAAATATCAAGAAAGTCGTGGTTTTTAATTTCAATAAATCATTATTATTATAATTATTTATTTTAATAATTTAATAAATTACATTATTTTTGATTGAGTAAACTTTCTTTCACAGCAACAAACAAAAAAAAAAAAAAAAAAAAGAAAAAGATCTCTTCATAACACCAGTGTTTGTATTTCGGTGATTTAGTTAGCTGAAGGTCGAGTTACGATGATCCATTGCATACCCCTTTAGTTTTTCACCTGATTTCTCCGGTTATTTAAATGAGTAATTTTTAAAAAAAAGTTTTTTTTATCTATAAGAATGTCAGTTAAAACGAATGAATTGTTTATTTGGTCTCTTATAAATACTCATCGAGCATAGTGGACCTCAGTTTAACAGGAATACTTCAATTGGTAAGAGAGTAAACATTTTATTACTTCGTTAAATAATAATACATTTTTCTTTTACATATTGTGGACTATGGCTGGCAGCTTATCCCGGCCAATACCCCCAAGCCGCCAGATGGAGCCCTTCCCTGCAACGTGGAGATGCCCAGAATTCCAGCAGGGCATCATGGACCTTGGAGTTTTCCTTCACAGCCCTGCTGGATACCGCGGAGGCCACCAGAGGACGCTGCAGGGAGGCTCAAGAACTTGTATTTGCCTTATAGCCCCAAAGTACTTCCCAGTTGAGAGGACAGAGGTAATGACGTACTTCCGGGCTGAAGAAAAGGAGTTTTACCCGACCTGGAAGTGTTAATATAGTCACATGGATTGGAGGAAGAGAAACGCTTCCGGGTCAAGAAGTATAAAAGGACAGTGGGAGATCCCAGCAGTGAGCCGAGTTGGGAAGAAGGGTGACTGAGCTGCTGGGAGGTGTGGATTATTATTGTGGATTGTGATTATTGATTTATTGAGTATTGTGGAGTGGAGGAGGTTCTTTGTGCACTTTATTATAATAAAAAGTCATTATTTTGGCTCCCATTCATCGGAGACTGCAGAGCAACCTAATGGCATCTTCAGGAATTAATCTAGTTTCATTTCGTATATAAAAAAAAAATACCGAAGTTTCAAAGAGTTATACTGTATTTGTTGAATTATACAAGCATATACAAAAACTGTTATATTCACGTGTTTCCCGCGCAAAAAAATTAGTCCTGGGGGAGTCTCGTTCATGTTCGGTAACTGGATGAGGGTTTTCTTCACCCCAAATTTGTACATTATGACGATTTACCTTCCCACTAATGTGAAATGTGGCCTCATCACAGAAGATAATCAAGGAACAAAAATCTTCATTGGTCTCCAAATTTTGCTGGATGAAAGTTGAAAACTCAACTCGATGCGTCTTGTCCCCTCGTCTAAGGGCCTGAACCCACTGCAGACGATACGGTTTCATAACCAACCAGCGCTGGAGAATTCTCCATACACTTGACTTTGGTAACTGTAACTCATGACTTGCTTGTCGAACTGATTTCGATGGACTCCGAGTGAACGCAGTTTGCACTCGGACGACATTCTCAGCAGAGGAGGAAGTTCGAGGTCGCCCGATGCTTTTACCTTTGCAGATACACCCAGTATCACGAAATTGCCGGTACCATCGACGGATGTTATTGTCATTCGGAGGGTCAGTCCCATATTTTTGACGAAATGCCCGCTGCACAGTAATAACCGATTAAGTTCTAGCGAATTCGCAAACGCAAAAAGCGTTTTGTTGTGGCACAGCCATAACTGCAATCGTAACTAATCGAAACAACACACTGTTAGCTTTTTGATAAGCACTAGCACCATATAAGGTGACCATCCGTCCCCATTTTCCAGGGACAGTCCCCGTTTTCTGACTACTGTCCCCACTCAGAAGCATGTCCCCGGTTTCAGCTGGTTCACTTTTTTGAATGTATCTCATCACCAGGATAATTTGAACTCGGTGCGCATGTGCGGTGTTTTGACGGAGGTTATGCTTTACCGCATCCTGCAACTTTGGCGAGAAATCACGTAATAAGCTTTCCCTTTGTATGTAGTCTGCGCTCCTCTAGCCACCCCAGGTCCCCGGATTGGCCCAAAAAATTCTGGTCACCTTATCTACCAGCAACGAAATGAAACTAGATTAATTCCTCAAGACGCCACTAGATTGCTCTGCAGTCTCCGATGAATGGGCGGCAAGCTATAGCTCTCTGAAACTCCGATATTCTTTTTGGGACACCCTGTACTGTAATACCATACGGGAATTATAAACAGAGAGTGGTACAAATGTGTTTTGCTATGAAGAGTCTCTGCGAAGATTCATCACTTTTAACCAGCTGCACATTCCTTTTCATTTTCGCTGTCAATGAGATTAGCCTAGGTCGTCAGACCCGGGACGCATTTACTTATTTTGGACCTGCGAGGCCCTGGATTACGAAATCTACCCTTTGGGCAGAGAGGAGAGTAATAAAGAAAGACCTGTCGACTTCGTATCTGCTAAAATGGAATTTTCTTGTCATTGCGGATTTGGACGACGAATAGCAGCGAAAGGTACAGAAAGACTTTGCAATTTATATTTTTAACAATCTTATGCAGCATGTGAAATTCAAATAAAGTAGCTGTTTGTAATATTAGCCGATATTTTTGTATACCTACCTGTACCGACACGCGTAAAAAAATATTACAGTCTGAAGGGTTTTTGTTAATAATGGCCGGTCTCAAATAGCAGCCGGTCTCTATTAAGCGCTGGGAGCCGAGGCTAGTTTTGCAAATAAACACTGGGGGCCTCTACTGGAGCATATTTACGGTAAGCGAATTTCTTAAAAACAAAAAAAGACTTCAAAAAAGTTCATTTTGTTTCTTTACCTAGAAGATTAAGCCTTTCCTTTTCCTTACGCTCTCGTACCACTGCTAGACGTTCCTTATACTTCACAAACATTGCTTTCTGTGATTCCAGGAATGCTGACTGGCTGCTGTGGGCTGTGAAGGAAAAAAAAATAAAAAGATCTGTTGATATATGCAATTTCTCACATGCAGCAAAAGGAAAAAAATGAAAACACTGAAACAAATAAACCACGACGCTGTGGTTTCAACTACCAAGGTTTGTTCCATTTGTTCTGACACATGCCAGTTGCATTCTGACTGGCACATATTCTGAAAAAGAACAATTTACTACTTATTGCTCACTCGATTGTCAAGGACCCCGTGAACTATTTTTTTTCCAATCAACAGTTTCAACACCAAATGGAGATTATGAAATTGGCAAATACGGTACAAAAAGTAGCAAGAAGCAGGATAGAGCATTCTGGAAGAAATATAAAATAAAAACTCAAAATCAGGGTATACAGCGCCCACCATAATGTAAAGACCCGTTTTTTATCTTATTTCCCCCTCTGCTGCACAGTTTAACATTATAAATTAAACGCGTCAGATATGATTATAATGCAAAGTTAAAGGTATTTGCATATGTTTTTGGTCATGTAATGTAGAAATGACAACACTTTTTCAAAATGCCCCCAATGAGGACAAGAGCTGTGCCAATGAAACCTTAGATCTTCAAAGGAGGGTCTGCTTAGAATTCCAAGAGCTAAACTTAAAAGAAGTGGTGAGGCAGGCGGCCTTCTGCTGTTATGCACCTCAAATCTGGACTACGAGTTTACCGAGAGAAATTCGCCAGGCTGATACAGTGGAGCACTCAAAGTTCAACTTTAACATGGCTTTCTCAGAGCTTCATTTTAGCTTAATCCTGATACGCATTTAATTATCATTATCATTCATGGTGGCTCCGAAATCCCTACTAACCCCTACTTTCTCTTTCCTATTTTTTCACTTAAGAAACATAGCAAAAGTTAGACCTCTTATATCATTGAAAGATGCTGAGAAATTAATTCACGCGTTTGTTTTCAGTCAACTAGATTACTGTAACGCACTCCTCTCAGGACCACCCAAAAAAGACATAAGTCGTTTGCAACGAGTGCAGAATGCAGCTGCTAGAATCCTAACTAGGAAAAGAAAATCCAAACACATCTCTCCAGTTTTGATGTCACTACACTGGTTACCTGTGTCATTTAGAATTGACTTTAAAATTCTGCTTATGGTTTATAAAGCCTTAAATAATCTGCTCCATCTTATATATCGGAATGTCTGACACCTTATATTCCAAATCATAATCTTAGATCTTCAAATGAGGGTCTCCTTAGAATTCCAAAAGCTAAACTTAAAAGAAGTGGTGAGGCGGGCTGCTATGCACCTAAAATCTGGAATAGCCTGCCAATAGGAATTCACCAGGCTGATACGGTGGAGCAGTTTAAAACACTGCTGACAACACATCACTTTAACATGGCCTTCTAATAACTTCACTTTAATTTAATCCTGATACTCTGTATGTTCAATTCATCATAATAACTATTCACAGTGGCTCTAAAATCCGTACTGACCCCAACTCTCTCTTGTGTTTCTTTTTTTTTCCGGTTTCTTTGTGGTGGCGGCCTGCGCCACCTTCACCTACTCAAAGCATCCTGATGCTCCAACATTGATGGACTGAAAGCCAGAAGTCTACGTGACCATCATCATCAAGTCCTTCTATGAGAACCTTAAATACAAAGAGGACTGTTTCATTTATGTGAGGTAGAATGCCCAGAGGGCGATGGGTGGTCTCATGGTCTGGAATCCCAACAGATTTTTTTTTTCTCCAGCCGCCTGGAGTTTTTTTTGTTTTTGTTTTTTCTGTCCACCCTGGCCATCGGACCTTACTTTTTCTATGTTAATTAATGTTGACTTATTTTATTTTCTTACTGTGTCTTTTATTTTTCTACTAGACATTAAGCCAGTTACAATAGCGGGTGCTAGAACAGTAGTGCATAAACATTGTAGGAACAGTCGATATTAAACGGCAAGGGACGTTGACCTCATTCTGTTTCTTGTCTTCATTTTTTTTTTGTCAAAAATATTTTTGCAAGAAGCCTAAAGTAAAATAATAATAAAAATAAAATAGAAACGTACATGACAATACAGTAAGTATAATTAATATTGCCTTAGTGTAAAACTTTGTAATAATCTGTAATACACAATATCTGAAGAAGACATTTAGGAAAACGTTTTTATTTTTTTACCTCATGAAATTTTTCTATAAAATTTCATTACAGACAACATTTCTTGTAAAAATTCTGTCGGAGTTTGGAAAGAGTTTGCCTTGTTCAGGACCATCTACAACCTTGACAACAACATCTGGAAAACTTCTAACTCTTGATAATGCAACATATAACTGACTGTGGCCGAGTACTGGTTCTGGCAAGTAAATGGCAACTATTTCTAAGGTTTGCTCTTCTGAGTCTCTCTCTTGTAGCGTTTTTCTGACGCTCATTTTCTTTTTCTTCAATCGATCTATTTGCTCATATTTTTCTTTGTCTTTCAGCCTTTATTTTGTTGAAGTTTACTTGCTGAGCTGACCGTTCTTGCAGGAGATGTTGCTTATATAGGATTTGATTGTCTGTGTCTTTTGTCCTACTTGACGTGTGCTTTTTTATTTTGGGTGGCATGTTGTTCATAGATACATCCGTAATATTTTCTCTTACAGTAATACTGGCTTGTACACTCACCTAAAGGATTATTAGGAACACCTGTTCAATTTCTCATTAATGCAATTATCTAATCAACCAATCACGTGGCAGTTGCTTCAATGCATTTAGGGGTGTGGTCCTGGTCAAGACAATCTCCTGAACTCCAAACTGAATGTCAGAATGGCAAAGAAAGGTGATTTAAGCAATTTGGAGCGTGGCATGGTTGTTGGTGCCAGACGGGCCGGTCTGAGTATTTCACAATCTGCTCAGTTACTGGGATTTTCACGCACAACCATTTCTAGGGTTTACAAAGAATGGTGTGAAAAGGGAAAAACATCCAGTATGAGGCAGTCCTGTGGGCGAAAATGCCTTGTTGATGCTAGAGGTCAGAGGAGAATGAATGGGCCGACTGATTCAAGCTGATAGAAGAGCAACTTTGACTGAAATAACCACTCGTTACAACCGAGGTATGCAGCAAAGCATTTGTGAAGCCACAACACGCACAACCTTGAGGCGGATGGGCTACAACAGCAGAAGACCCCACCGGGTACCACTCATCTCCACTACAAATAGGAAAAAGAGGCTACAATTTGCACGAGCTCACCAAAATTGGACAGTTGAAGACTGGAAAAATGTTGCCTGGTCTGATGAGTCTCGATTTCTGTTGAGACATTCAAATGGTAGAGTAAACAGAATGAGAACATGGATCCATCATGCCTTGTTACCACTGTGCAGGCTGGTGGTGGTGGTGTAATGGTGTGGGGGATGTTTTCTTGGCACACTTTAGGCCCCTTAGTGCCAATTGGGCATCGTTTAAATGCCACGGGCTACCTGAGCATTGTTTCTGACCATGTCCATCCCTTCATGATCCTCTGATGGCTACTTCCAGCAGGATAATGCACCATGTCACAAAGCTTGAATCATTTCAAATTGGTTTCTCGAACATGACAATGAGTTCACTGTACTAAAATGGCCCCCACAGTCACCAGATCTCAACCCAATAGAGCATCTTTGGGATGTGGTGGAACGGGAGCTTCGTGCCCTGGATGTGCATCCCACAAATCTCCATCAACTGCAAGATGCTATCCTATCAATATGGGCCGAAATTTCTAAAGAATGCTTTCAGCACCTTGTTGAATCAATGCCAGGTAGAATTAAGGCAGTTCTGAAGGCAAAAGGGGGTCAAACACCGTATAAGTATGGTGGTCCTAATAATCCTTTAGGTGAGTGTATGTGGCTGTAATATGCGTCACTGTATTGTGTGCCTTTAAATTTCTCTCGCAGTAATACTGGTTTGTATTTCCGTAAAATGCCTGTAATTTTCTCTGACAGTAATACTGGCTTTGATGTCCGTAATAGGCCTATGACTTTAATTTTCTGTCACAACAGTGGGCAATCAGCAGAGTGTCCCCAGCAACTGATGTAATGTGTGGCGTGCAGTTGATAATCGTGACTGTGTCGTCTCCCAGGCAAGTACTGTGCAGTACCCCAGCAAGTATTTTAATACTTAATAATAATAGTGTGTGTGCGTCCAAGGTGCCATGCTCATGTGCAGGACACGGTGCAATGTGCGTCGCGGCCCCGCGCATGCGCACTTCACCAGAAGACACACACACACGGACACCTGGACGCACACAGGGCTTTTATTAAAGAGGATGATTCTTCATTTTGTAAAGCACTTTGAGCTACATGTTTTTTGTATGAAAATATGCTATATAAATAAATGTTGTTGTTTCTCTGCTGTTCTTTTTCCAGTTTTCTGTGGTGGTGATCAGTGCCACCATCACCCAATCAAAGCACCGTGCAGTCCCTACATTGATGGATTGAAAGTGTGACAGATAGGGTGCGCTGTCGTCCCCTTGAACCCTCAGACTTGACTCCAGACACCAGGTAAAAGTCCAATACTTTGTTTTATTATTCATAAACAGTGCACAAAGCACCCTCCTCTCCACAATGCTCATAAATCAATACAATTACTAATTAATAACAAATCCTCCACTCCCAGACGCGTTGCCACCCTGCCACCCAGCTCAGCGTCTGGGATTTCCCATAGTCCTTTTATATTGCCTGACCCGGAAGTATTTCCAGTCCTTCAGTCCATGTGACTTCCTATCACTTCCTGGTCAGATACAAAGTCCCGGAAGCACGTCATTTCCCCTGTCGCTTTGCCTACAATGTACTTCCGGGTTATAGGGAACATATGACTCTCTGGGCCTCCCTGCAGCGTCCTTTGTTGGCCCCTGTAGTATCCGGCAGGGCTGTAAAGGAAAACTCCACTGTCCATGAATCCCTGCGGGTATTCGGGGCACCTCCATACTGCTGGGAGAGCTCCACCTGGCGGCCTGGGGGTATTGCCTGGGATGACAAGCCGGCCATAGTCCACAAAGGCCAAATTCTTCCATTTGAAGCCTGAAAACCATGAGGACTGTTTGAGGTCATTTATGTTGGGTAGAATACCTAGAGGGAGCTGGGTGGTCTCGTGGCCTTGGTACTCCTGCAGATTTTATTTTTTCTCCAGCCATCTGGAGTTTTTTTGTTTTTTCTGTCCTCCCTGGCCATCGGACTTTACTTTTATTCTATGTTAATTAGTACTGCCTAATTTCATTTTTATAACTTGTTTTTTTTTCTCTTTCTTCATCCTGTAAAGCACTTTGAGCTTCATCTTTTATATGAAAATGTGCTACATAAATAAATGTTGTGGTTCTTGTTGTTGTTGAAAGTCAAAGGCGCCATTATGAGGCTGAAAAGCAAGAATAAAACCACTTGAGACATCGCTAAAACCCTTGGTGTCGCTGCGTGTTTTAGAGAGCAAGAAACCGAGCAGCTACTGAGTTGATAAGGCGGGATGAGCACGAGTCAAACGCTTACCAAAGAAATTTCTCAGTCCAATGAACTTTGTTTTAAGAAGGCATAATGAAAATTCAAAGCAAAACAGTTTACACACACAAAAAAAGTTGTTAACACACGCAGAATGAACAGCAAAAAAAAAGGGAAAAATGTTTCTTCTACAAATGTAGCTTTTTCTTGTTAAACTTGGGTTACTTTCTGTACTTAACGGTTGTGTTATTACTCTATGGCAAACTTATATAAGCGCTACATTCAATACATTCAGTATGTTCTACATGGCATGGTTTGAAACTGTTTGCCCCCCATGCCTTACTGACTGTTTTGTTTCGGTAGAATTCTTTATGACTCTCAATTCCTCTTTTGTATTATTAATGTGTAGACTTTATCAGAATGCCTCAAATCTCACGGACTGTTTATAAGGTATTGTAGTATATACCGTCTTCAATTCTACATTTATAACCTCAGGAAATTAGAGTTGTGCTTGATCGTTTGTGAACCCTTTAGAATTTTCTAGATTTCCTCATAAATATGACCTAAGACATCAGCAGATTTTCACTCAAGCCCTAAAAGTAGATAAAGAGAAACCAGTTAAACAAATGAGACAAAAATATTATACTTGGTCATTTATTTATTAAGGAAAATGATCGAATATTACATATTTGTGAGTGGCAAAAGTATGTGAACCTTTGCTTTCAGTATCTGGTGTGACCCCCCAATAACTGCAACTAAACGTTTCCGGTAACTTCTGCTCATTCCTGCACACCGGCTTGGAGGAATTTTCAGCCATTCCTCCGTACAGAACAGCTTCAACTCTGGGATGTTGGTGGGTTTCCTCACATGAACTGCTCGCTTCAGGTCCTTCCACAACATTTCGATTGGATTAAGGTCAGGACTTTGACTTGGCCATTCCAGAACATTCACTTTCTTCTTCTTTAACCATTCTTTGGTAGAACGACTTGTGTGCTTAGGGTCGTTGTCTTGCTGCATGACCCACCTTCTCTTGAGATTCAGTTCATGGACAGATGTCCTGACATTTTCCTTTAGAATTCTCTGATATAATTCAGAATTCATTGTTCCATCAATGAAGGCAAGCTGTCCTGACCCAGATGCAACAAAACAGGCCCACACCATGATACTACCACCACCATGTTTCACAGATGGGATAAGGTTCTTATGCTGGAATGCAGTGTTTTCCTTTCTCCAAACAGAACGCTTTTCATTTAAACCAAAAAATTCTATTGTGGTCTCATCTGTCCACAGAACATTCTTCCAATAGCCTTCTGGTTTGTCCACGTGATCTTTAGCAAACTGCAGATAAGCAGCAATGTTTTTTTTGGAGAGCAGTGGCTTTCTCCTTGCCACCCTGCCATGCACACCATTGTTGTTCAGTGTTCTCCTGATGGTGGACTCATGAACATGAACATTAGCCAATGTGAGAGAGGCCTTCAGTTGCTTAGAAGTTACCCTGGGGTCCTTTGTGACCTCGCCTACTATTACAAGCCTTGCTCTTGAAGTGATCTTTGTTGGTAGACCACTCCTGAGGAGGGTAACAATGGTCTTAAATTTCCTCCATTTGTACACAATCTGTCTGACTGTGGATTGGTGGAGTCCAAACTCTTTAAAGATGGTTTTGTAACCTTTTCCAGCCTGATGAGCATCAACAACTCTTTTTATGAGGTCCTCAGAAATCTCCTTTGTTCGTGCCATGATACACTTCCACAAACGTGTTGTGAAGAGCAGACTTTGATAGATCTAGTTCTTTAAATAACACAGGGTGCCCACTCACAGCTGATTGGCATCCCATTGACTCGAATTTCACCTTCAAAGTAACTGCTAATCCGTGAGGTGCACATACTTTTGCCACTCACAAATATGTAATATTCAATCATTTTCCTTAATGAATAAATGACCAAGTATAATATTTGTGTCTCATTTGTTTAACTGGTTTCTCTTTATCTACTATCTACTTGTCTGTTACTTAAAATGTCTCTAGTTAAGTCATCATTTTTGGTCAGCTTTCTTCAGAACAGGCCGCATGCCTGTCTCAATATGACTACCGAGCTGTGCTTCTCAGTGGGGTCTTCCTTTCAGTTTATGGTGTGTGAGATGCTTCTTCACCACATGGTATAAGAGAATAGGGAGGGGTAAAGCAAGCAAAATTTACAGATTCTCTGTCCAAACCTAACAGCCAATAGGGTGTCGTGCTACTTAATTGCTTCTGATTTAAAACCAAACAGGCAACTTTAAACCAATACAATTCTGGTGTGACACAATGGTTTCCCACCAGCCCCCAATACCATTTGTTGAGCTGATGCTTGCCAGCAAGGTAGTTTGGCTTTCCTGTGTGGGTTGATACAGAGAGTCCTGCAGAGAATCCACTTGCCACTGGTTTGAGGCACTTCACCAGACTCTTTCATAAAATTACAAAGACTCAATCCTAAAGGGGTGGGGGGGGGCATCAAACCATTGCTGTTCTTATTAATGATATACAGTGGGTATAGAAAACAATCCCCCTCCTCAAAATATTCCCATCTGTGGACAGAACGGGACGCCAGAGGCGAAACTGCTAATTGTGGTATTCTCTGGTGAATGCCAGTCGAGCTGCATGGTGATGGGCTGTGAGCACAGGTCCCACTAGACTAGGGTGTCAGGCCCTCATGCCACCCATATGGAGTCAGTTTCTAACAGTTTGGTCAGAAACATGCACACCAGTAGCCCACTGGAGGTCATTTTGTAGGGTTCAGGCAGTGTTCCTTCTGTTCCACCGCACACAAAGGAGCAGACAGTGGTCCTGCTGCTGGGTTGATGCCCTTCTATTGCCCTGTCAAGCTCTCTTCGTAGAACAGCCCGTCTCCAAGGCATCTACTCCATGTTATTGAGACTGTGCTGGGAGACACTGCAAACCTTCTTGAGATGGCATGCATGGATGTGGCATCCTGGAGGAGCGGGACTGCCTGTGAAACCTGAATTGGCTGCAGATACCACGTCATGCTACCAATAGTGACAAGGACACTAGCAAGACACCAAACGAGAGAAGAAGCAGTTGGCAAGGATAAGGAAAGAGCAACTGCCTGTGGCCAACCATTCCCTTTTTGAGGGGTATCTTGCTGTTGCCTCTCCAGGTCACCTGTTGTCACTGTCATTTGTACCAAAGCAGGTGAAGTTGATTCACACTGGCTTGTGCTACCTAACTGGACAGACTGATATCTCTGAAGGTTCACTGACTTGGAGTTTAGACTGGGATGATTAAGTGTTCCCTTCATTTCTTTGAGCAGTGTATATATATATTACTTAATAATAATATATAATAATATACATTGCTTTGTCTAAGTTACAAATAAAGACATACAAAATATTTATCAACTTGTATACAAAATTTCACACCACAACACAGACTGTAAGGCAGATCATAAATTGGGACTAACCTGTAGTCAGAGGGACAAGAAATAATTCAAATATTCCATTTCAATTCAGCTTGTGGGGTTTAAAATAGAACCTCCCATAGACTATGCACTAATACATAGGCAACATTTTTAACATAACTATGAAAATACTTCTATCATTTAACATAACCTAAATAACTAACAAATGGCTCTTACACTTAGGAAGATCTAAATCAACTGTCTGGAATATCGTCAAGAAAAAAAGAACACACTGGTGAGCACAGCGATCACAAAGGGACTGGTAGGCCAAGGGAGACCTCCACTGCTGAAGACAGCAGAATCCTCACTTCTTCTTCTTTTGGCTGCTCCCGTTGGGAAGGGTTGCCACAGTGGATCATATCTTTCTGTCCTCATCATCTTGCTCTGTCACACCCATCACCTGCATGTCCTCTCTCACCACATCCATAAACCTTCTCTTAGTCCTTCCCCTTTTCCTCGTACCTGGCAGCTCTATCCTTAACACCCTTCTCCCAGTATACCCCTCATCTCTCCTCTGCACATGTCCAAAGTCCAAACCAACACAATCTCGCCTCTCTGACTTTGTCTCCCAACCGTCCAACTTGAGCTGACCCTCTAATGTCCTCATTTCTAATCCTGTCCATCCTCATCACCCCCAATGCAAATCTTAGCATCTTTAACTCTGCCACCTGCAGCTCTGTCTGCTGTGCCACCGTCTCCAGCCCATATAACATTGCTGGTCTCACTACCGTCCTGTAGACCTTCACTTTCACTCTTGCTGATAGCAGAATCCTCACTATAGTCAAGAAAAAGCCCCAAATGCCCGTGTGACTGTCAAAAACAGTCTTCAGGGGACCGACGTGTGTGTTGTCAGAAATGACTATCTGCAGAAGACTACATGGACAGAAATACAGAGGCCACACTGCAAGACAAACACCACTAGTTAGCCACAAACACATGATCACAAGATTACAATTTGTGAAAAATCACTTCGAAGAACCTGCAAAATTCTTAGGTCTTATGGACAGATGAGATAAGGATGAACCTGATCAGAGTGATGGAGATGGTGGAGATGAGAAGGAACTTCCCAAGAGTAAAAGCAGACCACCTCATCTGTTAAACATGGCAGTGCTGGGGGTTATGGCTTGGGCATGTATGGCTGCCACACTTCTCTTCATGGATGATGGAAGTGGCACAATGAACTCTCAGGTCTATAGAAACATCTGATCTGTCCAAGTTCCATTAAATGCCTCCAGACTCATTAGACAGTGCTTTATCCTACAAGATGATGATCCAAACACACTGCTGAGATAACATGAGAGTTTATAAAAGCTACTAATTTGGACAACAGCGTCAGCAGGCTTTGCACCCTAGAAACCAAGTTACCCCAACTAGTCTCTAACATTTCAGTAATTATTTACCACTCTGATGCTGATCTTTCTGATCATAAAATAGGTCATTACGATAGCAACTGATGAGAAGAATTTTATTAATCGCAGAATTACGGTATTTGACAGTTCCTCTTGAGTGCCTCTTTCTTTTGCACTGGTGAGTTCAGCAATCACAAAGGGAATGGTAGGCCATGGAAGACCTCCACTGCTGAAGACAGCAGAATCCTCACAACGGTCAAGAAAAAGGCCCAAACACCTGTGCGACAGATCAGAAACAGACTTCAGGGGGCCGATGTGTGTCTGAGATGACTATCTGCATAAAACAGAAATACAAAGGCCACAGAGATTTGGCTCAAAAACTAATCAGCACATTGTCACCTCACAGCAGGCTTAAGTTTCGAGTTTCCGTCCGGTTGTTTTAGCTCTAGAAACTGTGACACACAGACACACACCCATCATTGAGATATCAATGTTTTTTGGAATAAGAGGACCCTAAAACATCGAGATCCGTTGAAAATTGGAGATCGAAATTTTTGCCGACTCTAAAGCTTTCTTTCCTCTCCCATAGATGATAGGTTAGGGTAGAAGAGGGCACATAGCTAAATAGAAAATTCTTGAATGGCCAAGCCAGTCCCCCAATTTAAATCCAATGGAAAATGCCTTCCATATGAAGTAGAGAAAAGTTTAGGGTACAAGCCACAGAAACAAGCAGGAGTTCAAGACGGCTGCATTAGAGGCCTGGCAGAGCATCAACAGAAAAGACCCTCAGCACCTGGTGATGTCTGTGAATCACAGACACCGCAGTCAACGCATGTGAGGAATATGCGACAAAGTCCTAAATATGACAATGGCTTTAACAGACCTGCCACTGCGGTGTCCCAAATGTTATGGTAACCTGAAATGGGGGGTCCGTATAGGAAAGGCGTGGTTACTTCTACATTGTGTAACCAAAACATAAGCAAATACCTTTAAATCTGCACTTTAATCATGTCTTTGATTTATAATTTTAAACTGTAGAGCAGAGGGGATAAACCAAGGAAAAAAAAAAACTGCCTTTGTCCCAAACACTATGGCAGGCACTAAACTTATCACCTCACAGCCATCTTCTTGTTATTATTAGCACAGTTTGGGGGGAGCCATTAAATATTCCACATGTTGATTTTCCCAGTCACTATTTAAATTCACTGCCAATCTTGGCATGCTTGCTTTATGTACACTTTACTTTTAAGGGATATCTCGCCTACTATGCCAATGTCTTCTAAGGGTTTCATAATAAAGTGCTCAACTATTCACATAAAATAAAAATAACTTCAGGTATTCCAAAAATGCATGTGTTACTCATTTACTCTTATGTAACAAGAGCTTAACATTGGCTTCTTTTGGTCTCGATAACACTTCTAAAACATCATCAGATTGGTTATTCATCTCTGTGCAGTGTGGCATATTGACATGATGGTAAAGGTGCTTGTTAATATGAAGGATTCACAGGTCTTATGTTAGATATGTCATATCTAAACCACCTCAGTCCATTCCAAAGTGAAGTTTTGTTAGACAGTCCCATTGTAGACATGAATAAACAATTTGTTGTTGCTTTGTAAGTGTTATTTGAAAACCCAAAAGGCGAGTTTTTTAAGGTTACACAGCAGAAAATGTATACTTGCATTTTTGCAGTACCTAAACTAAAGTGCTACCAAAATGTTTTTATTTATGCAGTAATCACATAAGACCTTAAATCAAGGTTACCTAAAAATGGGTGGTGCAATATCAGACATACTGAAAATCATTACCAATGAAATTACACCAAGAAAAATAAATAAATAAATAAATAAATAAATAAATACAGGTGAAATTCTGTTACAGCAAAGTGCCAGGGACCTAAAAAATACTTCCTTGTAATGAAAATTTCAAAGTAATGAGACTCTGTATTTGTTACTATACTGCTTTCTTTAACTTGCATCCAGGCGTCTGCAATCATTTCAATAGCTTCTTTAACTTTAATTTTCATCTCCTCCCGTCTACAAGTTATGCTGATGAGAATTTTTCCCAGCATTTCCTTGCGATAATACACTGCGGGGTACAGGCCGGACACAGACAGACAGACACGATGATTTCACCACACACGTTTATTTTCACTCTATTTACAACTAGCAAAGTACCCGCGCTTCGCAGCAGAGAAGTAGTGTGTTAAAGAAGTTATGAAAAAGAAAAGGAAACATTTTAAAAATAACGTAATATCCCTGACCATCTCATCTTCGTTGTAAAGATAACAGGTTTCATTCACCGAAGTGATCACTACCCAAATCGGTACTCGTGAATCTAAGATGTTTAACTGCCATTCCCGGTATTAAGTTGTGGATTTGCCTGCGAATATTTAGCGGCAGCGTATCTATGAATGTAATTTAAACTTAAGCTTTACAACTTGCTTTCCTATTGATGTGTCTACAAAGGCTTGTTCAGATTCAGAGGGTTGTTCCTTTCTTACTGCATCAATAAGCAGCTCGTCTTCCTCTTTATCTGAGACATCACACACTGCATGCTCGAGTTTTCCTTTCCCAGTCCTGCAAACTTTAGTGAATTGGTTCAATTTTCCACATTTTTTGCACTGTCTTCCTTTTAGCTGGACATTGACGTTTTCCACCGTGTGCTTTGTTTCCGCAGTAGCTGCACTTATGAATATCCTTGTATGCGTCACTCGCTTCATATTCTTTTGCTGCCTTCTCAATTGTGTAATGCGTTTTTTGCTCAGCGCTCGCTCTTTGGAGCTCTTCTTTGTTCTCTGCGTACTGCGTTCACAGTCCGTTCACGTGAGCCGCTCGGAGTACATGCATCGAAGGTTCTCAGCTGTTCTTGTGTTATCTCGTGCGATCTTGCGATGTCCATGGCTTTATTTAATGTTAGCTCAGACCCGCCACTTGAAAGTTTCTCTTGCACTTTCGCTGAATTTGGGCCAAACACTAGTCTATCCCTGACCATCTCATCTTCGTCTGCATAAGCAAAGTCCTTCACCTGTGAATATTTAGCGGCAGCGTGTCTATTGGATTGCTGCTGATGGACGGCCTTATATGGGCAGGCACTCAATTACGTGGGAGGTGTGACGATGAGGGACGCTAACTCCGCCTCACACGGCGACCGAGCTGCAGGCTATGGCCGTATATACAGTACAGGCCAAAAGTTTGGACACACCTCCTCATTCAGTGTGTTTTCTTCATTTTCATGACCATTTACAGCACTCCATCACTCTCCTTCTTAGTCAAATAGCCCTTACACAGCCTGGAGGTGTGTTTGGGGGTCATTGTCCTGTTGAAAAATAAATGATCGTCCAACTAACCTGACTTCTGCACAACACAACTGCTGGTCCCAACCCCATTGATAAAGCAAGAAATTCCACTAAATAACCCTGATAAGGCACACCTGTGAAGTGCAAACCATTTCAGGTGACGACCTGTTGAAGCTCATCGAGAGAATGCCAAGAGTGTGCAAAGCAGTAATCCGAGCAAAGGGTGGCCATTTTGAAGAAACTAGAATAGAAAACATGTTTTCAGTTATTTCACCTTTTTTTGTTAAGTACATAACTCCACATGTGTTCATAGTTTTGATGCCTTCAGTGAGAATCTACCAATGTAAATGGTCACAAAAATAAAGAAAACACACTGAATGAGGAGGTATGTCCACACCTTTGGCCTGTACTGTATGTACTTAAGTAGGTTCCAGTTATGACCGTTACGCATAGAATTTCAAAATGAAACTTACTTAACTTTTGTAAGTAAGCTGCAGGGAATGAGCCTGCCAAATTTCAGCCTTCTACCTACACGGGAAGTTGGAGAATTAGTGATGAGTGAGGGCTTTGCCTTTTATTAGTATAGATAATCGAAGTGCACAAACCCAGTGCCACAGCACCAATCACCCCTCAAGTCCAGGCCTTTTCGCAATGCCTTTCACTTCTCTGGTCTGCCTCCACTCCTCTCCTCCGAGCTCTGTCCTCTTCCACCCGACTCCAGCCCCCGAATGGAGGGAGGTGGCCACTTTTATATCCACACGGATGTGCTCCAGGTGTCCTCTAGTGCTCTTCCGCTGGCACTCCCCTGTGTGGCAGAAGCACCAGCTGTGTACCCGGGAGCACTCCGGGTGTGGGTGTCCCCGATCCTCTTCCCCCCCAGCACTTCTGGGTGTGGCAGAAGTGTGGAGGTCCAGGGCTCTCTAGGCATTGGGGCGCCCCCTGGCGGTGACCACGGGCCCCTTCAGGGTTGAGCTTCCAAGCTCTCTACCTGTGGTCCCTAAAGCAACCAGGGCGGTCGCCCCCTCGTGGTCTGGAGGAGGTGCAAGCCCTCCTCCGGTCCTCCTGGGCGTCCCGGCTTGGTAGCAGCCCCAGGCACTCGCCACAACACTTTCAGGGTGCGAATGATACCCAAATCCAATGGCTGAAGCACTGCCGTGCAATTGGTTGGGAGGAACTCAACATGTAGAAGCATGCTGTGGGCAGCACAGTTATCAATCAGAAGCAGAATCTTCATTTTCTTCTTCTTCATACTGTGAGGTTTCTGAACTCTTTTGGGATCCTCACCGAAGTGCATCCCGAAGCATGATTACCGTGTCTGTGGAAGATTGTTTGTCACAGTGCTGCATTGGAGAACCGGAGAAGCTAGTCCGGGTCAATCACGGTAGAGCGCCTGTCATCAATGGGTGATACAAGGAACATTATAATGCAGGGCACAGTATTACTTGGCCACTGATGTGGTCACCACCCTGCCTGACTGCTGTGCCTGTGCGTAGGAGAGTGGCAGACCGCACTACAATAAATAACTGTGCTGTTCCTGTTTCAAGCTGAATAAAGCTGGTTTCGTTAAAGTACTAAGACTCAGCCTCATGTTTTGGAGTGCAATACAGTAACTCACATGTGACAATATCCTTGTCAAGTTGTCACAGCCAGTCTCCCAAAATGTCTTGAGTCACCCAAGATTGCTGGTTTGCTTTATTACTTGCAGGGAAGGAATGTAATGCGCTTAAAAACACAAAGGACTGGTCGACTTGCCAATGATGAGAAGAATAACTGCTTTGTCAATGTCTTCAAATGCAGCGGTTCGCATACGTTTGCGCTGGGGTCCAAGGTTTGCAACCTGAGATTTGACTTCTATTTTTGCTCCGTCTTTCAAGAAAGTTGTCATGATGGTGAAATTCTGAATTCACTGGCAATTTTTTTTCTTTTTGCCACAAAAATTTCACATTTTTTTTTCTAATGTGAACTGTTGTCATTTTTTCGTGTCTGCCGTTTCTATAGAAGGGTGACAACGAGTTAAATTCCAATGGATGTTTTTCAAATGTTGATGAGCGATAAGCAAAAGGTATCACTGAAAACCACAGGAAAAAAACACAGCAAAAAAAAAAAAAAAACAGCACGAGGAAAGTTCGCAGAAAGAAAAAAAAATGTATAATGTTTCTGTTCAGGGATCGGTGTGCATAACTGAGCTGCTCTGTGGCCGATTCATTCAGGCATTTCATGGTCTTTGGGCACTTCGTTGGAAATGAAAGTATCTGCTGAATGTACAGTATTTCATAGTAACAAGATTTTTATAGACTCTGTCTTATGGGGAAACTGTAGGGACCATAAAACACTCTGTTGTAATGAAAATTTCGTTGTAAAGATATTCGTTGTAACGGAATTGGACCTTTAAATCAAAACACTCAACGGTCTAATGCAGCTCGATCAGTTACTTCTCTTTTGGTTCCGAACATAATGGGAAATTGGTGTGCGGTGTGAAAAGGAACTGAATGTCTAAATTACCTATGGAGTTGGCTTTTACTTTGAACAACAGTCTTTGTTAAAGTGTTCTGTATTATGAAATTTCTGTAGTCACATGAGCAACACACACACACACACCTTAAAAGTATGTTTACACACTCTAGAGATCAAATAAAATCTGCCTAACCACTGACCAAATATAATGCACACCTAGTAAAAGTTCAATCAAAAAGCAAAATATTCCCTTACCCTCTCGAACTGCTGGTTTCAGATTTGTATCAATGATGTCATGTCTGTTATGCAAGAAAATCTGAAGAAAAAAAAATATACACATCAATAATTGAAATAATTCTGCAAATAGATCACTTCTACTACTACTTCTACTAGATATATATATATAGATATATATATATATATATATATATCTATAGATAAATATATATATGTATATATGTATATATATATATATATATGTATATATATGTATATATATATATATATATATATATATATATATATATATATATATATATATATATATATATATATATATATATATATATATACACACACACACACAACACGTGGAGTCCCGAATGAGGCACATGACCTGTATTGTGAGGGAGCCTCAGTTACGGCACTATGGCCATGTTGCACCATTACCCGAGGGTGATCCGGCTCGCAGGATCCTCACTGTTGAGGACCCAAGCAGCTGGACCAGGCCAAGGGGACGGCAACATAACACCTGGCTGCAGCAGACAGATGTTATTTCCAGAAGGTGGGACTGGACCGCGTGTCTGCCTGGGGGTTTGACAACCGGGATCCCAAGCTGTTTTGTCATAAGTTGGGTGCGGCAACGCACCATACCAGTGCATGCTCCCCAACCTGACCTGACCTGACTAACAGTGTTCATCATGAATAAAAGCAAAAGTAGCTCTGCTCCATGGGAAACCCTTGTGAATTTATACATATTCTAATTCAAAAATCATTTCACATGCCCCAAATACTGCCTTAAACAATACGCTTTACACCATGCAGACTGTTATTAGTTGCCTAAAACAGAAACCTGTTATGGCTGGTTTGATGGGGCATGTCTTGACAAACCTGCAAAGGTTACATTTTAGTTTAAATATCCATTACAAACTAACTTTAATTAGTTCACAATGGATATGACATATTATTTATGCTGTACATAAAGTTAATTTTTAAAAATGATCCGAGTTCATTTATTACCAGTCGTAAAGCTTCTTCCCAAGATGAGCTTTCAATTAGTGCACAGATGGCTTCCTCACAATCCTATAACAAACAAAAAAAGTAATCAAAACTGAATATCATTTTTAAAAGCATCCCCTATAAAATGATGTTTATGCAATCAAAGTTTCATAGCTAGGACATGCAGCCAGGATCAGATATTCAGATATTCTTCAGTAACAAGTTTAAGACAGAACTGTGCCCTGTTCAATGTCACGTGTCTTGGATTTCCACGTTTGCATTTCAACACAAATATGGCTTGTCTGAGCAACCAAAAGGGTGACGGCAAAAGGGCAACGATGGAGGAAGCTATGTCAGAGATCGAGACGTGTGTGACCATTTCAACTGGACATTGAAGAATGTAACGTATGAATAACACTGATCACTAAATCAAAAGTCACCCAGGCCAACATCCATTTCATGACATTTCTGATTTTCAGTAAGCTTTTCTAAGGGATTTTATAATCGACTTTGCCATTTTCTATCATATTTTCTTCGCTCTGATATTTTTACACATTAATTAATAAATACCATATTGCTTTAATATTTTAAATCTTTCTCTTTACTGATTGAAATGATAAAAGGACACCTAGTGGGGATTGGATTGCTGCTCTTATGCTCCCAGGACTTATTAAGGCTAAAGAGGTTGCTCAATAATTAGAACAGGGGTGCCCACACTTTTTCGACTTGCGAGCTACTTTTAAAAATGACCAGGTTAAAATGATCTACCTACATTAAAAATGCTTATATATATATATATTTGTGTACATTTGTGAAGAAGAAACGCTACTCTACTCTGCTACATTGGGCAACACTCGACTCGTTACTTTTTTCCATTACATAAAGTCTGACAGACAGTTTTCAATTTGCTCTGCAGTGTATGCTGTCAAGTGGCGCACACGCCTTCCATTGCGTCTCAACCGCGATTTTAGTTCTCTCCTTTCTCTTTCTCAGAACGCTTTTCGGAAGGAAGTCAGTTTCATAGTTTTTATGAACAGTTCGAAAGTGCCTTTCCACATTTTCCATCTTTGGAATAGCAATGATAGATTGACAGATCAGACAAACGCACTTTGATTGTGACATTGTGAGAGAAAAAAAATCCTCTTCCAATTCCACATCCAGCCCATAAACATTTTTTTTTTAAAAGCCCTTTTTTAGTCGATATAAATTGGAAGGCTAACTAGATCACAGCCGGAGTTTTGCAGTAGCTTGCGCGTTTGATCGTGTGTGCGGGATGACCAGCGTGTGAGAACAAACTGGCCGCCCTGTATGTCAATCAAGTGGCAAATGCCATAGGGAGGATATATGATAGACTAACGTTTAAAAAAAAAAATTTTTTTGAATGCACCGCAATCTACCTGCACTACCATTCGATTGCGATTGACGTATTGGGCACCCCTGAATTAGAACAACTGCAGTAAAGGTAAGACATTGTTTGGTTTTTAAGTGGCAAAAAAACTTTGTGTGTGTGTTGAGAGGACTTATGAATAAAGAATGGGACCACAACATCCTCCGAGAGCAACTTCTTCCAACCATCCAAAAACAGTTTGGTGACCAACAATGTCTTCTCCAGCATGATGGAGCACCAGGCCATAAGGCAAAAGTGACAACTAAGTGGTTTCAGGGGACAAAAATAAAAATTTTGGGGCTATGGCCAGGAAACTCCCCAGCCTTTAATCCCATTGAGAACTTAGGTTTAGGTTTAGTTTATTTATATGGCACATTTACAACAGCCACACGACTGACCAAAGTGCTGTACATTCAGAAACATCAACATAAAATAGAAATATACGATTTAGCCAAAAGAAGCACAGCAGAAACACATAAAAATAATTTGTATAAATATATCTATACATATACATATATCTACACATATCAATCAATCAATCAATCAATCAACATTTATTTATATAGCACATATTCACACAAAAAATGTAGCTCAAAGTGCTTTACAAAATGAATAGAAAAATAGAAGACACAATAAAAGATAAACATAAGTCAACATTAATTAACATAGAATAAGAGTAAGGTCCGATGGCCAGGGTGGACAGAAAAAACAAAAAAAAACTCCAAAGGCTGGAGAAAAAAATAAAATCTGTAGGGGTTCCAGACCAAGAGACCGCCCAGTCCCCTCTGGGCAATCTACCTAACACACACTTACACACATCTAGGTAGGCAAAATAAAGCCTAGTAAGCCAGAGAAAACAGATGTGTTTTTAAAATAGATTTAAAAATAGTCAGACTAGGAGCCATTCGGATTTCAATAGGCAGATCATTCCAAAGACGAGGCCCAATTACCGAGAAAGCACGGTCACCTCTACGCTGGAGTCTGGAGTGTGGAATTAAAAGAAGGTTCTGATCACCGGATCTCAAACTTCTCAGGGGGGTATATTGGTGAAGCAATTCAGATAAATAGATGGGTGCTTGTTGGTGTAGTGTTTTAAAAACAAATAATAAGATTTTAAAAAGTATTCTGAATTGAACAGGCAACCAATGAAGGAACTTCAGAAGCGGAGCCACATGATCCATTTTTTTCTTTTTTTAAAAGAAATTTAGCAGCTGCGTTCTGGACCAATTGAAGACGGGCAATTTGGGATTTGGAGATGCCATAATAAAGAGAGTTGCAATAGTCGAGGTGAGATGTAATAAAAGCATGTATGGCCATCTCCAGGGTCTTGTCAGTGAGATAAGGTTTAATTTTTGCAAGCGTGCGAAGCTGATAAAAGCTCGATCCGATCACGGCAGAGACTTGTTTGTCAAGTTTTAACGAGTCATCTAACAGGACACCCAGATTCCGAACCTGTGAAGCTGATAAAGGTCCCAGGTCAAATTCCGGGGCCTTCATATGTTCAGAGGGGCCGAAGACTATCACCTCAGTCTTCTCTTCATTTAAAGATAAGAAGTTTTGGGATAGCCAAGATTTAACTTCATCTAAACAAGATAACAAGGCATTCATAGCCAGGGGATCATTTTTCTTAAAAGGTAAATAAATTTGTGTGTCATCAGCATAAAGGTGAAATGATACCCCATGATTTCTAAAAATAGAGCCTAGAGGTAGCATATACAGAGAAAATAAAGTGGGAGACAACACAGAGCCTTGAGGAAGACCACAGGAGAGAGAGGACGTCGAGGAGGAGAAGTCTCCTAGCCTAACCACGTATTTCCTATCAGATAAAAATGACTGAAACCACTTTAAAAGAAAGACCCACCAGGACTCTAGTCTATTTAGTAATATCGAATGATTAATAGTGTCGAAAGCAGCTGATAAATCTAATAGAACAAGGACCACAGAATCCCCCGTATCAGTGGCTAAAAAGATGTCATTTAACACTCTCAAGAGGGCTGATTCGGTACTGTGGGCCGCCTTGAAACCAGATTGAAAATGCTCAAACAAATTGTTTAAAGCAAGAAAAGATTGAAGTTGGAAAAACACAATCTTTTCCAAAACCTTAGAAAAAGCGGTAGGACCGAGATAGGGCGATAGTTTTTTAAAACTGACAAATCGAGTGAAGGCTTCTTGAGGAGGGGAGTAACAGTAGCCACTTTCAAATTAAAAGGAAAAAACTTACAGTCAATCCTCAAGGGGTGGGTGGACAAATAAAACCCCCGCAAATCTGACAAGCGCCAAGCACTGATTATGGAAGAATGGGCAGCGGCCATCAGTCAGGATTTGGCCCAGAAGTTGGTTGCCAGCCTGCCAGGGTGAATTGCAGAGGTCTTGAAAAAGAAAGAAGGGCCAACACTGCAAATATGGACTCTTTGCATAAACTTCATGTCATTGTCAATAAAAGCCTTTGAAACTTATGAGATGCTTGTAATTCTACTTCAGTCTACCATAGAAACATCTGACACAAAGATCTGAAACACTGAAGCTGCAAACCAACACTTGGGTCATTCTCAAAACTTTTGGCCACTACTGTATGTGTGTGTAGCTGTGTCCTATCTAGTAATTTTGAGGAGCGACTTGGATTTGTGCTCCACTCTCCAAGATAAGATCTCTATGTGTGTGTGTGTGTGTTCATTTTCAAGGGCATGAGTAGATGAACCTAGTAAACGTTCCTGGTATGACTCACAAATTTTACGATGATACAGTATTATAAGTAATCTGGAAATGATTGAAAGTATACAAGAGGATGTGCGTAGGTTATATACAAATACTACCCCATTTTATACAATGGACTTAAGCATCCACAGATTAAGGTATTCATGGGAAGGGGGTCCTGGAACCAATCCCCCGCAGGTATGGAGGGCCGACTGTATATGCTCATTTTCTTTAGGAATGGTTAACATTTTCTCTGTTCCTTACCTTGGCATACTGCTCAAGAATAAGTGCAGCTTCATTGTGTCTTCTTTGTTCCTGCAACTTTCCTTGGAAAACGATATAAAAAGCTTAAATCATTTTGAAAATACAAGAATTACTGAAATGATACGTAATCTTGACAATGATAAGCTTAACACAGACTTACTCTCTTCATGTTTTATAATGGAAATTAAAGATTTGCAAATTACTGCTTTTCGGTATCTGCAGGCATTTAATTCAAGTGACTACAGCGCTGGAGAAGCTGGTCTATTGTGAAAATCTTATGGATCTGTGTCTTCCAGTTTCATTTGATTCTTTACCTGCTAAAGTGCGTGCCAGACCTGCCAGTTTATCTTCTGTAAAGTTCAGTTGAGAGGCCATACAAAAAGCAAGTTGCCAGCTGCATCCGGACACGAAGGATTCAAGGGCCTGCTGAACTTCCCCACAGCGTGCAAACAGGAGGCCGGCTTGTTCATAGTGATGCTCCTCACTCAAATGATCAGCATATACACAGCTCACGTCCTACATATAAGGAATAGAAAACTCAATGTAACAGACGCTAACAAAAACAACGTGAACTTTAATCTGGCTTCGTAGCCTCCAAAACAATAGCGTCTGCCTACCTTATATTCCTGACTTGTTAGGGGATACAGTGTTAAAGCATCATTATACAATTTCTGATCTTTTACCAGATTTAAAAGTTCTGGAAAGTGTTCAGGACCTAAGAGAAAAACAAAAACAATAGCAGACAAAGATTCAATAATTATCAGCCCTGCCTTCCCTTGCTATATTTCTACATTTTCACTACAGAAGTGGGACGTCAGAGGCATTTCCGGCAGGGACTGACACAGGACCGGGTGCCATTATATTAAGGGGTATGCATGCAGTCTCCCCCCATCAAACCAATTTAGTGCTGCAGATCCGCTCCGTCCAGCGTCAATATAAATTGTGGCTGCCTATGGAACGTGGTGTCACTGTTTGCCCTGCTTGAGAGCCTCAACTATAATTCTAAAACGAGGCTGTTAAGAGCCGTATTTATTTTTGGTTTCTCTACTGTGCAGCTCTTGTTAAGTTGAAATTAAACAGGCCGACCCAGCAGGTGCCTCAGCCTTTTGCTTGCCTGCGCTAGTCTGTTTTCCCAGCGAGGTTATAATATACGCAGTATACAGTATATGTATATTTTGTATTGTCACTTAACTCTTTTAGGGCGGATGTCGACTTTTGTCGACAGGAGGGGTTGAGGGCGAATGTCGACTAAAGTCGACATCCAGGGATAGAGAGGCGATAATCAGCTGTTAATGGCGACAAATCTCACTGTCACGTCACAGGCATTCCCCTCTGTGCTTGGAGGAATGTTAGACTCGTTGGCTCAGCAACTAATCCTAGCGTGTGCGCGAGTTGCGAAATGTAAACAATGGCAAGATGGCATCGACATGTGACAAGGGAGCAAAGCGAGTGCAGAAAAGAAAACACTCGGCAGACAATGTTTTGCGCATTATCGCGGAGTCGGACTCTGATTTTTCAGAATCGGATTTTATTGACAGTGATCAGGAGATCGAGCAAGAGAGTGAGAAGCCGGCATCAGCTGATCAAACACCAGCCGATGCCGCGCCAGCAGATCTGCTGCCAGCTGAGCGCTTTGCGCAGCCGATGCATCTACGGCAAGGTTCGCGTGGGATAAATACACAGACATTGATCCGTTGAGAGCCGATCTGGCTGCTGGACTTCACAAGACGGCATGGCTTGCTGTTGGACACGACAGATCACCAGCTGCTGTACTTCAGGCTGCTCTCTCCTGATGCTGCTTTTCAGCTACCGTCAGACGAGACAAACAGGTAGGCAGAGAAATTTTTTGAATCGCGGGCTGCGTTTGCATCGCATTCTCGTTTTTCAAAGTGTAAACCCACAACAAAAGACGAGATGAAGCGTGCTGTGGTATCACAAATAGAGATGGGACAGAACTGGTGATATAACTTCAGGGAGCATTGGTCCAAACGTGCTTTGTCTCCTGGTGGCTTTGGACAGGTTATGCAGCATGGTGATAGGTACGTGCTGCTGCAAAGTTTTATTCACTTCTGTAATAAACAAGCAAATCCCATGGGGTGAGCCAGGCTATAATGCCATGCATAAAGTTCATAAAGTTTCAGAAGACGAAAAGAGGTGACAATACGGTTTTCATGCGGGCAGAAAACTTGGTGGCAGTGGAATGGCACAATGGCAAAAGGGTGACTTGTCTCTCTACAGTACACACTAACAATATATGTGAGAAAGTGCAGCAACAGACAACTGAAAAGTAGGCACCAAAGCAACACGTACTGTAAGCAGTGCAATGTGGCAGTGACTGAAATTGGCTGCTTTGAGCGAGATCAGACTGCACAGGACTTTGCTCTGTAAAATGTATGTGATATGTATGTGAAATCATAGAGTATGCAGGCTCATACAATATGCAAGACAGTAACATTTGTCAAAAGTAAATATTTTTGTTGATTTGACATGTTAAACAACTGCTTTGTGTTCGTTTTTAAAAAATGTTAGTTTTTGGAAAAATATTCAGCCCTGGGAGATAAGAAAAAAAAAAAAAAAATAGCCCTAAAAGAGTTAAGGGCGATTGGGAGGCAGCTAAAGGGCCTGAATAATAGTACCATAGTTCCATGCCAGACCAAGGTGTGGCGAGGCGCACTGACTTTCTCTCTCAATCCTCTGCAGACCATCCATAGGAAATCCAGCACGGTTCCGGCGCCACTGATGACATCACTTCTGGTTCCGGCCCCACTCATGATGTCACTACTGTTTCCAGCCCCACTGGTGACATCACTTCTTGTTGTAGCCTTTAAAGCTGCTACCTTTACAACCCCAAGATCAGTTCTGTTTTGGACTCAGACCTGTGAACATTTCACAACCTAATAACCCATTTTCAGCCAGGGAACAATATACAGGCGGGCACCCCAAACCTTTTTTGATTTCTTTCAGCTATTACTGCGACAGTATATAACGTGTAATGCTTTTCTGTTTATGTTTTAATATGTTTTGATTTGTTTATGTACTAGCACTTTTATTCCATGCTATACTTGTAATTACTGTGCAGTACGCTGTCTTTACTGTACTAGTGGACATGTCCTGTGATGGGCGGCCATGGCCACTACCTGGCCGGGATGCCAGCAGAGTGGAAGGACCAGGGGAGAAGGCATTGATGAGGCAGTACCTCCCCTAGGGCTCTAGAGGGCAGCCCTCCTAGGCGGCTGTAGCACCACAGATTCCCGCAGGGTATGTCGGGAACTGGAATTTGATGAAGCCCTGTTGGGTTCCATGGGGGCCACCAGGGGGAGCTGCAGAGCCCTGTAGAGGACCTCCTGGGTACCTGGGAGAGATTCCAGGTAATCGTGACGAGCCACCTGGAACACTCCTGGGATCTGAATAAGAAGAGCCACCTCGCTCCATTGTGAGCCAGAGTCGGGTGGAAGAGGACGGAGCTTGCGAGGAGTGGAGCGGCAATAGAGAGAAGAGAAGCGACTGTGAGCATTAGTGCTGGTGGGTTGTGCACAGGACTGTGAATAAATTTGGACATCTGGCTGTCTCAGTGTCTGTCTGTGTCCGGGCTTCTTTTACATTGCTTAAGGATAAACTGAACATGAACGAATAAAATATCAAAGGTAAAATTCATTATCTAATAGTAGCAAAATGTAAAAAAAATTCTACTCACCGCATTTGCTAAGGTGACAGAGGGCTTTTTTGTAACGCTTCAAATGTTTGTCAATGGTGTATTTCTGGTAATTTGGTTCCATTTTCTTCAGGGAATTCAGAAAAGGCAAATATTCTTTTGGATCCTAGGGACAGTGTGTAAACAAAGTGCAAGGAGATTTATTAAGTATTATACATATTAAAAATATTTATTTCTTAAGTCTTTCATACAACAACAAATTAAAAAAAAAATCATAAAGATGTCTTTAGTATGAATTATGCCTCCGAAGCTAAGGACTGAACCGTTTCTGTATCAGCCATTAAAAGAAGATTTGATATTTTGACTCATTCTGACAGAAAGCAAATGAAACCAAAATATTTATTATCAGGAAAAAATAAACTGAAAACTCTGAATTATTACTGCTAAAAACGAACAAGTATGAAAGATTTTAACTGCACTTTTGGAGGAACGCTACACTGAGAACAAGAGTAATGTTCTAGTTTAGACTTGCAATTCAACTACATTTATGTAAAAGTTTGTGCAACAACAGATCAGTGGCACCCAGTTAAGTTTAGGGCAGATTTCAAAACTCTCCTTTTAAAATAGAAAGCCTTAAACAGCCAAGGTTCTGCTTACTTATCATCCATCTCTCTCATATATATATATATATATATATATATATATATATATATACACACACACCACATATACATACAGTAATCCCTCGCTATATCGCACTTCGACTTTCGCGGCTTCACTCTATCGCGGATTTTAAATGTAAGCATATCTAAATATATATCACGGATTTTTCGCTGGTTCGCGGATTTCTGCGGACACTGTGTCTTTTAATTTATGGTACGAGGTGTGGCAGAAAAGTAATGAGACTGATTTTTTATTTACCAAAGTTTTTTTTTTTTTCCAAACATCAATGTTATCCCCTTCAAAGTAGTTCCCTTGGGCAGCTACACACCGATGGAGACGTTGTTCCCACTGTTGGTAGCAGCGCTGGAAGTCTTCAACGGTATGGTCTTCAGCATGTCCGTTACACTCTTTTGGATGTTTTCTAAAGTCCCGAAATGACGTCCTTTGAGGACATTTTTCAGTTTAGGAAAAAGTCACACGGACTGAGGTCAGGTGAATAAGGGGGCTGGGGTTTGCTCAATTGTGAGGTTTTTCGGCACCATTTTGGCACAGACCTTTCCGCATGTGCAAATGTTCAGTCAAAATTTGATGAACGGTAAATCTGTTCAAATTTAATTGTTCACTCAACATTCTTAATGTTAAACGACGGTCTGATCTCACAAGAGTGTTCACACGTTCGATGTTTTCATTGGTTTTGAAGTTGAAGTCCTCCCTGAGCGGTGTTCATCTTCAACGTGTTTTCTGCCTTCCAAAAATGATTTGTGCCAGCGAAAAACTTGAGCTCGGGATAAAGAATGTTCCCCATAGGCCTGTTTTAACTTTTCAAACGTCACACTTGCCGATTCTCCAAGCTTAACACAAAATTTAATGGCACAACGTTGCTCCAAATTCCGCTGTTCCATTTTGCATGACGCACAACCAAAAACACAACTTCGCTAATAGCAGTCACAAAAATCACATAGTTAACGGAAGGCGTTGAAACTCACACTGAACTATGGGAGGGGACTGATACACGTGCTCTATCAAGGACAACAGCGCAGCGTTGCCAGATCGCTTGCAGTGGTGTCAGTCTCATTACTTTTCTGCCACACCTCGTACATGCTTCCTCAGTTTGTTTGCCCAGTTGATTTCATACAAGGGACGCTATTGGTAGATGGCTTAGAAGCTACCCAATCGGAGCATGTATTACATATTAACTAAAACTCCTCAATGATACAAGATATGCTTCCCGCGCGTTGCTTGATTGTTTGCTTGTCTCTGCCTCTCTCTCACCCTCTCTGACATTCTCTGCGCCTGACGGAGGGGGTGTGAGCAGAGGCTGTTTGCCTAGAGGATACGGACGCTCCTCTACAAAATGCCGCTTTATCGCGGTGCTTCGGCATACTTAAAAGCCCAAAAGCACGTATTGATTTTTTGATTGTTTGCTTTTCTCTCTCTCTCTCTACCTGACATTCTCTGCTCCTGACACGTACTCCTTTGAAGATAAGATATGTTTGCATTCTTTTAATTGTGAGAAAGAACTGTCATCTCTGTCTTGTCATGGAGCACAGTTTAAACGTTTGACTAAAGGGTGTTATTTCATGTCTAGAGGGCTCTAATAATGTTAACAGTGTGGGAGAGTTTATAAGGGCTTAAAATATATTAAAATAACCATACAAACATATGGTTTCTACTTTTGGATTTTTCATCTATCGCGGGGGTTCTGGAGCAACCCCGCGATCGAGGATTACTATATATATATATATATATATATATATATATATATATATATATATATACACACAGATATATATAAAATCTAACATCTGTGTCTGTCTGCCTGTCCACTTTTCATGAAAGAACTACTTAACGGATTTAGATCGGGTTTATTCCTATAATTTGCTTGAACATTCCGGTTTATTTTGCAACTTCGCTCATTGCGTTATGTATCATAGTTCACTTGCAGCAACAATTTATTTGAGCGAATCCAAGAGAAACGCAGCGGGCCAAGTGGAAGGGTCAGGGCCCTCCACACTCACTCACGCACGCACCACCCTTGGAGTGTTCCTTACCTCCGCTTAGCTAGCAAACAACAGAACTACTTAACAGGTTTAGATCGGATTTTTTTTCTATAATTTGCTTGTATTATAGTATCATAGTTCGGTTGCGGTAGCAATTTATTCGCACAAATCTGAGAGACGGACTGAGGGCCGAGGGGAGGGGGAAGCGTGACATCAGGAGTAGGGAGCTGGGCGGTACCCTCTTCACTCACGTGCCAACCTCCGTTCGATTCGCTGTACCTCTCGCCACGTATTGGAGCGCACCTTGCCTCCGCTTAGCTAGCCATACCTGTTTGTTCAGCAGAAATTATCATCTAGATCTAGGCTAGCGTTTGATGTTTTTGAGAGAGAGAGAGAGATCAGAGCTACGTGTGTTTTAGAGGGTAGCTGCTGACTGGCAGAGATATCACGGCCACGTGCTTTTCTCCCCAAGCGGAGGACACTCTTCCATCAGAGCTGAACACGATCAGATACAGTGTCAACGTCTGACATTGGAGCATACCTACCTTCTGCTTGGCCAGAGATTCCTTACCAACGTTTTGATCTAGAGGAGGGCAAACAGTTCATCAGCTGTACATGATTAGGTCAAGAAGGCAAAAAATAAAAAATAAATAGCTTTGGCCATTTTCACAGCTATAGCTAGCACTGCTGCAGTAAGACATGTGTGGGTACGTGAAAGGAACCAGCAATGGTGGGGCCGTAACTGTTGTTACAAGTATAGTTCTCCTCCATTGACGTTTTACCACACTGCTGGTGATGACTGATGACGACAGCACTCAGCCAATATGTATAAGTCAAGTCAAGTCAAGTCAAGTTGGGGAGCCTGCACTGGTACAGGGCATTGCCACACCCACCACACAACGAAACAACTCGGGATCCCAGTTAACAACCCCCCAAGCAGACACACAGTCCAGTCCTACCCTCCAGAAATGACCTTCTATCTGCCGCAGCCAGGTGTTATGTGGGTGACCCCTTAGCCTGGTCCAGCCACTCAGGTCCCCAACAATAAGGATCTTACGAGGTGGATCACCCTCTGGTAATCACTCCACATGGCCGTAGTGCCGTAACTGATGTTCCCTCACAATGCAGGTCATGTGCCTCATTCGGGACTCCATGAGCAACACAAAGTCACACCAAGGATTTTCCGGAGAGACACAAATGAAGGAGTCCAGTCTTCGTCTTAGGTCACTGGATAGCGTCGATGTCTCACAAACAGGAAGCACCAGGACTCTACAGACTTGGACCTTCGTTCTTTTGCAGATATCGGGAGCGCCACACCCCTGTCCAATGACCTGATGACCCCCATGCTCCCAGTCCGTCTACTGACTTCATAGTAAGAGTCACCGGAGTCACATGAATGTCACTGCAGAGGTAAGTAAACCTCTCAATGACGAGATCGACACTCTCTCCGCAGACAGACACTAATATTAATACGTATAAGCCAAAAAAAAAAACCCACAGATTCCGATCTGACAGTTGTCATTCAGGTCACATGGCCATGAATCAGATGGGCATAATAATATGAAAGTGACTCAAATCGGATTTGAAAAGATCAGATTTCTGCATCCGGAAAACCCTGAAAACACTGGATTTGTTTCACATTAAAGCAATAAAAAAAATGGATTTGTGTCACAGCCTACTAATGCAACTGTAGCCTTAGTAACATAACCTGATTTTTAAAAATTCATATATATAAGTACACAAATCTGAGTTACCAGTGTAATGTGAATGTAAAAGAAGACCCCTACTCTACACTGTCCATATTACTAGGCAGGTAAAGCATTTTAATTGATAATATTTTTTTGTCTATGGTGTCAAAGTATAAAATAAGAAACGTCTCATTACTTGTAAACTGAATATTAAATGGATACAAAGAAACACCTTAACTATTCCATTTAAGTACAGGTTTGCCAGCTTTATTCGTGGATATATGGTTCCAGGACCACCCCTGACCCCGGAAATGTACAAAACATGGCGGACTTCTATAAAAGCATAAAGACAAAAGTGAAACATGAGAGTCCCTGGGCTTGGGTAGGCCGTGACTAGGCCCCATCAGCCTGCGCATGTTGATTTCTTGTGTGTACTTAGCGGACAGTGCTGCACACGGGAATTTCAAATGTTCTTTTTTGGGAATATCTTGGATTTATTTTATGCCACTATGGGTCAAAATAAACGAATAAACGGTAAGCCGGGCTGACTGTATAATCACGAACATAAATTATGAGAAGTTCGCTTGAATACACAGATAAGAGCTGACATTGAAAGGAACAAGAAAAAAAATGCTGTCTGATCTGTTAATTATAGTTTTATTTTTTTACTAAAGAATACCTTCTGTGATTTCTCTGCCACCATGATAACAAGGTCAAAGTCGTAGGTCCCAAGGGAATGATCAAATAGTTCATCGACATTCACCAAGAACAGGAGGTACTTCAGAGCATCCTCAGCACTCACCGATGTGGAAGCACTCTGGGTATTAACTGGAAGACATTTACATAAAGAAACACCACTTAATAAATAAAAGTACACACAAATTTTGATAAAAAAAAGATAATTAAGATTTACATCTCAATGTGCAGCGGCACGGTGGCGCGGTAGGTAGGGTTCACTTCCTGGGTCCTCCCTGTGTTTAAGTTAGCATGTTCTCCCTGTGCAATTGGCAATCCTAAAATTGTCCCTTGGTGTGTGTGTGTGTGCCCTGTGATGGACAGGCTCCCTGCATCCTGTGCTGGCTGGGATTGGCTCCAGCAGACCCCGTGACCCTGTGTTAGGATATAGCGGGTTGGAGAATGACTGACTGACTGACCTCAATATGCATAGCACTCTGACCCCTGGGAAATTTTCTAAATTGTGATTAATAACATGTTCTTGAACTAAATGGTCATGAAAACATGGAAAGACTAATATATCGAATACTGTATTAAAACTGTTTTAGTTCATTTAAAAAATGTTTGTGCAAAAACGAACCTTGCATGGTGTCTTGTCTTGGAATCACACTACAACATCACAGAAAAAAAAATCCCAAGTCGCATTTCAAGGGCTCTCTGAAGCAATTTCTTCATAGCGAGCATTTAGGAAACTCTTCTACTTGGGTGTGGAGGTACAGCCTGCAAAGCAGTGCAAGCAGAACACTTCCTGGTGAAGGTTATCCCAGTTAATATTTGGATAATTAAAGTCCCCATGACTATAATATCCCCTGTAAACTTGCCTTTTGATATTACTAAAAGATGTGTGTTGAAATTACTGTCTGAATTGGGTGGTCTATAACACACTCCTAAAATGAGACCTTTTCCCTAATATTTTCCAGGCGAAGCCACATGTCCTCACTAAGATGGGGCTCATCATCCAACTGAAGATGACTTACATTTAATTCCTGTTTGGCATAAACAGCAACCCCACCTCCTTTTCTGTTCTGTCTAGCCTTCCTAAAAATGTGTATCCCTCTATGTTACACTCATCCCCATCTTTGTTATTTAGCCAGGTTTCCGTTATTGCTATAATATCATAATTGTGCTCTGCCACATACAACTCCAACTCACTTACCTTATTTTTGATACTTCTAGCATTAAGGCAAGCTATTTTTAATGTGTTAATCCTTCTATCTTTACGTGTTTGCTTAAAATTTACATTACTATGCATTTTTATTTCTACACCATTGTTTGTTCTTCCATGTATAGATCTAAATCTGGCCTGTCCTAAACTCCCTGCCCCCATTCCCTAGTTTAAACAATCCTCGACTAGCCTACACATACGCCTCCCCAATACATTGGTGCCCCTCCGGTTCAGATGTAACCCGTCCGCGGAACAGGTCCCATCTGTTCCAAAAGGAGTCCCAATGCCCCATAAACCTATACCCTTCTACCCTGCACCAAGATTTGAGCCAGCGTTAAGCCTTCTAATCTCCTCAATCTTACCTGGACTGGCGCGTGGCACAGGCAGAACTGGAGAAGACTACCTTGTCAGTTCTGCTCCTCAGCTTGGTACCTAACTCTTTGAATTTGGATCGCAGAACTGACAGACTACCCTTATATGCGACATTGGAGCATACCTACCTTCTGCTTGGCCAGAGATTCCTTACCAACGTTTTGATCTAGAGGAGGGCAAACAGTTCATCAGCTGTACATGATTAGGTCAAGAAGGCAAAAAATAAAAAATAAATAGCTTTGGCCATTTTCACAGCTATAGCTAGCACTGCTGCAGTAAGACATGTGTGGGTACGTGAAAGGAACCAGCAATGGTGGGGCCGTAACTGTTGTTACAAGTATAGTTCTCCTCCATTGGCGTTTTACCACACTGCGGTGATGACTGATGGCGACAGCACTCAGCCAATATGTATAAGTCAAGTCAAGTCAAGTCAAGTCAAGTTGGGGAGCCTGCACTGGTACAGGGCATTGCCACACCCACCACACAACGAAACAACTCGGGATCCCAGTTAACAACCCCCCAAGCAGACACACAGTCCAGTCCTACCCTCCAGAAATGACCTTCTATCTGCCGCAGCCAGGTGTTATGTGGGTGACCCCTTAGCCTGGTCCAGCCACTCAGGTCCCCAACAATAAGGATCTTACGAGGTGGATCACCCTCTGGTAATCACTCCACATGGCGTAGTGCGTAACTGATGTTCCCTCACAATGCAGGTCATGTGCCTCATTGGGACTCCATGAGCAACACAAAGTCACACCAAGGATTTTCCGGAGAGACACAAATGAAGGAGTCCAGTCTTCGTCTTAGGTCACTGGATAGCGTCGATGTCTCACAAACAGGAAGCACCAGGACTCTACAGACTTGGACCTTCGTTCTTTTGCAGATATCGGGAGCGCCACACACCCCTGTCCAATGACCTGATGACCCCCATGCTCCCAGTCCGTCTACTGACTTCATAGTAAGAGTCACCGGAGTCACATGAATGTCACTGCAGAGGTAAGTAAACCTCTCAATGACGAGATCGACACTCTCTCCGCAGACAGACACTAATATTAATACGTATAAGCCAAAAAAAAAAACCCACAGATTCCGATCTGACAGTTGTCATTCAGGTCACATGGCCATGAATCAGATGGGCATAATAATATGAAAGTGACTCAAATCGGATTTGAAAAGATCAGATTTCTGCATCCGGAAAACCCTGAAAACACTGGATTTGTTTCACATTAAAGCAATAAAAAAAATGGATTTGTGTCACAGCCTACTAATGCAACTGTAGCCTTAGTAACATAACCTGATTTTTAAAAATTCATATATATAAGTACACAAATCTGAGTTACCAGTGTAATGTGAATGTAAAAGAAGACCCCTACTCTACACTGTCCATATTACTAGGCAGGTAAAGCATTTTAATTGATAATATTTTTTTGTCTATGGTGTCAAAGTATAAAATAAGAAACGTCTCATTACTTGTAAACTGAATATTAAATGGATACAAAGAAACACCTTAACTATTCCATTTAAGTACAGGTTTGCCAGCTTTATTCGTGGATATATGGTTCCAGGACCACCCTGACCCCGGAAATGTACAAAACATGGCGGACTTCTATAAAAGCATAAAGACAAAAGTGAAACATGAGAGTCCCTGGGCTTGGGTAGGCCGTGACTAGGCCCCATCAGCCTGCGCATGTTGATTTCTTGTGTGTACTTAGCGGACAGTGCTGCACACGGGAATTTCAAATGTTCTTTTTTGGGAATATCTTGGATTTATTTTATGCCACTATGGGTCAAAATAAACGAATAAACGGTAAGCCGGGCTGACTGTATAATCACGAACATAAATTATGAGAAGTTCGCTTGAATACACAGATAAGAGCTGACATTGAAAGGAACAAGAAAAAAAATGCTGTCTGATCTGTTAATTATAGTTTTATTTTTTTACTAAAGAATACCTTCTGTGATTTCTCTGCCACCATGATAACAAGGTCAAAGTCGTAGGTCCCAAGGGAATGATCAAATAGTTCATCGACATTCACCAAGAACAGGAGGTACTTCAGAGCATCCTCAGCACTCACCGATGTGGAAGCACTCTGGGTATTAACTGGAAGACATTTACATAAAGAAACACCACTTAATAAATAAAAGTACACACAAATTTTGATAAAAAAAAGATAATTAAGATTTACATCTCAATGTGCAGCGGCACGGTGGCGCGGTAGGTAGGGTTCACTTCCTGGGTCCTCCCTGTGTTTAAGTTAGCATGTTCTCCCTGTGCAATTGGCAATCCTAAAATTGTCCCTTGGTGTGTGTGTGTGTGCCCTGTGATGGACAGGCTCCCTGCATCCTGTGCTGGCTGGGATTGGCTCCAGCAGACCCCGTGACCCTGTGTTAGGATATAGCGGGTTGGAGAATGACTGACTGACTGACCTCAATATGCATAGCACTCTGACCCCTGGGAAATTTTCTAAATTGTGATTAATAACATGTTCTTGAACTAAATGGTCATGAAAACATGGAAAGACTAATATATCGAATACTGTATTAAAACTGTTTTAGTTCATTTAAAAAATGTTTGTGCAAAAACGAACCTTGCATGGTGTCTTGTCTTGGAATCACACTACAACATCACAGAAAAAAAAATCCCAAGTCGCATTTCAAGGGCTCTCTGAAGCAATTTCTTCATAGCGAGAGCATTTAGGAAACTCTTCTACTTGGGTGTGGAGGTACAGCCTGCAAAGCAGTGCAAGCAGAACACTTCCTGGTGACATGAGCGGAGTGGACCCCCCTCCCCTCACTCAGACCCTACCTTCTATGCAGTACCACAACCACACTCCACCTATTCACAGTGCAAATCCTGTGGACTACGCCAAAGGTTTTGTTCTGGAATCACATCACGAATGATCCCTTGTCAGACATTTGCACTGAGGTAACTGCTGGTGGTTTATTAAAAACAAAAAAAAATCCTCTTGCAAAAACAAATCATGCATGGTGATGTCTCATCATGAAATCACACTACGAAGCAGTTCCTTTCCTGCAAGAGCAATCAGGAAACTTGCAATCCAGACGTCTCTAAGTCTGCCTGTAAGCACTGCAAGTGGAACGTTCCCTGGCGACATCAGCTAAGCATTCACTGACTCAGTGCCCAATACCTGCACAGCACCAACACTACAAAGATTGTCAAACCAACACTGGAAAAAGTCATGAAGTAAAAGCGCAGTCCTTGTCCTAGTTCAGACAAGTGTCCATAACTATAGTGGCATTATATATTGGTCCAACACTTGAGTCCGGAACTGGTGAGAAGTAATGTTTGTATTTTTTTGGTGTGCCAGTCCAAGCTTGGCCAAATATAGATCATCCGATGATGAACATCACTTCCACCACAACCACACTCATTCATATATGGCCAATTTAAAGTTTCCAATTGATAGAACAAGCATGTCAGAGGAAGGCCAAGACGGAGCTCAAACAAAACCACAATGAGAACATTCAAAGTCAGCCACAGAGCGAGGTATCAGTGGTTAGCATGTCAATCCTAGTGCAGAAGAAATTAGAATATACAAAAAATACTGTCTCTTCATAAATATAAAATTAACACACATTTAGTTTTATATAGAACAGAATAAAGTGCTCTACAAATGTACAGTATAATAGCATAAACAGTCATTATATTGTTATAATCCTCATCAAGTCCTTCCGCGAGAACCCTAAATACAAAGAGGACTGTTTCATTTATGTGAGGTAGAATGTCCAGACGGCACTGGGTGGTCTCGTGGCCCCTGCAGATTTTTTTTTTTTTCTCCAGCCGTCTGGAGTTTTTTTTTTCTGTCCTCCCTGGCCATCGGACCTTACTCTTATTCTATGTTAATTAATGTTGACTTATTTTAATTTATTACTGTGTCTCTTATTTTTCTATTCTTCATTATGTAAAGCACTTTGAGCTGCATATTTTTGTATGAAAACGTGCTATAGAAATAAATGTTGTTGCTAAACAATAGGAAACACTCAACTGGCGATAGCATCTGTCTATTTTATTGCATTGTTGAACTGTTAGGTTCCACTTATGTTAAGCAGTTTTGAATCATAGCTGATTAAACAAATCTTTGCCTTTATGTGTGTAATTAGTAATTTGTAAAAGTTTGCAATTCCATTTACCTGCAAACTGTTTATGATGCTTTGAGTTTGCACACAGTGAAGAGGGCTATAAAAAAATAAAAGTGAATTGAGTGGTGGAGACTGAAATGGCAGCTATGTTGTTTATAGGTCTAATAATTTAGCTACCAAACTACATAACTTATGCTGAAAAAAAACAAACAAACAAAAAAAACGTATAAGCAGATATGAAAATATTTACCACGAAGATCGTGAACTTTTTGAAGAGCTATTTCCAGTTCAGGGGACGTTTTTCCTACATGTGACGTCAATATGGAGAGACAATACCTGCAAAAAGAGGGAAAAAAACACTTTAAGGTTTATGATTCTTTTAATACACTATTTTGTATTTGCTACGTGCTAAATGTTAAAAATACATATTAATAAATCAAAAAAAAAAAAAAGACTCTTTAGCCAGCTGTAATGGCACATCAGAAAAATGCTGAAGCATTTAGGGTGGATTTAAAAGCTCCAAAATCCATCCATCCATTCATTATCCAACCCATTATATCCTAGCTACAGGGTCACAGGGGTCTGCTGGAGCCAATCCCAGCCAACACAGGGTGCAAGGCAGGAAATAAACCCCGGGCAGGATGCCAGCCCACTGCAGGGCACACAGACACACACAACAAGCACACACTAAGGACAATTTAGAATCGCCAATCCACCTAACCTGCATGTCTTTGGACTGTGGGAGGAAACCCACGCAGAACACGGGGAGAACATGCAAACTCCACGCAGGGAGGAACGGGGAAGCAAACCCAGATCTCCTAACTGTGAGGCAGCAGCGCTACCCACTGTGCCACTGTGCTGCCCAGCTCCAAAATCAAAAATGAAAAGCTTGTATTGTGGTATCTTGTCCGTAAAATCAATTTAAAATAAATAGTATTAAAGGAAATACATAGATACACTGTGTTCTGATGAAATTATTACTGATTTTCCTCTACCGGTCAAAAGTTTTATAACACCTCAGTTTTTCCTTCAAATTTAATCAGCAGAAATGCAATGAATGATCTAAAATGATGAAAAGATTAGAAGTAAACTGGTAGAGGTTTAAATTTAAAGTTTAGCTTAGCAAAAACTGAGGAAGAAAAAAAAAAAAATGAAATATCAGAACGCTACAAATGGGTCTTCTTCAGGGAACAACTAATGGATCCAACACACAAAACATGCTTTTTGCCTTTTAATTCACAGTGTCAGTTTAATAATAGTCAACATGCTACTTGAACTTGCAAGTAATATATTTTAGGGTACTGACTGTAAATATTAGAATACTTCTACTATAATATGGTCTGTGCTGTTAGCTTTTCAATCACTTTGTGAAATAAAAATCTTGGACCAAGTGAGAGTCTTGGCTGGCAAAATCCCATCACCACCTCCTCGCGGTGCCGGCTGGAAACAACGACCCCATGGGAAGTTGGCCAACGGTGAGGGTCGTCGGCGTCAGGCGGGCGGCAGCGCCGATCGACAGACCCCTCCTCAGTCGCATCATATGCAACAACGGCTCAACATTTGGACGATGATGCTAGGGCGTCCTCTGCAGGCGACGCGCGCCGCCCTCGCCTGAGCGACGTGAGAAGTGGACGAGGCTACCTGCCCAAGGACGGGACAGGCTAAAGAAGCAAGTCCGACCACGACTACGATTACGGTGTGGGACCCTCAACATCGGCACCATGACCGGAAGAAGCCGCGAGTTGGCGGCGCACTCAAGACCCGTCGTGTCGACATCGCCTGTATTCAAGAGACGAAATGGAAAGGATCAAAAGCCAGAGACATCGGCGAAGGCTTCAAACTGTATTACAACGCGCACAAGCACAAAACGGCGTGGGAATCGTGATCTGCCAGAAGCTACAAGACAACGTCGTAGAAGTCAGCCGAGTCTCAGACCGCCTCATGTCACTCAAGATCGACACTGGCTCAGCCGTGCTCCGAGTTGTATCGCTACGCGCCCAAACCAATTGCCCGACGGCGAGAAAGACCGATTCTGGGAAAGCCGCGACGCCCACCTACGATCATTTGCCCCCGAAGAACACGTAGCTGTCGGTGGCGACCTCAACGGCCACGTGGGTCAAGAGCGAACGGATCTGAACGGGTCCATGGGGGCCAGGACGAGGAGCCCGTAGCGACGATGGCACACGGCTGGACTGCGCAGAGGCCCATGATTTCGCCATAGTCAACACTTTCTTCAAAAAGAAGCAAATGCATCAGATAACATACTCCAGCGGCGGCCGAGACACCCAGATCGACTACTGGCTCTTTCGGAGGTGTCACTTCAACTTGGTCCGTGACGTAAAAGTGATCCCATCAACAAACGTCGCCCCAACACCGGCTGCTAGTCATGGACCTACACCTAGACCTTGGCCAGCGTCGAATGGTACGAACAACAACCGCCAAAAAGATCAAATGGTGGAGACTCGGCGAGTGGAAGCAAGAGCTTACAAAAGAGCTCGCCCGCATGGGCGTGGACCCTGACCAGCCAGTAGCGGACACCTGGGATGCCATCTCCAGCCAGATCTCGAAGCTGCGTCCGCAACCCTTGGACGGACGAAACCGGGAAGAAAATTCATCGATAAACAAACATGGTGGTGGAACGAAGAAGTGCAAGAACCCATCAAAGCGAAGAAGAAAGCCCTGAAGAAGTGGCTCCAGTCCAGAGACGATGAAGACTACCAACAATACAGAACATCCAAGTTGATGGCGAAGAGTGCTGTCGCAAAGCGCGGCTCACTATAGCAAGCTCTACGAGGAGTTGGACACGCCTGGAGGCGAACAAGATCTATCGCCTTGCCAATATGCGCCATCGTTCGACCCAGGATATCGGCCAGGTCAAGCATATCAAGGACGACCAACACCAAGTCTTACGGGACCCGCCCGCCATCCTCCAGCGTTGGAGCGATTACTACTCCAGAGTGAGCAATGAAGAATTCCCACACCCGCCGATCAGCAGTGCCGACCCCGTCTCTGGCCCCGTCCCGCCAATTACCATCGCAGAAGTCACAACTGCTGTCAAGAAGATGAAGAACGGGAAGGCGACCGGACCTGATGACATTCCTGCTGAAGTGTGGAAGCTGCTTGGGCAGCGTGGAGCGCGGCGCTATGCGACCTCTTCAACCAAATCGTCAGAGAGGCGAAGTCCCCAAGGCCTGGACCACCAGCATAACAGTGCCCATTTGGAAAGGCAAAGGCGACGTGGCCGAGTGCTCCAACTATCGCCCAATCCGCCTCCTATGCCACACAATGAAGATATTCGAGCGGATCTTGGACGCCCGCCTCCGCCATATCGTCACCATCACGCCAAATCAATGCGGCTTTGTCAAAGGCTGTGGAACAACCGATGCAATCCATGCCGCCCGCCTTCTACTGGAGAAACATCGAGAAAAGAACAAAGGTGTCCATATGGCCTTCCTGGACCTGGAGAAAGCGTTTGATAGAGTGCCTCATGACCTCATCTGGCATGCGTTACGACGCCGCGGTGTACCAGAAGCATACGTCAACTGGGTCAAGCTCCTGTACCGCAGCGTCACCAGCATGGTCAGGTGCCCAGTGGGAACATCACCGCCTTCGCCATCAATGTGGGCGTGCACCAGGGATCAGCGCTATCGCCGCTCCTGTTCATTTTGTGTATGGACACAGCAACGGCGGACCTCAGACCCCCACCCATGGACGCTGCTGTATGCGGACGACGTCTTCCTCTCGGACGAGACACGCGAAGCCCTACAGCAACAGGCCCAACGGTGGAAGGACCGGTTAGACACCAACGGCATGAAGTTGAATATTAAAAAGACCGAATACATGGAATGTGGCCTGCAAACCGATGGTACCATCAAGATCGGGGAGGAAGACCTGAAGAAGACTACCGAATTCAAGTACCTTGGCGCTGTCATCAGCCACGACGGTGACCTGTCACCCGGCGTCAGCGAAGAATCAACGCCGCATGGGCCAAGTGGCGCCAAGTCACTGGCGTGCTCTGCGACCGCCGCATGCCGGACAGCCTGAAGTCAAAAATCTACAAATCAGTGGTCCGCCCAGTTGCCCTATATGGATCAGAGTGCTGGCCAGCCTCTGCGAAGCACGAACAAGCCCTAAGCACCATGGAGATGCGTATGCTTCGCTGGAGCCTGGGCCTAACAAGATGGGACTGTATCATGAACGCCGACATCCGAGGGAATGGGCATAAGCGCCAATTGTAGAAAAGATCGAGAGGCAAGGCTGCGGTGGTACGGGCATGTCACCCGAAGTGACCAGAACTTCGTGGCGCTGAACGGCAATGCGGCTCGACCCGCGGGGGCGACCACCGAGGAAGACCAAAGAAGCGGTGGATGGACCGGATCAGCGAAGACATGAAAATCGCCAATGTCACCCCAGAAGACGCTTTAGACCGAGCCAAATGGAGACGATGTTGCAAGAGAGCGGACCCTGCGATCAAGCGGGACACAACGCCAGGATGAAGAAGAAGGACCAAGTGAGAGTCTTGGCTGTTCCACTGAGGAATCTAAATAAATGGCGTTTTTTAGAGTTCATCAGCGTTCTGTCTAGTGATGCTCTGATCTAAATCGGTCCATTTTCTCTACAAAAGACTCGACTGGTGCTCGGTAAATCGACCAATCACAATAAACATCTATTTATTAAGCATCTGCTTTTCTGAGCTTTCTGGTAATTTAGTTGCAGTGCTTCTTAATGTGTGATATCATGGTAGCTGAAATGGCGCATGTCACACTGCTGTGAGCAGAGAACAGGGATGTGCAGACTTACAGGAGAGGGAAAAGACTGGAATATTAGCCTTCACACTAAAGAAAGTGGAGTAATAAACTGGGGAAAAAGGAACTGGAGGAGTCGTCTGGCTCAGTTAGACGTATGGCAAGAACAGCGACTTTTGATTTTGTCCTTTTTTTAAAAAGTGGGCACTGCTTGTCCGAGTTTGGACAGCGAGCTTGTGTTAAGTGCAGCAGCTTACATTTTGATGAACAGTTTCCTGGAAAGTGGATTGGTCGTCGTGGGCCAGTTGAATGGCCCCCAAGGTCTCCCGATCTGACCCCCTTAGACTTTTATCTTTGGGGTCATCTGAAGGCAATTGTCTATGCTGTGAAGATACGAGATGTGCAGCACCTGAAACTATGGATACTGGAAGCCTGTGCTAGCGTTTCTCCTGCGGTGTTGCTATCAGTGTGTGAAGAGTGGGAGAAGAGGGTTGCATTGACAATCCAACACAATGGGCAGCACATTGAACACATTTTATAAGTGGTCAGAAACTTGTAAATAACTCATGAAAGAATAAAGTTACGTTAAAACCAAGCACACCATTGTTTTTTCTTGTGAAATTCCCAATAAGTTTGATGTGTCACATGACCCTCTTCCTATTGAAAAAACAAAAGTTGGATCCAAAATGGCCGACTTCCAAATGGCCACCATGGTCACCACCCATCTTGAAAAGTTTTCCCCCCCACATATACTAATGTGCCACAAACAGGAAGTTAATATCACCAACCATTCCCATTTTATTAAGGTGTATCCATATAAATGGCCCACCCTGTATAATTACACCTTAAGAATTATAAATGTCTAACAAGTACACTGCAACAAAAAACAAACCTGTTGTGGACTACGGCCGGCAGCTTATCCCAGCCAATGCCCCCAAGCCGGCAGGTGGAGCCCTCCCTGCAACGTGGAGATTCCAGCAGGGCATCATGGACCTTGGAGTTTTTCTTTACAGCAATGCTGGATACCATGGGGGCCACCAGAGGACGCTGCAGGGAGGCTCAAGGATTTGTATTCTCCGTATAGCCCGGAACTACTTCCCTGTCACGTGGACGGAAGAAATAAAGTACTTTCGGGCTGAAGAAAAAGAGGAGTTTTCACCTGACCCGGAAGTGCTGGGTAATCACATGGACTGAGGGATCAGAAGCACTTCCGGGTCAAGGACTATAAAGGACTGTGGGAAACCCCAGAGTGTTGAGCGGAGTTTGGAGGAAGGGTGACAACGTGTCTGGGAGTGGAGGATTGTATTATTGTGATTGTATTGATTAATTATTGAAGTATTGTGGAGTGGTGGGTGCTTTGTGCACTTTATTATTATAATCAAAATTTTGACTTTTATCTGGCGTCTGGTCTGAGGGTTCAAGGGGACGACAGCGCCCCCTATTGGTCATACTGTATAGTAAATGTATATTTTAAAAAACAAACAAGGCTGAAGTACAATTAATGATTACAAATGATTCAAATCTATAAGTGCAAATAAGCAGTATTTAATATCAGTTAACTGAATAAAATTATATATATGCTTTTTCTTCATTTTCTTTTGTTAAGTCAAGTGGCATATAAGTACATCACAGAAGACATTAAACAGTATAAAAGCTTCTAATTATGAGAAGCATTTTATTCTCTTTAATGCCATATGCATTATGGATAACATTTTTTTCTACATATTTTAAAAAGTATGTACAAAAAAAAAAAAAAAAGGTACTCAAAAACAATTAAGGAGGCACTTTATGATCTCAGTCTAACACCAAGTTAGTGAAACTTCAGGGATTCAGGGATATCCAGTTAGGAAGCACAAACGATTGTGAATCAATGTCACCTGCTTTGGTGCAAATGAAAGTGACAACAGGTGACCTGGAGAGGACACAGCAAGACAAACCCCCTTATTCTTCCCGACTGATTCTTCTCTAGTTTTGCCTTTTGCTAGTGTCCTCGACACTATTGGTATCATGAGGCGGTACCTGCAGCTGGGTAGTCGAGCTCGTCCAGTACGTCACATTCATATGTGGCGTTGCAAGAAGGTCTCAGGAGCATGGAGGAGATACCAGGAAATCGGCCATTACATGAGGAGAGCAGCAGCAGGACCGCCATCTTCTCCTTTGTGCAAAGAAGAGCACTGCCAGAGCCCTCCAAAATGAACCTCCAGCTGGCTACTGGTGTGCATGTTTCTGACCAGGCTGTCACAAAGTGACTCTATGAGAGTGGCATGAGGGCCCGACATCCCGTAGTGGTAACCTGTGCTCAGAGCCCATCCCTGTGTTAGTCAATTGCCATTCACCAGAGAATGCTACAAATGGCGGCTCTGCCACTGGCGCCCTCTTCATAAAGAGCAGGTTCACACTGAGCACATGTGACAGACATGAAAGAGTCTGGAGATGCTGTTGTGAATGTTATGCGGTCTTCAACATCATCCAGCATGACCGGTTTGGTGGGGGGTCAGTGATGGTCTGGTGAAGCATATCTTTGGAGGGTCGCACACACCACCATGTGGTAGGCAACAGTACACTGACTGCTGTTAGATATTGGGATCAAGACACTGTCAAACCTTATGCTGGTGCAGTGGGCCCAGGGTTCCTCCTGATGCAGAACAATTTCTGGTCTCATGTGGCCAGAGTGTGTAGGCAGTTCCTGGATGACGAAGGCATTGATACGATTGATGAGCCCACACTTTCCCCAGACCCGAATCCAACTGAGAATCTCTGGGACGTGATGTAACCGAGACCACCAAGTAGCGCCACAGTCTGTCCAGGAGCTCACTGATGCCCTGAACCAGGTCTGGAAGGAGATCCCCGGGACACCATTGGCCATCTCGTCAGGAGCATGCCCAGACATTGCTGGGAACACATAAAGGGGGGCCACATACACACTACTGAGTCACATTAGGAGTTGCCGTCATGAAATTCATATAAGTTGGAACAGCCAGGCATTTCAATTTTTGACTTTGATTTTCTGTGAAACGTTGAATCAGCTCTCGATGGGTTGGTGATTTTGGTGTTCATTGACTGTTGTTACATCATTTTGTTCTCAACGAATCACATAGTACAGTATTACTCAGTAAAGATTTTACACTTGAATATTTCGTTCATGTCCTGCGGTGGGCTGGCGTCCTGCCCGGGGTTTGTTTCCTGCCTTGTGCCCTGTGTTGGCTGGGATTGGCTCCTGCAGACCCCTATGACCCTGTAGTTAGGATATGGTAGGCATTCGTCCATCTCGAAAGATGATGTTTGCGCTCTGGAATGATCTTCAGTTGTGTTTTTGGGAGCAGCGTCTGGAGGGACTCAGCAGTCCGATCCTAGATCGACAGTCTTTTCTACAGTGGCTGCAGGTGAAGCTGGATGGGGCCCCCCCCCGAGTCCCCCTGTTTCTGCTGTCTCAGTCCTGTTTTGCTGTCTCATTTTTAAGCCTTCTGGTTTCCATCTGTTGACTGCGATGTTACTCACCCCTCTTGATGCCTTCATGGACAGTCTGGCGCCAGGCGTTCCGGTCATCAGCAAGCTGTTCCCAACTGTCAGGGTCGATGCCAGTCAGCTTGAGATCGCGTTTACAAACGTCTTTGAAGCGAAGATGTGGGCGACCAATGGGGCGGTGACCTGCGGCCAATTCACCATACAGAATGTCTTTGGGTATGCGTCCATCTTGCATTCTATGCACGTGGCCCAGCCAACGTAAGCGTCTTTGGCATAGAAAGAGGTGTATGCTCAGTGAGCTGGCTTGATCAAGCACGGCAGTGTTGGTGACTTTGTCTTGCCGCGTGATGTTAAGGGATGCGTCGGAGGCAGCGAAGATGGAAGCTCTCGAGGCGGTCTTCCTGCCGGGCGTAGGTGGTCCAGGCCTCACTGCCATACAACAGAGTGCTGAGAACGCATGCATGATATACCTTAAGTTTGGTATTCTGTGTTAGATGGTTATTGGACCACACACGTTTGCTCAGCCTGGCCATGACGCTGGCTGCTTTGGCGAGCCTCTTGTCAATCTCGTTGTCGAGAGACAAGTTGCTGGTAATAGTGGAGCCCAGGTATATGTATTTATCGGTGGTCTCCAGCACTTCATTGTCGATGGTGATAGAGGGTGGAGCAGAGATGTTTTGACCCATGACGTTGGTCTTCTTGATGCTGATTGTCAATCCGAATTCCCTGCATGCCTGGGCAAAGCGGTCCATTAGCTGCTGGAGGTGTTCCTCTGTATGTGACATTAGGGCAGCGTCATCAGCAAACAGCATGTCCCTGACAAGGACAGTGCGAATCTTGATCTTTGCTCTTAGCAGGGCCATATTCAGCAGCTTTCCGTCACTCCTAGTGTGTAAGTAAACACCCTCGGCAGAGCCCTTGAAAGCAAAGTTTAGCAGCATTGAGAAGAAAATGTTGAATAAAGTAGGTGCTAGGACACAGCCCTGCTTGACGCCACTTTTGATTGTGAAGGGTTCTGAACTGTCCCCGTCGTAACTGACCACTCCCTGCGTGTTGTCGTGGAAAGAGGTTATAATGCTGAGCAGCTGAGGTGGCCAGCCGATCTTCTTTAGTAACCGAAACAGGCCGCTCCTGTTAGGATATAGCGGGTTGGATAATGGATGGATGGATTTATTACTTTTTAATTATTATTTAATAATTAATTAATATTATTATTAATAATAATAAAATAACTAGGGGGCTCTGCCCGCTGCTTGCTTCACTCGCCCAACCCCCAGTTTGGTTTACCGGATATACAATTTAAAGAGATTGTTATTTTCATGGGAATTGTTACATATGCATTATTTTCATAAACCTTTTGTAAAAACAATACTGCGGTGGGCTGGCACCCTGCCCGGGGTTGGTTTCCTGCCTTGCGCCCTGTGTTGGCTGGGATTGGCTCCTGCAGACCCCCATGACCCTGTAGTTAGGATATAGCGGGTTGGATAATGGATGGATGGATATTTCGTTCATCGAGATCCGTTGTGTGATTTAACTGTTCCCTTCACTTTTTTGAGCTTTGTATTTTAAGAGAATTGTATTTATTTTAGTATTTTTATGGCCAATGAACAATAAGCCTAAAGAATTTCATTTTGTTAATAAATGGGTAACACCTGTGGTCTATAGTTTAACTGTAAAAATACCAAAGTTAACACTTTAATTTATAACATAAGGCTTCTACATTTCAAATTATGCAGGAGTTTAGTGTAACGTTTTTTTAAAGAGATCGAGGAAAAAACAAATGGAATTGCCCGATCGAGTAACACGATATCAGTGATTGGTATCGGCCCTAATAAAAACAGAATCAGAGCATCTCTAGTTCTGTCCTTCAACATTTCTCTCCCCTCCACTTGGCTCTCTCTTTTGTTACGCTTTTCATTTACTTGTTCATCCTTGCCGAGTAATCATCTTCTTATAGAATACGCTACCGAAGCTGTCTGTTTGTCTGTCCAGGATTTTAAATCACCTGTAGCTCGCAAACCGTTTCACCTATTGACCTGAAATTTGGTACACAAATACTATGTGACATTTGCTATCCGCTTTCGAGGTGATGATTGACCTCAAAGGTTATTCCTCTTTTTATTTTAATGAAGAATCAACTCTGGGCAGCCACCAGCAGGGTGGCCGTGCGGTGCATGCATACGGGTGCCGTTCTCATCCCTACCACCTTCGCCGTCACTTCCCCTACACCTCTTCTTATCTTAAGTCATTCTTGAGGCGGGTTGAAGACTTAAGTGTCAGCGTACGTGAAAAATTAAGAAAACATACCAAGTAATTGCAACACAAACACTGACTTAATCAGTTTTAAAGTGAAATGATGCCGGCGAAAGAAGAGAAGAAGCGGGTCACTACGGTGGAGAAGAGAAGATCTGCTCAGGAAGCAGCAAGCTCATCAACCTTTGAGCAAATTAATGGTCAACATACAGAAAGAGGATGAAAACTAGGAATGCTCACGTCAAGTGTGTTCACTGCACGTTATCGTTATAGCAGTGTGCCGTGACTGGTCATCTAATATCGTTGTTCCTTTTCCCTGCCCCAGGACTGACCCTGGCTTATCGTACTTTAATCATCTCCTGGTGTTATTGTACTCATGATAATCCACAAGAATCTGTGTGAGAGTGCAAGTCTTCAAAAAAGAAAGTGGAGCTTGAAGTCTTTTAAACATCAAAGAATCCACACAGGAAGAAAGCATACAAATCAAACAAAGATGCACCCATCTACACATTTAGATAGCAATTTATAACATTTAAAAATACTTATCAGGTTTCTTTAAACCTGCATATTCTAAGCCGTTATGAAAGCGGAAAGAATTTCATTCAAAATGAACGTACTTATCAGGATCAAGTTTCTCCATTGCCGCTCTGACAGCATCACAGACCAGGTCTTTTTTCTTTTCTTCGGATTTCTGAGCCATCTGATCAGTACTGGCTGAGACGCAAGGGTACATTGTCTTTGTGACATCTTCGTCACTGTAACACAATTAAAAATTGAGTTATAGAAGTGTGGTCTCATTGAAAATAAAAAAAATACAGGTGAAAGTTAATTCCAGTCTGAAAATTCAAAATAACAGCCAGGACACTGCTTCTCCATTTAAGTGTGCATGAAATGTGTGACTAGGGTGAAGCAGTCAGGTAAAACGTACAGGTGACATGTGGCAGGAATGAGTTAGGAGAAACAATGAAAAGGCTTGGAAAACCAGAGCGGCCGAGGCAACAATTACTGAAGATAAAGTGAAAGTTTACATTTTTGTGTTCAATACTGGGGGATTTGTAGTATTATTATTATTGAGCACATGCCTTTATCCAAAGCGACTTACAAGGCAAACAGGTGAACGCTGCTGTAGGTGCATCAGCTACATGAAAGTGTTTAGCCCAACAATCAGCTGGGGGCCAATCAGATGATGCTGGGACCTCGTTTTCGATATCCATCTCCAGATCACTTGCATCAGACTCTGAGTCTGACAAGTCAGAGTTCTATTCAACGAAATTGTGTAAAACGTCCATGGAACATTCGCTTTGGTCTCTCGCCAGATGTCGGTGCCATTTTGGAGGTTGTTTGCTCTTCGCTACTCATGCATGTATAGGGAAACGAGGTTAAATTAACAAAGCTATGTATCTTTCCTTCTAGCAAAAAGAGTTAAACTAAAACATAAGGGTGAGTTTTGTTGCAGTTTACCGGTGATCCCCGTCCTCTACCCCTGAATTTTGACAAAAGTTGACATCAGCCCTAAAAGAGTTAAATACAAAAATGATTAGATGATTGCCAAATTTCCTCCCACAGCCCAAAGACATGCAGGTGAGGTGCATTGGCGATTCTAAAGTGTCCCTAGTGTGTGCCCTGCGGTGGGCTGGTGCACTGCCCAGGGTTTGTTTCCTGCCTTGCGCCCTGTGTCGGCTGGGATTGGCTCCACCACACCCCTGTGACCCTGTAGTTAGGATATAGTGGGTAGGATAATGGATGGATGTTGAAGGAGAAGAATCATTCAGTGAACCAAAAAGCCAACTCTCCCCTTGGAGACAAATACAGTTCTATTGCAATCTGCAAGTATTAAAGTGTTGAAAGAGAGAAAGAAAATGTTATGTAGTTGCTGACGTATATTCTGTAGTTAGACTACGATGTTTGCATGCATATTGAACACATACAAACCCTTTTTCTAGTCATTATTACCTAAACAATACAGTACAAAAACTATTTATATAACAGTTACATCATATTAGGTATTAGAAGTAATCTACAGAGGATTTAAAGTACACGGGAGGATAGGAGTAGGTTAGGGTTAGGATTACACAATTTTATATAAGGGATTTCAGCATCCGTGGATTTTGGTATTCAGATACTGAGGGACAATTGTAATAACTTCCCAAAGTGGCATGCTGTGGCACACTAACATTCCACTCAATATGGCATCTGTGGCATTTGCACTGTATAACATAAGGGGCTTAGTTGATTGGTTTACACGAGGGGGAACCCATAAATAACCAGAATTGGGAAAAAAAAAAAAAAAAGATGGTTTTAATCATTTTTACTTACCAAAATTTTAGTCTCATTCAAAGAACTCTCCATGTGAATGAATGCACTTGTCCCAGAGCTTTTCCCACCGGTGGAAACATTTTTGGAATTGCAGGTCTGTGTTAAATTTTGGTTTCTTTTGGGGAAAAACAGCTGCTGAAACTGTAGTGATGCTTGAAACTCCCACTTGGACAGAGGCAGTGGTGCTGTAAGAATTATGTTTTTGGACTTCTCTAGCGCCTTCAACACCATCCAACCTCTGCTCCTTAGAGACAAGCTGACTGAGATGGGAGTAGACTCACACCTGGTGCCATGGATTGTGGACTATCTTACAGACAGACCTCAGTATGTGCATCTTGGGAACTGCAGGTCTGACATTGTGTTCAGCAGTACAGGGGCGCCGCAGGGGACTGTACTTTCTCCGGTCCTGTTCAGTCAACATACATCAGACTTCCAATATGACTCGGAGTCCTGCCATGTGCAAAAGTTCACTGACGACACTGCTATTGTGGGCTGCATCAGGTGTGGGCAGGAGGAGGAGTATAGGAAGCTAATCAAAGACTTTGTTAAATGGTGCGACTCAAACCACCTACAACTGAACACCAGCAAGACCAAGGAGCTGGTGGTGGATTTTAGGAGGCCCAGGCCCCTCATGGACCCCGTGATCATCAGAGGTGACTGTGTGCAGAGGGTACAGACCTTTAAATATCTGGGAGTGCAGCTGGATGACAAATTGGACTGGACTGCCAATACTGATGCTCTATGTAAGAAAGCTCAGAGCAGACTATACTTTCTGAGAAGGTTGGCATCCTTCAACATCTGCAGTAAGATGCTGCAGATGTTCTACCAGACGGTTGTGGCGAGTGCCCTCTTCTACGTGGTGGTGTGCTGGGGTGGCAGCATAAAGATGAAAGACGCCTCACGCCTGGTCAAACTTGTTAAGAAGGCAGGCTCCATTGTAGGAGTAAAGTTGGACAGTTTGACATCTGTGGCAGAGCGACGGGCACTAAGCAAACTCCTGTCAATCATGAAGAATCCACTGCCTCCACTGAACAGGATCATCTCCAGACAGAGGAGCAGCTTCACTGACAGAATAAAGAGATCGTTCCTCCCCCACACTATGCGACTCTTCAATTCCACCCGGGGGAGTAAATGCGAACATTAATTTTATTTTAATTTTTTTTTTCATTTTGATTACGATTTCATTTAATATTGTTTCTTTGTATCAGTATACTGCTGCTGGATTATGTGAATTTCCCCTTGGGATTAATAAAAGTATCTATCTATCTATCTATCTATCGAAACTGCTGTTCAAGAGGAAGCTTTATGTAAAACGCAGGCCTACGAGAGGTTTTCATGTTTCAAACGAGGAAAAATGTCCCTTGATCTTTGCTCTATGTGACTTTTTCTTGGCCCTGCATATGAATAAAAGAACTCAAAAGGAAGTGTTTTTGTACCGTGAAGGAATTTAAAGAAAAAAATTGCTGCAGGCATTGGAGAATGTTCCATTTCAACAATTCCAAAAATGTTTCCACCAGTGAGAAAACTGTGGGGACAAGTGCATTCATTCACATGGGGAGTACTTTGATGGAGACTAAAATTTCAGTAAGTGAAAATTAAAACATTTTTTTCTCCCCCAATTCCAGTTATTTTTGTGTACCCCCTTGTATAGTCCCCTCTCCATGATGTATTTGTGAATCCCTTATATTCTAAATAGCTTTTAAAAGGTGACGATGGTTGATGGGGCAACAAAGCATATGAAGGATGTTTGGGAGAAAGCACAGGCAGAGAAACAACTTAATTGTTACTATTCTCATCTCTGCCTCTTTGGTGAAAATTGACAACTTTCTAAAAATCAACACCCACCTTGTTGAATTTCAAAAAGTGTGTTTAGCCTCAATAGCACAGAAGGCACCTGAAAACATTTAAAAATGCTGAACGATCAGCTTTGATTACAAGAGTTGTTACCATAAAAATCAGGAACCATTGTGGTTGTTTAGATGCCAGTCAGGTTATAAGAAAACCAATCAAATTAAGGTATAAAAAATATAACATATAAGCTCAACCAATCATGATCTACAAAAATGGAGTGATAGAGCAGAGTAAAAACACGCAAGTCAAATGGCACAGAGGCTGCGTTTCTTTAAATGACTCTACTCTGGATCTGCTCATCTTTTTATATCTGATTCTCAAACCCACTCGACTGAATTCAGGTCAGTGGGGGTGACGAGCGCATACACTGGGAACACTGGTGCGCAAAACAGGGGAATAGTCCATCACAATGTCCTCATACCCATCCACCCACCTTACTAATTTTGAATCCCTGATTAACCTAACCTGTCCGTCTTTGGGGATGTGGGAAGAGAACTGGAGTATCTGAGGGAAACCCCACAAAAACATAGCGTGAAAACTCCACACGGACAATGTCTGGCTATGGGATATGAAACCAGGATTTGGGATCCATGAAAATAACAATAATAATACATTTTATTTATATAGCGCCTTTATGGCAGCACTAACCAGTGTGCTATAATATTAAAACTGACAGTTTAAGTGCAGTTAAGAAAAACGTTCTGAACAACGAACTGAAATTATTACCAGTAATATCGTTTTCAGAAATGCAACTAAAGCACAGTGTAATTTATTACACGGTTCAACAAAAACAACCCCATAAGCCAGCGTTTCTCAACCTTTAAGTATTTGCGGCCCGAGTTTTCATAACAGTTTTAATCGCGCCCACCCTAACATTTTTTTTGAAAGGAGCCCACTAATACCAATTTGTTTGTACTTTTATCGACATTTATCTAACTCTATATTTATTTTTCTAGTATCAGAATTAGTTTAAGTTGATTTGTTTTGGTATCAATAGATGTATTTTTCATAATTTTGATTCTTGTTTTCTTTTTTTCACATCTTCGCACCCCCCTTTTTGTTACCCGCCCCACAGGTTGAGAACCACTGTCATATACTGTAGGATTATAAAAGCTTCTGGAATTACCTTAACTCTGTCAAAAACAGGTTGATATAACTGACGGAGTCAATCTGATTTAGGAAGACCTCCACGTTGTCCAGGAAAACCTGAAAATGAAAAATCATAGCTGCCTGTTAGGAAACAATTCTGCAACACAATATGTTTGCTCTCATCAAATAAACAAAGCATTTTGAACAATATTATGTTGATCTGATTACAGAATTAAGATCTACAACAATTTATTTAATTTCCCCAGCAGCCAAGCATATTTGTAAGACCATAGAGAACAGCATACAGTGGTGTGAAAAACTATTTGCCCCCTTCCTGATTTCTTATTCTTTTGCATGTTTGTCACACAAAATGTTTCTGATCATCAAACACATTTAACCATTAGTCAAATATAACACAAGTAAACACAAAATGCAGTTTTTAAGTGATGGTTTTTATTATTTAGGGAGAAAAAAAAAATCCAAACCTACATGGCCCTGTGTGAAAAAGTAATTGCCCCCTGAACCTAATAACTGGTTGGGCCACCCTTAGCAGCAATAACTGCAATCAAGCGTTTGCGATAACTTGCAATGAGTCTTTTACAGCGCTCTGGAGGAATTTTGGCCCACTCATCTTTGCAGAATTGTTGTAATTCAGCTTTATTTGAGGGTTTTCTAGCATGAACCGCCTTTTGAAGGTCATGCCATAGCATCTCAATTGGATTCAGGTCAGGACTTTGACTAGGCCACTCCAAAGTCTTCATTTTGTTTTTCTTCAGCCATTCAGAGGTGGATTTGCTGGTGTGTTTTGGGTCATTGTCCTGTTGCAGCACCCAAGATCGCTTCAGCTTGAGTTGACGAACAGATGGCCGGACATTCTCCTTCAGGATTTTTGGTAGACAGTAGAATTCATGGTTCCATCTATCACAGCAAGCCTTCCAGGTCCTGAAGCAGCAAAACAACCCCAGACCATCACACTACCACCACCATATTTTACTGTTGGTATGATGTTCTTTTTCTGAAATGCTGTGTTCCTTTTACGCCAGATGTAACGGGACATTTGCCTTCCAAAAAGTTCAACTTTTGTCTCATCAGTCCACAAGGTATTTTCCCAAAAGTCTTGGCAATCATTGAGATGTTTCTTAGCAAAATTGAGACGAGCTGTAATGTTCTTTTTGCTTAACAGTGGGTTTGCGTCTTGGAAATCTGCCATGCAGGCCGTTTTTGCCCAGTCTCTTTCTTATGGTGGAGTCGTGAACACTGACCTTAATTGAGGCAAGTGAGGCCTGCAGTTCTTTAGACGTTGTCCTGGGGTCTTTTGTGACCTCTCGGATGAGTCGTCTCTGCGCTCTTGGGGTAATTTTGGTTGGCCGGCCACTCCTGGGAAGGTTCACCACTGTTCCATGTTTTTGCCATTTGTGGATAATGGCTCTCACTGTGGTTCACTGGAGTCCCAAAGCTTTAGAAATGGCTTTATAACCTTTACCAGACTGATAGATCTCAATGACTTCTGTTCTCATTTGTTCCTGAATTTCTTTGGATCTTGGCATGATGTCTAGCTTTTGAGGTGCTTTTGGTCTACTTCTCTGTGTCAGGCAGCTCCTATTGAAGTGATTTCTTGATTGAAACAGGTGTGGCAGTAATCAGGAAATTGAACTCAGGTGTGATACACCACAGGTAGGTGATTTTTGAACAAGGGGGCAATTACCTTTTCACACAGGGCCATGTAGGTTTGGATTTTTTTTCTCCCTAAATAATAAAAACCATCATTTAAAACTGCATTTTGTGTTTACTTGTGTTATATTTGACTAATGGTTAAATGTGTTTGATGATCAGAAACATTTTGTGTGACAAACATGCAAAAGAATAAGAAATCAGGAAGGGGGCAAATAGTTTTTCACACCACTGTATGTTATATCAATCAAACCATTGTTTCTCTGGTATTAACAGTAGAAAGTTGTACCTTGGGATTGTGATCATAAAGCAGATTAAGATTTATCCTGTGCTTTCGCATACAATCAAAAGCTTCTTTAAACATCAGCCTAGAAACAATAAGAGACAAATTCATTACTGAGACCGCCAGTTACTCATTTCGTGAGCTTGTTAGCCGACAAGTAAAACATGCAAACTTAAAAGCATGAATCACAAAGCATTTTCTTAGGATTCTAAGGCAAGAGCCTTTGGTAATATGAAAGGTTTTGACTTTCTTTAGATTTCCATCCATGCACTCATTTTCTGTACCTTTATTTATCAGATTAATTGTCATAGAGGGCAAAGTCCATTCAGGCCTAATAGGGAAGGAACCAAAGATTTATATGGCACCATCCCCTCACACACTCACACCTCACCTATTCCTATTCATACAGAGCCAAATGAGAATTCTAGTGCCCACAATTTCTCGCTCTTTACAGCGCCTTAAAATGATTGATAAAGTTGGAATTCTTTTGAGACTTTGGCTGGTTTGCCCCCTTTAAAGGGTCCCTTGGAGCTGCTCTCATTTGCATGATGGAATGTCAGCTTATATGGTGGGTGACTGATCCACAGGCTAATGCAACTTGTCAGTTAACGTCGCAATATTTTTCATTCACCATCTGTTTTCCTAACCCAATTATTATGAGCAGGGTTCCGGGGCAGCTGTATTATGTTTTACATGACGTATGCTGTGAGATTTGGGCACCAGACTGTGATGTGCCGCTCCCCTACAGACCCCCTCTTCCCACATGGGACAATTCACGGATGATGCCAGAGGATGGTGGAAAAAGTGCCCAAGTGCTTTTATTAAAAACCAGTCAAAACAAAAGTAAAACCAACAAAAGTGTTCTAAAAACAGTACATATAAAAATCCATAAAAATCCAGTGAAAAGTGAGAATAAAAAAAAAAAAAATCAATAAATAAATGGGTTAAAAATCTGAGGTTAAAAATGCAGACTAACTCCTCCTGATCTCAGCCCACCTCCTTCTCATTCTCCCCGTCTCACACATTGCTCGTGTAGCTGGCGGCGGAGACTCAGCAGCCACGAGCTTCTTTCGGCCGACCTCCGTCTTGGCTGCCTCCAGGCATCACGGCCAGACCGTCCAAGGTTGGCTCTCCTCCCTTCTTCCTTCGTGCTCACATGGTCGCACCTGCCTTGCTCGCCAAACTCCACAGCTAACGCTCCTTCACAGGGCCCCAAGCTCGTACTGCTTCCTCCTTTCAGGTGGCCAGATCGTCCTTCTAAGACTGCCTTTCACGTCTTTTAACCTCTTTCGATCTTTTTTCCATTTCTTTGATTTCTCTCTTTCCTTGTGCCGACCTGTATATATACAGTACAGGCCAAAAGTTTGGACCCACCTCCTCATTCAATGTGTTTTCTTGATTTTCATGACCATTTCCAGCACTCCATCACTCTCCTTCTTGGTCAAATAGCCCTTACACAGCCTGGAGGTGTGTTTGGGGTCATTGTCCTGTTGAAAAATAAATGATCGTCCAACTAACCTGACGTCTGCACAACACAACTGCTGGTCCCAACCCCATTGATAAAGCAAGAAATTCCACTAAATAACCCTGATAAGGCACACCTGTGACGTGAAAACCATTTCAGGTGACTACCTGTTGAAGCTCATCGAGAGAATGCCAAGAGTGTGCAAAGCAGTAATCAGAGCAAAGGGTGGCTATTTTGAAGAAACTAGAATATAAAACATGTTTTTAGTTATTTCACATTTTTTTGTTAAGTACAGAACTCCACATGTGTTCATTCATAGTTTTGATGCCTTCAGTGAGAATCTACCAATGTAAATGGTCATGAAAATAAAGAAAACACATTGAATGAGGAGGTATGTCCAAACTTTTGGCCTGTACTGTACATCCACGTCTCTGTGGGCGCAGTGCCTTAAACACATGCCGCAGGAAGCCAACGAAGCAATTAGGAATGATCGCACCCGCACATGCAGGTGCGACTCGTCCCAACCACCTCATTAACTCCCTACAGTCGTGCAGTTGCGCCCACGGAGAGTGACATGGCTTTATGGATTTAAAACCTGGCCCTTTGGTTTTTTTTGGAAGCCACGGACCCGCTATACCACACAGACAAGGAAAGTGGCGGCATGGTGGCGCTGGTCTGGCCTTGCGGGCAGTACCTCAAGAGAACCGGTAACAATGGCCCTCAATGCTTCATGGGGATGCCTCCTACCTTCAATATCACATAAAATTTTATACAAGCGCACACCGACCTCCAAAGGAGAACCTCACTGCCCTGTCTTGTAAAAGTACTAATGAACTAGCAAATCGTGCTTGCGAAAATTTTGCACGAATAAAAGCGTTAATGAAATGATGATGAGAGAGAGAAGGACATCACACGTTACAGTAAGAAAGGACTCAATATTAGAATAGTCACATGATCAGTATGGGAAGTTATTATTATTATTTACAATACAAAGTGTAACAAGAACAGGTTAACTGAACATATTGGATAAGAAGGGAAATGTAGGGGACATGTAAGTCAGTATGTGTGAAGTGTGGCCGTCAGGTAATGTAGCATACCGACGTCTATAAAAATTGTCGAAAAACGCAATTTGTTGCATAAACATTATTGTCAGCAGAAATATTCCCCTGAGTGTGTAACCCACAAGTACCAGTACGTTTAACCCGGGTTTCGATGCAACTCTGGAAAATGTCGTGTACAACTGGTCATGGGTAAAAACAGGGCCTGGCATATAAACTCTGAAGTTATTAACCCATTTATGCCCCGTGTTCCATTATTGGAACGACAGTCACGTTGGAGTTATTTATATCCTACTGCTCAAGGCCATCGCCGGGCTCCGACTTGGAATGGAATGTAATAATTTTTTTTTTCTATTCAAATTCTCGTTCCTTATATTTTTCTACGCAACATGCACAAACTCAAAAATTTCAACCTTAGGCATAAATGGGTTAAACGTTCGCCGTTGTGACTTGCTGATAGTCACACAATATGCTAAACAAATGGGGAATCGCCTACACCGCAATATAAACGGAATATCTTGTTTTGAGTTGTCAGTGTTATGGAATCCCTGTAGTTTTTCTGTCGTAATGTTTCTTGTTGTCTGGCAGTTTGCCGCTGCTCTTCAGAAAGGCTGTGTGTGTAATTTGTTTTTTGTTCACCGTCTTGATGGGAGACTTGCTGCCGCTGATCTTCGGATAACATCGCTCTGTGGTTTGTCATACGTTGTCTTTGTTGTTCTAAGGTATCTCGTCTGTGCTGGTTGCTCTGGCATGATGTCGATTTTTCTGCTTCTGTGCGTTAGTGTGAGTATGTAGGCCGGTGAGACCGCATCTGTTTGTTCGCCACTACGCTGGATGTGCCTTTTCATTTTATCAAGAGGCTTATTTTGAAGTGAAGGAAAAAGGAGGTGTAAAATGGTGGTGTCATAATGCAGTTTCGGTGAGTAACAAAGTATGAACCGAATAAACAGTCAAATACAACAGTTGATAACTGGTCACACTGAAGTACTAAAGACTTGAAGATAAGCCAAAGACCAAAACTCTACCAGGAACATGGACTCCTTGCTGTTGTTGTGGAGGGATACAGTAGCTGTGGCAACTCTTGTTTATATCAAGCATGGATGGACACACGTGAAATAATATAAGGATCGGGAGTTTCCACTTCAAATCACAGGTTGCGGACAAATAGAAATGTAATTGTACTGTGTACCCAAAATTATAAATGTGAAATGAACTGATGACACTCAATTTAAGGCACCCCTTTGATATATAATTTGAGAAATCCAGGGCCGATGTCCTTCTGCATGCACATTGTATATTGCAAGCTCACAATACCAATCACCATTCAGCATTGTGCTTTTTGCAGCATGTCGTTTAAGAAAAAGCAAATATGCAAAATAGCCAAGCCACGAGGAAACAAACAACCAAGTATGGTTTTTCTTTTTTTTCTCTAAACATGCCAAGTTTCTTTTTTGTTCAGAACATGGAGGATGCTGTGTTCGAGAGAGTAAAAGTAACTCGAATGTGGAAAACTCACGCTATTGGTCTAAGAGATTACGATATGCTAACACCCGCCCACCTGAGAGAGTAACCACGGAGCACACGGCCTTTTCTTTTCTATGTATTGTGCCTACGTGACCACACGGTAATACCCGAACTATTCCAAAAAGACGTTTTTCACCGTTTTGTGTTTTTTGTATCTCACACCCTCATAACACCTTTACCGTAAGAGCATCTCTTATCTACGATGGAGCGTCTAATCAGAAGAAAATATGAAGCTGGTTTTCAAGAAATTGGTAACTGCGCTGCTGCAACAAAATTTGATGCACCTGAGAAACTGGTGTGAGATTGGAGGAGGCAAGATGATGTAATAAAAAAAAAAAAAAGTAAGTATCGTATTTCTGAACATAAGTCGAGGTCTGATTTTAGGATCGATTTTTCGGGTTTCCAACGTATACGGGAGTATATACGGTAGTAACTTCAAGTTTCCTGTTTGTAGATATTTATTCAAATCAACGTTTTGAGGAAGATCTAGTTTTAGACTTACGTGCCAACATGTTATAGTGATTTGTAGGAATTAACTTGAAATGAACCACCTTTGAATCATCGTAATAACATCACTGAATACCGCTATGTGTGTTGAGTTGTAGCAGCCTGTGACACAGCAAAACCGACTCCTGCATCCCGAGTTAAAATGCCTGTGTAGACCCCCATACAGATGCTTTTTGAGGTATGTGGGTAGAGTAGCTAATCCACAAGCACCTCTCCCTCTCTCAAACCAGAAGACCACCCAATCCCACCCATGATTGTATCGAACATCGTCAGTGTTTTGAAATGATGACGTGAACTTTTAAGAAACCGCACAGCCTTAGTTTTACCATTTTGCAATCACTGCATAAAACAGAAGTGTGGTAACCAAGCTTTAGAATAAGTTGAAAACCTCATGGTTGCTTTCTTGAGTATTTATTGTTAGAGCTAAAAATGTCTAGGTTTGGTTATGACGTTTTGCAATGCGTTTTGTTTTTGTTTTATTTTTTTTGATTGTTTTGACTATCATTCTTTTGTCTCCTGTGGTTTCATAGACTCCTCCATGTCCCTTTGTCCAGGATTTTAGCTGCTTACTAAAATAACATCTTTCATCTCCTTGTCCCATTTTGTCATTTGAATGCTTTGCAGACTTCAGGGTGGTCCTACCTGTCTAGCCATTTCCTAATCCGAGCCAGAAGAAGAGCACGATGGTGGATTGTCTCTAGATTTCCTCGAGGCATCTGAAAAATAAGTTCAAAGTTAAAAGCTGTACAAATATAAAGAGCAACACCTGTAAATCTCCACAGAATGTGTTGCACAACAAGGTATCTTTGCAATGATTCTAATAAAAATTTGGTCAAAATAATTCTATTTTTTTTTCTTTCACCAAGAGCTTTCTTGGGTGTTTGAATTCAAAAGGTAGACTTCACAGTAAAAGCTCATCTAGACTGTGAAAAGAATTGCATGTCTGCCATTACTTGTCCCAAAAGATGGACTGCAGTATGGCCAGTGCCTTCAAGGTGCTCTTGATGCTTTTTAAACATATTTAGATTTTTCTTCATCTATTCCACTGTCGTGACCCTGTAGTTAGAATATAGCAGGCTGGATAATGGACGGATGGATGGCTAATCCACTGTAGGCATATACCGACTTTCTCAACCAGATTACAAACTGACCATTTGACAAACTGCAGAACACAAAATCTGTTAACACTGCACATCACCCCTTACAAACAATCAAATACAAGCGTTCAAAATAAAATCAAGTTGCTCTGCAATTTTAAAACATATATATCAAATCACAAAAACCAGCACATTTTTCACAATATAGATATTAGATTCATTACCTAGCCGGGAGGAAACCATACTGAATGGCTATGAAGAAAGGTAGGTTGTTCCCTGCCTTTGCCAGGTGGCTGGCAGAATGTCGCAACTTTTGAGTGAATACGCTAGCATTCTGGAAAGGACGGACTAAATTTCTTTACATGGCCGTGAAGGCCAGTACAATGGAGCAACAGGAGGAGATGATTTGTTTGGATCAGTGTCTCTCCACATATGGTAGAGGTCACCATCCCTGGGTTAGAATTCCCACATGGACACCAAAAGGACATGCTGTGACATGTTGGGTTTCTTGGGGGCTGCCGCAATGTTCCCTACAGGTCACTACATTATACACACACACACACACACACACACACATACACACATACACACATACATATATATATATATATATATATACACACACACACACATATACATATATACTCAGCCCTCTGACTTTCAACTGTTTTTACTTTCAGTAAACTTAATGTGTAAATATTTGCATGAACACTAAAAGAGTCAACACCCTAAGACAAACTAGAAATGTTTCACAATGTGTCCCTGAATGAAGGGAGGCTCAAAATCAAAAGTACCAGTCAGTATGTCGTGTGGCCACCAGCTGCTTGAAGTACTGCAGTTCATCTCCTCCTCATGGACTGGACCAGATTTGTCAGTTCTTGCTGTGAGATGTTACCCCACTCTTCCTGCAAAGCACCTGCAAGTTCCTGGACATTTCTGGGGGGAATGGCCCTAGCCCTCACCCTGTGATCCAACAGGTCCCAGACGTGCTCAATTCCTTCGACGATAAACACGAATCCGTCCATCACCCCTGGTGAGACAAAACCGTGACTCATCAGTGAACAGCACTTTGTGCCACTCCTGTCTGGTCCAGCAAAGGTGGGTTTGTGCCCATAGGCGGCGTTGTTGCTGGTGATGTCTGGTAGGACCTGCCTTACAACAGGCCTACAAGCCCTCAGTCCAGCCTCTCTCAGCCTATTGCGGACAGTCTGAGCACTGATGGAGGGATTGTGTGTTCCTGGTGTGACTCGGGCAGTTGTTGTGGCCATCCTGTACCTGTCACGCAGGTGTGATATTCGGATGTACCGATCCTGTGCAGGTGTTGTTACACGTGGTCTTCCACTGCGAGGATGATCAGCTGTCCTTCCTGTCTCCCTGTAGCTTGTCTTAGGCGTCTCACAGTGCGGACATGGCAATTTATTGCCCTAGCCACATCAGCAGTCCTCATGCCTCCCTGCAGCATGCCTAATGCACGTTCACGCAGATGAGCAGGGACCCTGGGCATCTTTCTTTGGGTGTTTTTCACAGTCGGTAGACAAGTCTCTTTAGTGTCCTGCGTTTTTAGAACTGTGACCTTAAATGCCTACTTTCTGTAAGCTGTTAAGGTCTTAACGACCATTCCACAGGTGCATGTTAATTAATTGATTATGGTTAATTGAACATGCATGGAAAACATTGTTTAAACCCTTTACAATGAAGATCTGTAAAGTTATTTGGATTTTTAAAACATTATTGTTGAAATACACAGTCCTGAAAAAGGGACGTTTCTTTTTTTGCTGAGTATATATACATATATACATATATATACACATGTATACATATATATATATATATATATATATATATATATATACATATATACACATATATATACATATATATATACACACACAGTGGAACCTCTAGATACAAGTTTAATTCGTTCCAGCACTGAGCTTGTATAGCGAATTTCTTGTATCTAGAACAAAACTTCCCATTGAAAATAATGGAAATCCAGTTAATCCGTTCCACCCCCAAAAATATCAACACAAAAATCAATTTTCCTAACAAATAACACTGATAAATAAGTGTGGATACACTTTGTCTGCTGAGCGTCATGTGATCATAACTGAGCTGATGGTTCTTCTCTCTCATGCGCGTCTCCCTCTCCTTATCTCTCTCTTGCCCGCTCGCGTGCCTCTCTCTCTCTCCTCTTGAAGGTAGAAAAAAGCCAAGCAAAATGACCCCTTTTATTGGCTAACTAAAAAGATTACAATATGCAGGCTTTCGAGGCAACTCAGGCCCCTTCTTCAGGAAAGATGTAATCAAAGCTTACATATTGTAATTTTTTTAGTTAGCCAATAAAAGGTGTCACTTTGCTTGGCTTTTCTCCACATTCATAATGGCTAACACGGTACAACACCCTAGTACTCCTCTTGAGGGCAATCGTCTCCTATTCTCAATCTGCATGTCCGTAATATTTTTGGATATGCCTATATGGCGAACTGCTACAGGGAAACAATGAAATCACAAGCGCACAAACGCGTAGATCCTCACGCTACGGGAGAACAAGGAACACTGAGTGAGCTGACGGGCTGGCAGCGTCAGCTTGGGTGAATCCCCGAGTCGAGGCGGATTGGGAAAGGCGTCACGCATAACCACAGCCTGGCTCGTGGCTCGTTATGCGAGCCAATGCTCGTATTTAGATCCAAATTTTTCGCTCATACTTTCCTCTTATCTTGAATTTCTCGTATACAGAGGTGATCGTATCTAGAGGTTCCACTGTGTGTGTATATATATATATATATATATATATATATATATATATATATATATATATATATATATATATATATATATATATATATATACATACACACACCCCGAAGATGTCAACCATCATTCAACAATTTACAAAACAAGTTTTATATGAACTTATTACGGAAACACACTGCCAACCAAGCTTTTACAGATCTGAAACTACGAACTCTTCACAACATGCGGACAAACGATTACAGAGGAATGGACCAAACGGATCCAGGACACAGCCTCCAAAAACCACATTTCTAAACGACATACACTCAAAAAAAAATGGAATAAACTCACTGGAAATCAACATACTAACAAACCCCAATCCGGAGTACACAACCTATCCAAAAGACAGCTCTCCACCACAGAGCACAATATTCTCTCCAGAGGATTAAAATTCAACTACAAAGATGCATCTGACATGAACTTCCTAGGTTCCTTGGAACACATCTTATTAACAGTAAAAAATACCGACAGGAAATGTACAGAAAATGAGGTGCAACTTCGCCAGCCAGCTACACACAGGACAACCGACCACACATATTTCGACAAGTGAACAGAAAGCTCTACAATCGCTACGGAATGACAACAGCTTCATTATCACACCAGCACACAAAAAGCAATACACCACAGCTATGGAAGAAATGCTTTCTGGCAGTAACACTTATCAACAGCTGAGTAATGATCCAACGAAAACTACACTGAATAGAATAAACAATACTCTGACCAAACTCCGAAATAACAACCACATGGATGCACAGAATTATTACAAAATGAAATCCAACGATGCTAACTGCCCTGAATTTTATGGACTCCCAAAAATACATAAAACACCACTGAAATTCTGACCAGTGGTCAGCCTAATAGGCGGACCATCTTGCAACTTGTGAAAAAGACTTTTCCCGTTACTCAAACATTTAACTTATGACTCAGAATATTCGGTAAACAGCGCTGAGTTGGCATTACAGCGCTTGAAAGATGTATCCATCGCCGAGGACGAGATGATGGTCTCGTTTGACGTTGTGTCGCTATACACCATGATTCCGATTCATCTGCTCACAGAAACACTATTAATGAGACTGGAAAGCGACCCCACCATAGAGACAGAACCAAACTGTCAATTAAAGACATAATGCACCTAATATCACTTTGCCAAAAAACTCGTTTTCATTTCAACGGCAAATACTACACTCAGAAAGAAGGCATGCCACTTGATCACTGTTATCAGGACTTCTAGCGGCACTGGTAACGCAGCGATTTGAAAACATGGCTCTATCCCAGTGCACACCCCAAATTTGGATACGCTATGTAGACGACACATTTGTCATACTAAAAAATGACCAGCTGAATGAATTCTACAACCACATCAACACAATATTCCCTGCAATCCAATTCACAATGGCAAAGGAAATTAACCGACAAATCGGCTTCCTAGACATCTACGTCGAAAGAAATAATGACGCCACCCTGACCACAAGTGTTTACCGTAAAGAATGCTACGCAGACAAGATATTACACTTCACTAGCAACCACCCGATATCTCATAAACGGAGCTGTGTTAAAACTCTATTCAGAAGAGTCCACACCTATTGTAATATGAAGGGAAAAAAATTAATGAGAGACGCTATCTCTTCTATCTTTTCACTTCACTCAAGAGCCTACACAGAAGACGCCAAAAAACTCAGCAAACAATTGACCTGAATCAGAACCCCCACCCAACACTTGGCGCTCACTCCCTTATCACCACAAGGTGTCTGAAGGTACAGCGGGCATCCTGGCCAGGTCAGGTGTCAGAATAGCATACAGACCTACGAACAGTCTGCGCACGGTCCTCTTTAATGCTAAAAACAAGAAATCGGCAGCAGAAACACGAAACGCAGTTTGTAGTATTCCATTCAGTTCGTGCTCAGCGGTATAAATTGGGCAAACATCACAGGAACATCCCCATGCCGTCAGAAGAAAGGACTAACTATCATTGATCTATATGCACACCAAATCAACAGGACATATATTTAACTGGGACAAGGTACAAGTATGCCAGTACTAAAAGTGCCAGAGAGCTGGCCGAATCCTGGTTATCAAATGAGAACGCTGTCACAGACACTTGGACATAAACCCAGCATATGCAAACTTAAGAAGAACATTTTCATAATAAACAAGACTTTACACCCAATACTCCCCCCTCCTGACCACACTGACTTAACCACCACAACCACCCGCGTAATTTTTTGCTATATATTGCCTTTGATTCTTGTAAGTCTAAGCATTATCCTCTGATGAAGACCACTGGCAGGGGTTGAAAGCTCAGGAATAAAAACTACTTTATGATACGTGATTCATTTTTCTCTCTATGTGGATCTCCAGCTGCAAATATACACACATATATACACCCATATATATGTGTGTGTGTGTGTGTGTATATTCATATTTATATACATATTATATATGTTATATATTATACAGTAATCCCTCCTCGATCACGGAGGGTGCGTTCCAGAACCCCCTGCGATATGGTTATTTTTATATATTTTAAGCCCTTAGAAACTCTCCCACACTGTTTATAAATATTCTCCGCACAGTTATACAGTAAACTGTCGTTTATAGCGGTTGATCTGCTCCAGACAGATAAATGGATTTCCAAGAAGTTTGATTCTTTATTTATAAATCTAATATTTTCGCAGTTAGAGCATTGAAAACCTGTTTACGACCTTCTAAATACGTTTTTTAACATTATTAGAGCCCTCTAGACATGAAATAACACCCTTTACTCAAAAGTTTAAACTGTGCTCCATGACAAGACAGAGATGACAGTTCTTTCTCACAATTAAAAGAATGCAAACATATCTTCCTCTTCAAACGAGTGCGCGTCAGGAGCAAAGAATGTCAGAGAGATAGAGAGAGAAAATCAAAAATCAATAGGTCTGTTGGGATTTTAAGTATATGAAGCACCCAGCAGCTGCAATGAAGGGATCAATGTGAAGGTAGTCTTTCAGCATTTGTTACAGGAGTATCCGTATCTTCTAAGCAAACAGCCTCTGTGCAAACAGCCCCTCCGTCAGGAGCAGAGAATGTCAGAGAGAGTGAGAGAGACAGAGAAAAGCAAACAATCAAAAATCAATACGTGCTGCTAGAGCTTTTAAGTATGCCCAAGCACTGCGCGGGAAGCATATCGTATATCATTGAGGAGTTTTATTTAATACGTAATACATGCTCTGATTGGGTAGCTTCTCAGCCATCTGCCAATAGCGTCCCTTGTATGAAATCAACTGGGCAAACAAACTGAGGAAGCATGTACCATAAATTAAAAGACACAGTGTCCGCAGAAATCCGTGAACCAGCGAAAAATCCGTGATATATATTTAGATATGCTTACATTTAAAATCCGCGATGGAGTGAAGCTGTGAAAGTCGAAGAGCGATATAGCGAGGGATCACTGTATATACACATACACTATATGCATTGCCCTCCATTAATGTTTGGGACAAGGACATATTTTACTTGTTTTCCCACTCTGGCCCACACTTTAAAACTACAGATCAAACATTTGAGGGGATTTGCATACAGAGATGGCAACACTTTTTCTGCATGGTACCCCCAGGGCACCATACTGTTTGGGACACAGTAATGGCAGGTCTATTCAAGTCGTCATATTTTGGACTTTGTTCTATATCCCTTGCATGCAATGACTGCTTGAAGTCTGTGATTCATAGACATCAACTGGTGCTGAGGATCTTCTGTGATGATAATCTGAACACCCTCCTTAACCCTTCACACAGCACCGGTACAGCACCAGCTACATCAGGCGGCATGGGGGCTGTAAACCTCATGGGTGAGCCAAAAAGAATTACCACATTTAAACATTTATTCTACAAAAACACTACACAATAAAATAAATTTCATTACAACACAAAAAGGGTATACAAAATAGATTTTTTTTTCCACTGTGTTTTAAAAATGATATCTTCAAGGTGGTGGCCATGATTAGCGATACACTCTTCGAGAAAACTTCTGAACGCTCGCATGACTCCCATTTCAAGGGGAATAGCGGCAATTTCATGCCGAATAGCATCCTTGAGGGCTTCAAGGCTTTGAAGTCGGTGTGTGTATATCTTTGACTTCAGATAGCCTCACAAAAACAAATCACTCGGAGCGAGATCAGGCAAACATGAAGGCCATCCGACATTGCCACGCGAGAAAACTCAACAAGATGACACAGTCCTAGTATTAATTTCTCTAGAGAAAAACGGGACTCTCCAAATATCTCTGTAGCAAGTTTTCAAAAGCAGCTCAACAATGTGTTACGCCTTTAGGGATTCATGGCTGTTTTATAGAACTGGTATCATTATGGCACCAAATGAAAATGAATTGCAATTTCTAGCTCTTCTTAACAGATTTCAAAGAAACTTTTTAAGCTGCTTATACACCTCATAAAAACAAAATTTAACCTGACTTACCTGTAGAATCACCTTTGTATCCTGGGGCACAACACTTACTATCCTGGAACCTCTCTCCACTCTGCGTACAAATTCATCATTCTGGCTAGCATCAGCAGACAAAGAGGCCTGAATACCTGATGAGAAATTATTTAAAGGATTACCACCTGACAATGAACAATAGTAGTATTAGTAGTAGGTTATATTAATCAAAAACAGACAATACAACAAACACACATATACAGTATATACAGAGTATCTTAGAAAAGTGTTCAGACAGAAAAGTCTCTGTATGAGATAGATAGATAGATAGATAGATAGATAGATAGATAGAGCACTATATAATAGATAGACAGACAGACAGACAGACATGTATATATTTGTACATACACACAAACACACTACAGTCTGAACACATACCAGGATGACTAAAACAGAAGAACATTTAAAAGAAAGAAAAACTTCTGACTTGGCAATCCCAATGAGGTGCTATACAGGCGTATTGCTGTTGGTAGAAAGGAGCTCCAGTTGCATTTTTTGACACAATTCCGTTGAATAATATGTTGGCTGAAGGTCCTTAATGTTGTTGTGTCACAGACAGAATGTGCAGCATCATTCATAATGGTACTTAGTTTTGTTTTAACTGTCTTCTTTCTACGACCTCCAGAGTATGCCTCTTAAATGATCCAGCTCTTTCAATTAGCTTATTGATTTGAAGTAATGCTACCAGCCCAGCACTTCTCGTTAGTGGTTGACACAGCGGATCATCTTTTTCCATATCTTTGATGCCCTTGTCATCTTGCTCTGTCACCCTCATCACCTGCATGTCCTTTCTCACCACATCAATAAACCTTCTCTTAGGCCTTCCTCTTCTCCTCTTTCCTGGCAGCTCTAGTCTTATAACCCTTATCCAATATACTCAGCATTTCTCCTCTGCACATGTCCAAACCAACGCAATCTCGCCTCTCAGACTTTGTCTCCTAACTGTCCAACTTGAGCTGACCCTCTAATGTCCTCATTTCCAATCCTGTCCATGCTTGTCACACCCAATGCAAATCTTAGCATCTTTAACTCTGCCACCTCCAGCTCTGTCTCCTGTGCCACCGTCACCAACCCATACAACACAGCTGGTCTCACTACCGTCCTGTAGATCTTCCCTTTCACTCTTGCTGATATCTGTCTGTCACAAATCACTCTTGACACTCTTCTCCACCCATTCCACCCTGCCTGCACTCTTTTCAGGCCGTTCAGTGCTTTCCTCCCCTAAAGCCCATGTAGTAGTGAGACGCATCACAGTATCAACATAATTTGGGATATGTGACAAAGCCATGCCTAATCGCACATGTGGTGAATTAAAACAAACCGGTGCTCCCTCAGTGTGCAGTAGATGTTGTTATTCATGTGTGTCACTTACTGTTATCACTTGTTAGGAGTCTGTGCACTGGCAGCTTTCATATCTCTTTTTTATTCTGTTAAGTGCATTTTATGATGTGCCTGGGTTATATATGACAAACATATTTTTTATATTTCAAAAGAGAAACAGATGTTATTAACTAATACTATGCACTTTTTTTTGATTTCATACACTTTTGAGATGTGCCTAAGTCAGATATGGCCAAAACGTTTATTTGTTTTATTTTAAAAAGTGGGAAAAAAAGTATTGTTACAACCTCAGATTCGGTTCAGTTATAGCTTTTTATTGTTTTTTTTATGGACTTCTTAAAGTGCCCGTTATCAAATGAGACCAAATTTAAAAGGGAAACAATACATAAACATTACTTATTTTTCAATACATTCCTTTGTCTTGGTTTTAAATTTGTCATTACCTGCTGCTTACCGACTGCTAAAGATGTCTGGGCCAGCTAAATTTCTTGGTTTGAACATCTGGCCCAGCTGAAGTGGTAATTGAATAGCTCTGCCTCAGGTATTCCTCTTCTCAGGATGCTTCTATACACCTTTATAATGCCTCACTGTGACTATAATTACCTTTTTATCTTAAGATAAATCAGGAGTTTTCTTTCATTTTACAAGTCAAAAAGCAAAGGCATTTTTTTAAATTATGTGGTACCCTCAACAGATAGAAGCTGATGCAATGCAACATGTTTACAATGGCTTAGGAGTAATTTGAACACCAATGGCGCAGTACTCATCTGTTACCCTATTTGCACCATTCCACCACTGTTGAACGATGCACCATAGTGAGATTTCTTTGGGCAAAGGAAGTGAAGTTTGCTGAAATTCACCAAAGGATGTCACTGTCTCAGTACAGTTCACCTCCTAATGGGATACAAGGTGGGTCAAAGTTACTACATTTTACACATGTGGAGTGTCATTTTATGCTTTACCGAGGTTACAGAGGGACTACCGGTGTGAGTGTGTGTGTGTGTGTATACAGTGGTGTGAAAAACTATTTGCCCCCTTCCTGATTTCTTATTCTTTTGCATGTTTGTCACACAAAATGTTTCTGATCATCAAACCATTAGTCAAATATAACACAAGTAAACACAAAATGCAGTTTTTAAATGATGGTTTTTATTATTTAGGGAGAAACCTACATGGCCCTGTGTGAAAAAGTAATTGCCCCCTTGTTCAAAAATAACCTAACTGTGGTGTATCACACCTGAGTTCAATTTCCGTAGCCACCCCCAGGCCTGATTACTGCCACACCTGTTTCAATCAAGAAATCACTTCAATAGGAGCTGCCTGACACAGAGAAGTAGACCAAAAACACCTCAAAAGATAGACATCATGCCAAGATCCAAAGAAATTCAGGAACAAATGAGAACAGAAGTAATTGAGATCTATCAGTCTGGTAAAGGTTATAAAGCCATTTCTAAAGCTTTGGGACTCCAGCTAACCACAGTGAGAGCCATTATCCACAAATGGCAAAAACATGGAACAGTGGTGAACCTTCCCAGGAGTGGCCAGCCAACCAAAATTACCCCAAGAGCGCAGAGACGACTCATCCGAGAGGTCACAAAAGACCCCAGGACAACGTCTAAAGAACTGCAGGCCTCACTTGCCTCAATTAAGGTCAGTGTTCACGACTCCACCATAAGAAAGAGACTGGGCAAAAACGGCCTGCATGGCAGATTTCCAAGATGCAAACCACTGTTAAGCAAAAAGAACATTAGGGCTCGTCTCAGTTTTGCTAAGAAACATCTCAATGATTGCCAAGACTTTTGGAAAAATACCTTGTGGACTGATGAGCCAAAAGTTGAAGTTTTTGGAAGGCAAATGTCCCGTTACATCTGGCGTAAAAGGAACACAGCATTTCAGAAAAAGAACATCATACCAACAGTAAAATATGGTGGTGGTAGTGTGATGGTCTGGGGTTGTTTTGCTGCTTCAGGACCTGGAAGGCTTGCTGTGATAGATGGAACCATGAATTCTACTGTCTACCAAAAAATCCTGAAGGAGAATGTCCGCCATCTGTTCGTCAACTCAAGCTGAAGCGATCTTGGGTGCTGCAACAGGACAATGACCCAAAACACACCAGCAAATCCACCTCTGAATGGCTGAAGAAAAACAAAATGAAGACTTTGGAGTGGCCTAGTCAAAGTCCTGACCTGAATCCAATTGAGATGCTATGGCATGACCTTAAAAAGGCGGTTCATGCTAGAAAACCCTCAAATAAAGCTGAATTACAACAATTCTGCAAAGATGAGTGGGCCAAAATTCCTCCAGAGCGCTGTAAAAGACTCATTGCAAGTTATCGCAAACGCTTGATTGCAGTTATTGCTGCTAAGGGTGGCCCAACCAGTTATTAGGTTCAGGGGGCAATTACTTTTTCACACAGGGCCATGTAGGTTTCTCCCTAAATAATAAAAACTGCATTTTGTGTTTACTTGTGTTATATTTGACTAATGGTTAAATGTGTTTGATGATCAGAAACATTTTGTGTGACAAACATGCAAAAGAATAAGAAATCAGGAAGGGGGCAAATAGTTTTTCACACCACTGTATATTGTTCCAGGGGCTGGTGTTGTGTACCAATGCCTTTTCCTTTCCTCTATCTGTAGACTGGAAGACTGACAGCTAAAATACCACTGATTTCACTTCTGCTGTCCTCATGGGCCCACGTCTTTTTGTTGGAAGGACATAAGACGAGATCTGCCATCTTGAAATCAACTCCGTTAAGAACTTGGGCCTGAAAAGATGTCTCTGCAATTATTGTTTTTTTCTTTGTTGTTTGAGGTGACCATGATGATGCTCCAACTCTTTATTGTGGTCTTTCGAATCTCTAATGTAGTTTGGGATGAACTGGACAGAAGGGTGGAAGGAAAGCAACCTACAAGTGCAACACATTTGTGGGAACTTCTGTAACAGCGTTGGGAAGATCTTTCAGAACAATACTTTATTCCCCTTATAGAAAGAATGCCAAGTGTGTGTTTGGCTGTTATATCAGCAAAAGATGGCTACTTTCATGAATCGACAACATGAATACAATTTTGTACACTTATTGATTCCTTGACATATTTGTATTTATTTGCCATTGCTAACTTGTTCTATGCCTTCATTTCATGATACATTTAAGACATTAAACTGCATGCATTTCCATAAAAACTGAGGTGTTCTAAAACATTTGACTGGTAGTGTTGTGTGGGTGTGTATTATACACATACAGTGGGATGCAAAAGTTTGGGCAACCTTGTTAATAGTCGTCATTTTCCTGTATAAATCGTTGGTTGTTACGATAAAAAATGTCAGTTAAATATATCATATAGGAGACACACACCGTGATATTTGAGAAGTGAAATGAAGTTTATTGGATTTACAGAACGTGTGCAATAATTGTTCAAACAAAACCAGGCAGGTGCATAAATGTGGGCACCACAAAAAAGAAATGAAATCAATATTTAGTAGATCCGCTTTTGCAAAATTCCAGCCTCTAAACGCTTCCTGTAGGTTCCAATGAGAGTCTGGATTGTGGTTGAAGGTATTTTGGACCATTCCTCTTTACAAAACATCTCAAGTTCATTCAGGTTTGATGGCTTCCGAGCATGGACAGCTCTCTTTAACTCACACCACAGATTTTCAATTCTATTCAGGTCTGGGGACTGAGATGGCCATTCCAGAACGTTGTACTTGTTCCTCTGCATGAATGCCTTAGTGGATTTTGAGCAGTGTTTCGGGTCGTTGTCTTGTTGAAAGATCCAGCCCTGGCGCAGCTTCAGCTTGGTCACTGATTCCTGGACATTGGTCTCCAGAATCTGCTGATACTGAGTGGAATCCATGCGCCCCTCAACTTTGACAAGATTCCCAGTCCCTGCACTGGCCACACAGCCCCACAGCATGATGGAACCACCACCATATTTTACTGTAGGTAGCAGGTGTTTTTCTTGGAATGCTGTGTTCTTTTTCCTCCATGCATAACGCCCTTGTTATGCCCAAATAACTCCATTTTAGTTTCATCAGTCCACAGCACCTTATTCCAAAATGAAGCTGGCTTGTCCAAATGTGCTTGAGCAGACCTCAAGCGGCTCTGTTTGTGCTTCCTCTGCATCACTCTCGCATACAGCATCTCCTTGTGTAAAGTGCGCCAAATGGTTGAACGATGCCCAGTGACTCCATCTGCTGCAAGATGATGTTGTAGGTCTTTGGTGCTGGTCTGTGGGTTGACTCTGACTGTTCTCACCATTCTCGCTTCTGTCTATCCAAATCTTTCTTGGTCTGCCACTTCGAGCCTTAACTTGAACTGAGCCTGTGGTCTTCCATTTCCTCAATATGTTCCTAACTGTGGAAACAGACAGCTTCAATCTCTGGGACAGCTTTCTGTATCCTTCCCCTAAACCATGATGGTGAACAATCTTTGTCTTCAGGTCATTTGAGAGTTGTTTTGTTTCCCCCATGTTGCTACTCTTCAGAGAAAATGAAAGGAGGAGGGAAACTTACAATGGACCCCCTTAAATACTCAGATTCACCTGTGTATGTAGGTCAGGGGTCACTGAGCTTACCAAGCCAATTGGAGTTCCAATAATTAGTTCGGGAATCAATAAAATGACAACGGTGCCCAAATTTATGCACCTGCCTGATTTTGTTTGAACAATTATTGCACACTTTCTGTAAATCCAATAAACTTCATTTCACTTCTCAAATCTCACTGTGTGTGCCTCCTATATGATATATTTAACTGACATTTTTTATCTTAACAACCAACGATTTATACAGGAAAATAATGGCTATTAACAAGGTTGCCCAAACTTTTGCATCCCACTGTACATACATACACAGACAGACACACACAAAGTCTAAATGTTATTGTGACTAGTCACCATTCAGATGCAAGGCCTGCCATGAAGTTGACACTGATGTGTTAAAACTTGTGGCAGTCCTGTCAAATTAGCTGCCTAGTGTCTTGTCGCTTATTGCTCTTGAATGCACTGAGACTTGTTGCAACTTGCTTCATTATTTATTTTTTTTTTTTACTGTGAAGTAACTAACGGTATATTTGATGACTCATCACAGTTGGAAAACAAGAACACCAAGCACTGTCACGCTATCAGTGTTAGCAGAGTTTTCTGACAAAATGTGATGCGAGCGGACTCAGAGATTTATGTTTTCAGCTACATACCTTTCAGGGACAGATCTTTCAGTCTTAAACACAGGCAGGTGTGTGAATGAGTTGTAAAGAGGAGAAATTCGTCAGTAATGGAAAACGATGTGACATTGGATGCCATCTGCAAGAAGGAAGGAAAAAAAATGCAAAAAGATGGATCAGTTCAGAGAGGTTGGGACATCAGATGTAGTTTAGGCCAAATTATGAGAAACATGACCCGGTGAATGCAACTCCAAATACTATATTTACTGTTCACTTACATAACGGTTTGAAAACTATACCATGCTCACTTACTCTTCACCTCAGCCCATTTTTAGCCCCAAACATATTAGCTCTCAAAAACAAAACCTTTTCACTCCTGCCAACCCTCTATAAAGCATTCTTGCACCTTTGCTTTTAAATGTGTTTTCCTATATTCAGCACACACACACATACTCTTTAGGATTTCTTGAAACACTTTGTCACTTGAGTGTCCATGTTATTTCAGCATTAAAAATCTTGTTTAGATGGTTTAGAACAGCAGAACTGAAAAAGATACTGGAATGGATGGTTGGTTTGGGAGCAAAATATGTGATGGTGAATGTGTGAAAGACCAAATCAAATCACTGTAGCTTTGAAAGACAAGCGGCTGTTTCCATGCTCACATCGCGATGTATAAAAACCAAACATGGCGTAAAGCCACACACATTTTCACATCAGCTCAATCCCTGGCGTATGCAAGTTCTCTGCTCGGTTTTTGCAAACTGGTGGCACTCAGTGTCAAAGTAGTGCTTTTGTTCCAGTGTGGTTTCCCTTTCTTTTTTAGATCCACATCCCTGACGCGGCTTTCTCATATAAACTGAAATTAACCGTATATCGTCTGATAGTTTAAGGCATTTGATTGTAATTAACCAGTAACAAGTCCCTCTTTACTTGGACCTGTTCTAAACAAACTGAGCTTATTATCACACTGTTACTCAGTTATAATAAGAAGGTTCTATCTCTTGCTAACTTATAGGGTGAAAAGACTATAACATAAGCTATGACTATGAAAGACATTTATATTCTATTCAAATTAACTCTTTTAGGGCTGATGTCGACTTTTGTCATAATTCAGGAGTAGAGGACAGTAATCAGCTGTAATCTGCAACAAAACTTACCGTTACATTTTAGTTTGACTCTCTTTGCTAGAAATAAAGTTACAAAGCTCTGCTGATTTAACCTCAACCCCGCGCTGCATCAGTAGCGAAGAGCAAACAACCTCTAAAATGGCACAGACGTCTGGTGAGACCCCAAAGCGAATATGCAAAGCAAAATACTCCATGGACGTTTTCCGTAATTTCGTTGAATAGGACTTGTCAGACTCCGAGTTTGATGGAAGTAATCTGGAGATGGATATCAGAATTGAAAGTGAGGTACCAGCATCATCTGATCTGTCTCCAGGTGATTGTGGCGCTGAACAACAACAGTGTTTGCCTGGGAGGACCACCACTTATGATGACAAGAGGTACAAACCATGTTGTGTCACACTGCAGCCGCCACCACCACCCACCTGCTGTGCGAAGACAGCCAGGCAGCTGGCCCACCGTGCATTCCTGCTGACCATCGAGGTACCCCCATGCAGCCACTGCCACCAGTGACGCCATATATGCGCCAACGGCAGCCACAGCACATAGCAACAGACGTTTTATGTTGACTTATGTGTGAAACCATTGCTTTTTGTGCTTTTCAGAAAACGGAGTTTTTTGGAAAAAAATATTCAGCCCTCAAAGAGTTAAGCAAACATCAGTATGAGTTTAACTCAAAACTTTAACTTTCTAAGATTGGCTCTTACAATTACAAATGATGTAAGAATTGTGGCAAGGTATGGTGCTTTGTGCACTACACTGTGTGCAGAATTATTAGGCAAGTTGTATTTTTGAGGATTAATTTTAATATGGAACAAACACAGTGCTATCAGTCAATCCAAAATGTTAATAAACCTGAAACCTGAATGTTTCACAACGGAAATGTGAGTGTGAACATCATCAGGGGAATACATATGTGCGCACAATTATTAGGCAACTATTAGTGTGCAGATTTATTATGCAACTAAAGGAAAAATGAAAATTTTCCCATCTCACTTGTTTATTTTCATCTGTTATAGTGAGAATAATAAACAAACACCTCAAAATTTACAAATAAACATCTCTGACATTTCAAAAAAAATAAGTCAATCAATCAATGACCAATATAGCCACCCTTCTTTCCAATAACAGTCATAAGCCTTTCCATTCATGGAGTCTGTCAGTTTCTTGATCTGTTGACGATCAGCTTTTTGTGGAGCAGTGACTACAGCCTCCCAGACACTCTTCAGAGAGGTGTATTGTTTTTCTCCCCGTAAATCTAGCGCTTAAGAAGTGCCCACAAGTTCTCGATAGGGTTTAGGTCAGATGAGGAAGGGGGGCCATGTCATTATTCCTTCATCTTTAAGGCCTTTACTGGCTGGCCACGCAGTGGAGAACTTCGATGCAAGTGATGGAGCATTGGCCTGCATAAAAATCATGGTCTTCTTCCTGTATCACTGTTTGAAGAAAGTGTCTTCGAAAAACTGGCAGTAGGTTTGGGAGTTGATTTTGAGTTCATCTTCAATGCAAAAGGTCCAACTAGCTCATCTTTAAAAATACCAGCTCATACCAGTACCCCACCTCCACGTTGGAGTGGAGCTCTGTGCCCATTACTGATCCACAGGTCCATCCATCTGGTCCATCAAGAGTCACTCTCATCTCATCGGTCCATAAAACCTTTGAAAAAAATCTGTCTTCAGATATTTCTTGGCCCAGTTTTGACGTTTCAACTTATGTTTCTTGTTCAGTGGTGGTTGGGTTTCAGCCCTCCTTACCTTGGCCATGTCTTTGAGCACTGAACACCTTGTACTTCTGGGCACTCCAGGTAGGTTGCAGCTCTGGAATATGAAAGTACTGGAGGATAATGGGTTCCTGGTAGCTTCACGTTTGATTCTTCTCAAATCTTTGGCAGCTAATTTGCTCTTTTGTTCTCAACACGTTTCTTGCGACCCTGTTGACTATTTGCAACAAAATGTTTGATGGTTCTGTGATCACACACCAATATCTTAGCAATTCCAAAAGTGCTGCATCCCTCTGAAAGACTTTTTACAATTTTTGACTTTTCAGAGTCAGTTAAATCTCTTTTTTGGCCCATTTTGCCCGAGGAAAACTAGCTGCCTAATAATTCTGCACACCTTGATATAGGGTGTTGATCTCCTTAGGCCACACCCTCCCTCATTACACAAATACACATCACCTGACGTGCTTAAATCCAATAAGCATTCAAGTTAATACAGCTTGGAGTTGGAATATACGCATTAAAAATGATGATATGGTCAAAATACTCACTTGCCTAATAATTGTGCACACAGTGTATATCTGAAGAAAGATATTAAAATTCTTCTTGGCGCTTTTTATAAATGTGTCTTGGACGTCTGTCTGGTGGGTTTCACGGGGCAACAGCGCCTCTAGTGTTCCACACTGTCACTGTGCAGGCCAATACTGAGTCTAGTGTTGAGGGCTCGGTTGTGCCCCCTACTGGTTACTCCATGTATATCAAAATAAGCAAATTGTGCTAAGTAAATAACTGTTAAACTAAAAAGCATATGGAATATGTTTAGGAATTGAATGCGCTTTAAAAACTTACCTCTGTATCATTCATATAGAATCTGAATCTGTCTGTAAGTCCTAAAACTTGCTCCTTTGGGGTAAGAGAAGAAAATTATTCCTAAAATATAGTAAACTCTTACATGTATACATTTCATTAATATTTTGTGTTTAAACTATCTGTAATTACTGTACAACATACTGGGACTATAAGTTGAAAGCAGTAGCATTATAGCTTTTTTCCTCTTGAACGGTTGATTTAGGTGTTTAATGCAACTGGAGCAACAAACATTGAAAAACATTAAACATCCAAAAAAAAAAATTCCCCACTGTCCCTTGACATGCAGTCATAGATATTTGGAAAGTAAAACAATTTTCATAATTTCGGCTCTGTACACCACCACAAATGGATTTGAAATAAAGTAAGCATTATGTGACTGAAGTGTAGACTTATAGCTTCAATTTAAGGGTTTTACCAAAAATATTGAATGAGCCATTTAGGAATGGCCGTTATTTATCTACATAGACCCCCAATTTCCAGGGACTCAAACGTATTTGGACATTTGACTGACCAGCTGTCCCATAGCTACGTGTGTGCAGGTCCCTCGTTATTTAGGTAGAAGGTCTGAAGTTGATTCCATGTGCATTTTGGAAGCTGGCGCTGTGAACTCTCACTATGAGGTCCAAAAAGCTGTCCATGCAAGTGAAGAAAGCAGGTCATCATTAGGCATAGAAAACAAAACAAACCCATCAGAGAGGCAGCAGAAACACCAGGAGTGGTCAAATGAATCATTTGGTAGATTCCTAAAGAGAAGGAACACACTGGTGAGCTGAGCAACATCAGAAGGTCTGGACAACCACAGAAGACAACTGTGCTGGATGATCACAGAATTCTGTCCTTGGAGAAGAAGAACCCCTTTACACCATTTAACCAAACGAAGACCCTCGCCAGGAGGTAGACCTTTCACTGCCAAAGTCTACAATCAAAAGAAGACTCCTATGAAAGTAAAGACAGAGGGTTTACCACAAAGTGCAGACCACTGGAAAGCCTCAAGCATAGGAAGGACAGATTAGACTTTTCCAGAAAACATTTAGTTTTAAAAGCATGTCCAATTCTGGAACAATTTTCTATGAACAAAGGAAAGTAAGATCAATATGTACCATAATGATGGACAGAGAAGAGTACAGGGAAGAGAAAAAATGGCTCATGATACTTCATCTGAGAAGCATGGAGGAGGCCGTGTTATGACATGATCATGAATGACGGCCAATGGAAGTCGATCACTGGCGTTTTATTGGCGAGTAGAGATATTTACTGAAATCCTGCAGTAGCAGGATGGATTTTGAAGTGTACAGGGTGTTTTACTCTCTGCACAAATTCAGGCAAATGCTGCAAACCCGATACGATGATGGTTCACGGTGCAGATGGACAATTAGCCAAAACACATAACGAAAGCAAATCAAGTGCTTTTCAAAGCAAAGAAGTGGAATATTCTTCAATGGCCAAGTCAATCAACTGACCTCAACCCAACTGGACATGCAGTTCACCTACTGAAGACCAAACTGATGGCAGAAAGCCCAATGAACAAGCGGCACTTGAACACAGTGGCAGTAAAGGCCTGGCAAAGCATCATTAGGATGGATGGACGGATGGATAGATACTTTATTAATCCCAAGGGGAAATTCACAAACTCCAGCAACAGCATACTGATAAAAAACAATATTAAATTAAAGAGTGATAAGAGCGCAGTGCAAGTTAAAAAATGCATGGCGGAGAGTGTGAGGCAGGTATAACAGTTTACAGTCGTATATAGTGTTAATGTTTACCGCCCCAGTGGAGGAGGCTCATTTTTGCCCACTTGTGCCCCCCAAACTCATTCTATCAGTCGTCACCCAAAGCTCATGACCACAAGTGAGGGTTGTAGATCAACTGGTAAATCGAGAGCTTTGCCTTTTGACTTGGCTTCCTCTTCTTCCTTACTACGGATTGGTATCGAGACCTCGGAACTGCGCTCGCCGCCCCAATCGGTTTGCTGATCTCACCAAGCCTGTTTCCCTCACGTGCCAGCAAGACCCTAAGGTATTAAAGCTTCTATTTAAACTTCTTGTATAACACAGAAAGCCCCCAGAAGCCAGAATTTGGGGTTCTTATTTTGTATGTTAGTTAGTTAGACAGACAGACAGGCAGGCAGGCAGGCAGGCAGGCAGACAGACAGACACTTCAAGGGAAATTCACATACCAGCAGCAGCATACTGATAAAAACAATATTAATTAAAGAGTGATAAAAATGCAGTACAAGTTAAAAAATGCAAGATGGAGAGTGCAAGGCAGGTATAACAGTCTATAATCTTGTGTAGTGTTAATGTTTACCCCCCCGGGTGGAATTGAAGAGTCGCATAGTGTGGGGTCTCCTTAGTCTGTCACTGAAGCTGCTCCTCTGTCTAGAGATGATCCTGTTCAGTGGATGCAGTAGATTCTCCATGACTGACAGGAGTCTGCTCAGCGCCCGTTGCTCTGCCACGGATGTCAAACTGTCCAGCTCCATGCCTACAATAGAGCCTGCCTTCCTCACCAGTTTGTCCAGGCGTGAGGCGTCCCTCTTCTTTATGCTGCCTCCCCAGCACACCACCGCGTAGAAGAGGCCGCTCGCCACCACCGTCTGGTAGAACATCTGCAGCATCTTATTACATATATTGAAGGACGCCAGTCTTCTAATGAAGTATAGTCAGCTCTGTCCTCTCTTGCACAGAGCATCAGTATTGGCAGTCCAGTCCAATTTGTCATCCAGCTGCACTCCCAGGTATTTATAGGTCTGTACTCTGTGCACACAGTCACCTCTGATGATCATGGGGTCCATGATGGGCCTGGGCCTCCTAATATCCACCACCAGCTCCTTGGTTTTTCTGGTGTTCAGGTGTAGGTGGTTTGAGTCGCACCATTTAAGTAAGTCTGTGGTGGGCTGGCGCCCTGCCCGGGGTTTGCTTCCTGCCTTGTGCCCTTTGTTGGCTGGGATTGGCTCCAGCAGAACCCCATGACCCTGTAGATAGGATATAGCAGGTTGGATAATGGATGGATGGATGGATGGATTTAAAAAAGTCCTTGATTAGGTTCCTATACTCCTCCTCCTGCCCACTCCTGATGCAGCCCACGACAGCAGTGTCATCAGCGAACTTTTGCACGTGGCAGGACTCCGAGTTGTACTGGAAGTCCGATGTATGTTGGCTGAACAGGACTGAAGAAAGTACAGTGGGTGGAACCCCAGCACTTGGAGACGGCCGTGGGCTCAGACTTGAGGCAGTCATTGACTAGAAAGGACATTTAACCAAATACTGAAAATGATCATTATATTTATGATTATGTTGGTTTGCCCAAATACTTTTGAGCTCCTGAAAATAGGAGGGCCATGTATAAAAATGGCTGTCTTTTCTAATTGCATGCAACTCATGCAATATTTTTGTTAAACCCCCTGAATTAAAGCTGAATGTCTGCACTTCAATCACATCTTGATTGCTTTGTTTCAAATTCATTGTGGTAATGTAAAGAGCCAAAATTATGAAAATGGTGTCACAGTCCAAATACATATGGGCCTGACTATGTGTTTTACTTTTAAGCATGAGCAATGCGTTTAAGAAAGTCTTTATATACAGCATATTTTATGGCTATAAAGTGAACTCATACCTCTCCTGCTATGGTGCATAAAGCGATCTGCACACAAGGCTGAGGGAAACGAATGCTGCAGCCTGCACTGCTCTTCCACGCCTCCAAAGATGGCCCTGAAGAATCTAAACATGAGGACAAACAACAATAAACTAGAAACTTCCCAGCTAGTTTAGTGTAGGAAATATCATTTAAGATCATAGAAAGCATTAATCCACCTTAATAAAAGCGTGTTTGTTCAGTTGCTGTGTCTCTGTCACTCCAAAAAAATGGAGCATCGCAAGCATTTGTAGTTAAAAAAAAATACACTGCATTTGTCATTCCAAAATATGGCGTATCACATTGCTTTTACAAAACCCATACCAAATGGCAGATAACAGAGACACATACGCTGAATTTGTCATTACTACAGAAGGCGCATTACAAACACTAGCACTGATTTTTATGAATGCCAAATTAAATAGCATATAACACAGAAACACACACTGCACAGTGCACTGTAAATGCTGACGTGGAGGTCTATGTCGATTATTTAGATTTATCCCACCTTAGACTGGTTGCTGACCTAGAGTATGTATATGTGTGTGTGTGTGTGTGTGTGTGTGGATATGTGCATAGACAGATTTTATACAAAATTTGAATGTGAAATTAAGCAAGAGTTTAAGCTCAGAATAACACTGCACCATACAGGCAGTGAGTGTGGTGCAGTGATTAAGGCTCTGGATTTCAAACTCTGAGTTTATGGGTTCAAATCCCACCACTGACACTGTGTGACCCCGAGCAAGTCACTTCCCCAGACTGTGCTCCAATTGGAAAAAGAAAAGAAATTTAACCAATCTTATCTCGAATGCTGCAAGACACTTTGGATAAAGGCATCGGCCAAATAAATAAATGTAAAAATGTAATGTTAAAATAAAAAAAAAATTACGGACATCCGACCTACGGCTTGCGAATGGGGCAGCAGCTGCGACGCATGCACCTCAGTAACTGCCGCTCCGTCATCTTCGGCCTGGGGGCGCTGCAAGCGGTGGCTTGTCAGAGGCTGGAGAGGGACGATTACACTGCTCACGGAGTATAGTGTCCCTCGGGCGGCTCCCGGCGGCAAGCGGTGACCCGCGGTCCATAGTCACCAGGGCCAGAACTATCGCTCGTGTGCAGGACGGAGACTTGATGGGGACGATTCGCTGCCCGCCCACCATGCCGCCACAGCTACTGCTCCTGACAGGATGCAGGCTGGATGGAGCGGAGGGGGGCGTTTCACTGCCCGTCTACCACACATGGCTGTTCTCGGTGGGCGGTTGGTGATGCTGGAAGTGTTGACCCGGTTGTGGCTGAATGGAGGCCACTGAGGGTGAACGGGGCGCCGGGGGGTAGCATTGTAGTGTGCCTCGGGTGGCTGCCTGTTGAATGGGGGCGATGGTGGGCAATTCACTACCTGCCTTTGGCTGCACCGTGTTCGTTCTCGATGGGTGGACCATCTCGCTCTCTCAGGTCAGCAGACCAGATACTTTTACTTGTTCCTAAGACTCGATGCAAACTCCGAGGTGATTGGGCTTTTTCAGTTACAGCTCCAAAATTCTGGGAACGATTTGCCATTGCACGTTAGACAGGCTCCTTCACTTGCCGTCTTTAAATCTTATTTTAAAAACACACTTTGACTCCCTGGCCTTTGACTCTGTGTGAGATGTGGACTATCTGTTTATTATGAATTTCCTCAGCTCTTATGTGTTTCTGTTTCTTTTACCCTTTAGTTATTGTGTGTCTTATATGTTGGTTTTTATTGTACAGCACTTTGGTCAGCCTTGATGTTGTTTGTAAGTTTTTAAAGTGCTTTATAAATAAACTAGCATAGCGGCGAAGTACTGCCTTAAAATTTTTATTAAGAAGAAAATTTTACCTTTTTAAACTGAGGGAAAATATCCCAATAATTATTTGTTAAGGATCTCTTTGTATACCACGTTGTGAGTTCGGCCCTCCGGTTGTAATCTGACCAAGCTGTGCGCTGAGCTTACTCTTGAGCATGTAACGTACAGTCGGCCATGTGAACAGTAATCTTGTCTCAAATCTCACAGCTTGGATTGCTGCTGTCATAATCGGTTTGAGTTTCATGGTTTGTTTCAATGACGACAGTATTTGCAGGACTTGTGTTGAAGTGACATTCGGCATCTGTCAAGCGTTGTAAGCACACAACCGGTTTCATCGATAACTTCACATCCAGCTTTTGAGAGTTGAAACATTCATAAACATCAAAGTGTCCACTACTGAAATCGTAACCTGTCAATCTAAGATGTTTAAGAGGCATTGGCGCTTGTCGAAAGGTGTAAAATATTTGGCCATTTCGGTACACTTGAAAGCGACAACCGAACAATTCAGCGGCAGCCATCAACTCACATGCAGAACCATCGGTGAAGGACTTAAGCATTTGACTCTTCTAGTGCTCCTGTGTAGTCTAATTATCTCCTGTACGTCATCAGTCCACACCTTGAACCTGTCCCAGTCATTCAATACATAAGACACAATGGATATCAAGAGTGAGCCTGATATGGCCGTGCAATATGTAACAAAGAGAATGGAAAAGGCAGGTGCCATCTCTGGGCATGGAAACCACTCGGTAAGTGACAGTTCTCTGATCGATGGTGATCACCTCGATAGACATGTTAATGGGGGTACGGTTAGAATGATAAAGGAAATGGGTACCTGAACAATGTAAAGTAAGTCTAAAATACCTACACAATAACTATAATCGTAATAAATGAACAATAAAACAGCGGAGAAGCCGTGGATTAAATAAAAATGCTGTAGTTATCAGTAGGGAGACGTGAAACCCGTGGCGAAGCAAGGAAGTGAATGTAGAGACTGGAGCGACGGACGGCCTTATATAGGCAGGCAGCCAACAACGTGGGAGGCGTTGGGATGGGGGACCCAACGTTGCCTCACACGGTGACCGAGCTGCAGGCTATGGACGTATATATGTATGTAAGTAGGATTCAGTTAGCGTTGGGAACCCGTGTACAAAATTTCTTGAAGATGGGCCCATAAGTAACAAAGACTGTTGAAAAGTTCAATATGGTGGCCGACAGTGGCATCATACCACCGAAATAAGTACGTACATTGGTTTCGGTTAGCGCAGGGAAGCCGCCTAACAAATTTCGTGAAGATGGGGCCATGAATAAGAAAGTTCAATATGGCGGACGTTGTTGATCGTTATGACCATTACGCGTAGAATTTCGAAATTAAACCTGCTTAACTTTTGTAAGTAAGCTGTAAGGAATGGGCCTGCCAAATTTCAGCCTTCTACCTACACGGGAAGTTGGAGAATTAGTGACTTTGGAAAATTAAATATGGCGGCCGACAGTGGCGTCATACCACCGAAATAAGTACGTACATCGGTTTTGGTTAGCGCAGGGAAGCCACCTACCAAAGTTCGTGAAGATGGGGTCAGCCTTTTACCTACACGGGAAGTTTGAAAATTGGTGACGTTGGAAAGTTCAATATGGCGGCCGACAGTGGCGTCATACCATCGAAATAAGTAAGTACAAGAAAGCCACCTACCAAATTTCGTGAAGATGGGGCCGTAAATAAGAAAGTTCAACATGGCGGACGTTGTTAACCGTTATGACAGTTATGCATAGAATTTCGAAATTAAACCTGCTTAATTGTTGGAAGTAAGCTGTAATGAATGGGCCTGCCAAATCGCAGCCTTCTACCTACACGGGAAGTTGGAGAATTAGTGACGTTGGAAAGTTCAATATGGCGGCCAACAGTGGTGTCATACCAACGAAATAAGTACGGACATCGGTTTCCGTTAAAAGTTCAATATGGCGGCCGACAGTGGCATCATACCACCGAAATAAGTACCAAATTTCAACATTCTACCTACATGGGAAGTTGGAGAATTAGTGACGTTGGAAAGTTCAATATGGCGGCTGACGGTGGCGTCATACCACCGAAATAAGAATGTACGTTGGTTTTGGTTAGCGCAGGGAAGCCGCCTACCAAATTTCGTGAAGATGGGGCCATGAATAAGAAAGTTCAATATGGCGGACGTTGTCAACCGTTATGACCGCTACGTGTAGAATTTCGAAATGAAACCTGCTTAACTTTTGTAAATAAGCTGTAAGGAATATGCCTGCCAAATTTCAGCTTTCTACCTACATGGGAAGTTGGAGAATTAGTGATGAGTGAGTCAGTGAGTCAGTCAGTCAGGCAGTGAGGGCTTTGCCTTTTATTATTATAGATAAACAAAAATAAAGTTCTATTTCTGAGTATACACTACACATTCCATTTGTCTGACAGGGCCGAATGTTATTTTGAAATGAGAACAGGTGGCTGGGGACAACCCGTTAAAAAAAGTATGTCATGAATAGTGAGTGGCAAAATCCTGCACTACAAAGGCTCCGCCCACAGGGCATCTACTTAAAACCATCATCACCCCAACCCTCAGATTCGTTCAGTCCTTGCAATTTAAATCACCACCGGGGTTTCAGAGAGAGACAGAGAGCAAAAGATACTAAAAAAAAAAAACAATGACTTGACAATTAGGGAAAATAGGAAGATAAAATTGCTGTTGTACATTCAGATGCTCAGTAGCACAAGGTATCTGAAGCTTAATAATTAATTTGCATGTCTTAATGAGCGCTGTGACAGGGGAGACAGACATACAGTTGGTGCTTGAAAGTTTGTGAACCCTTTAGAATTTTCTGTATTTCTGTATAAATATGACCCAAAACATCATCAGATTTTCACTCAAGTCCTAAAAGTAGATAAAGAGAAACCAGTTAAACAAATGAGACAAAAATATTATACTTGGTCATTTATTTATTAAGGAAAATGATCGAATATTACATATTTGTGAGTGGCAAAAGTATGTGAACCTTTGCTTTCCGTATCTGCTGTGACCCCCAATAACTCAACTAAACGTTTCTGGTAACTTTTGCTCATTCCTGCACTCCGGCTTGGAGGAATTTTCGCCCATTCCTCCGTACAGAACAGCTTCAACTCTGGGATGATGGTGGGTTTCCTCACATGAACTGCTCGCTTCAGGTCCTTCCACAACATTTCGATTGGATTAAGGTCAGGACTTTGACTTGGCCATTCCTAAACATTCACTTTATTCTTTAACCATTCTTTGGTAGAACGACTTGTGTGCTTAGGGTCGTTGTCTTGCTGCATGACCCACCTTCTCTTGAGATTCACTTCATGGACAGATGTCCTGACATTTTCCTTTAGAATCCTCTGATATAATTCAGAACTCATTGTTCCATCAATGAAGGCAAGCCGTCCGGGCCCAGATGCAGCTAAACAGGCCCAAACCATGATACTACTACCACCGCCATGTTTCACAGATGGGATAAGGTTCTTCTGCTGGAATGCAGTGTTTTCCTTTCTCCAAACATAACGCTTTTCATTTAAACCAAAAAGTTTTATTTTGGTCTCATCCGTCCACAAAACATTCTTCCAATAGCCTTCTGGTTTGTCCACGTGATCTTTAGCAAACTGCAGATGAGCAGCAAGGTTTTTTTTGGAGAGCAGTGGCTTTCTCCTTGCAACCCTGCCATGCACACCGTTGTTGTTCAGTGTTCTCCTGATGGTGGACTCATGAACATGAACATTAGCCAATGTGAGAGAGGCCTTCAGTTCCTTCGAAGTTACCCTGGGGTCCTTTGTGACCTCGCTGACTATTACATGTGTGCCTTGCTCTTGGAGTGATCTTTGTTGGTCGACCACTCCTGGGGAGGGTCATGATGGTCTTGAATTTCCTCCATTTGTACACTTGTATCTGTCTGACTGTGGATTGGTGGAGTCCAAACTCTTTAGAGATGGTTTTGTCACCTTTTCCAGCCTGATGAGCATCAACAACTCTTTTTGTAAGGTCCTCAGAAATCTCCTTTTTCGTGCCATGATACACTTCCACAAACATGTGTTGTGAAGAGCAGACTTTGATAGATTCCTGTTCTTTAAATAACACAAGGTGCCCACTCACACCTGATTGGCATCCCATTGGCTCGAATTTCACCTTCAAACTAACTGCTCATCCATGAAGTCCACATATTTTTGCCACTCACAGATATGTAATGTTCGATCATTTGCCTCAATAAATAAATGACCAAGTATAATATTTTTGTCTCATTTGTTTAACTGGTTTCTCTTTATCTACTTTTAGGACTTGAGTGAACATCTGATGATGTCTTGGGTCATATTTATGCAGAAATATAGAAAATTGTAAAGGAATCACAAACACAACTGTACACATGTAGACCACTGGAGCTACAGGGGCTCCACACGGTTGAGAAATGCCCCTGTCTGCTATAATCTTTTTGTCATTTTCATTTTTTGATTTACTATATGACATACCAACAGCAAATAGAGTTTAGATAAGCATTGTGGTCTATGTATATACGACGTGTTAAAACACCGCACCTATTTTGCTCATGGCGTGTTTGCATTTCCAATTAGATAGTAACATTACATTTCTTTAGTAATTTGTTTAGATGTGCAGTCTGATGGTGGATGTCATGAAGCCTCATCATTGCATCTACTGATTTTGTTAGCTGCGGTGGGCTGGCTCCCTGCCCGGGATTTGTTTCCTGCCTTGTGCCCTGTGTTGGCTGGGATTGGCTCCAGCAGACCCCCCGTGACCCTGTAGTTAGGATATAGTGGGTTGGGTAAAATGGATGGATGGATGGATGGATTTTGTTAGGCAGAGTTGTTGATTCGGGTGTTTTGAGCACTGAAATCTGCATTTCCTGTGCTAGATTGTGTTTATATATTTTCACAATCATAGATTTCAATTCTTTCAAGCTTATATCAACTTTTACACTATCATCATAATGCTGAACAACAGAGAATCCTCACGGCCCCTGCAAGAAGGTATCGTTATGTTTACCATCAAATGTCAATGTAGAACCCGATGTTACTGAAAGGTTTTTTCTCTTGGATCAGGCTATGTTTATTTTTAAAATGTGTAATGTGCGTTCTGTCTTTTTTTTTTATAGGAGTCTTTAACTGTTGTCACGATATGTGCGCATGGGAGCCAGCCACCAAAGGACCAAAAGAAAGGAATTCAATGCCCAGCTGGAGGGTGGCGGGGTGCATTCAACCCTCTTATTTTGTCCCTGCAGACCAGACACGGGAGATTCCACCTGAATACTGGTTTCTCTTTATCTACTTTTAGGACTTGAGTGAACATCTGATGATGTCTTAGGTCATATTTATGCAGAAATATAGAAAGTTGTAAAGGAATCACAAACACAACTGTACACATGTAGACCACTGCAGGAATTCAATGCCCAGCTGGAGGGTGGCGGGGTGCATTCAACCCTCTTATTTTGTCCCTGCAGACCAGACACGGGAGATTCCACCTGAATACGAAGACGTCACTTCTGGATCAGCTCTGAAGACGTCACTTCCTGTCCCAGCCTCGAGAACCACATCACTTCCACCAACCTCCCTATAAAATCCCACTCCCTTCCTCTGTTGATCAGTTCTGTTTTGGATTCTGTTCTGTACATTATTGTGTTGAATATTTTGCAGCCAAGGTCAAGTACACAGGTGGGCTGCCCCAAACCTTTGTCTTTTTTTTTTTTTGTTCTTTATTTCACCTTATACAATTTCTTCTATTAGGAATTTGTTAGTTTTCGCATACCCCTTGGGGTCAGTGCGCAGGGTCAGCCATTGTACAGTGCCCCTGGAGCAACTGAAGGTTAAGGGCCTTGCTCAAGGGCCCAGCAGAGTAGGATCTCTTTTGGCAGTGATGGGGATTCGAACCGGCAACTTTCGGGATACAAGCGCAGATCCTTAGCCTCAGGCGTCTTATTTTACACTGTCGACATTCCATCGTAAGCCAAAACTTGCTGTCTTTCGGACCAGGGAACGAGAGCACCTCATGCCCCTACTTTAAGTGCTGCCTTCTTGAGGCGTTGGATTGGATTAGAAAGGTGACACTCAGTAAGTCGTCTAATTGTTCCCACCCAGTTTTAAGTAAACCTTACTCATGGTTGTCTCCAGATATATCTATTTTACGTCTGGCTTCAGTGCGACTATTTAATACCAGTCTATTATAACACGTGCACATACTCACAATATGGCAAATTCAGAGAAGTTAGCACTAGCCTGTTTGGTAACGACTAAAATGGCGCGTTATTCTGCATTCTAAAGTTTTGCCTCAGGTGGCTGGGAGATTACAGAACATCGCTGTAGCACTAACCCCACAAGTACTGAAGTAACTCTCCGTTATCAAGTTGCAGAACCACGGTTGTAGTCCTTTGGTTGTAGCACATCTTGGTCACATAACCATTTACTTCCAAATCAGACCTATAAAGAAAAAGGACAAAAAGAACAAAAAGGATAACAAACGACAGTAGATGAAAAGTAATTTTCTTCACAGGACAAAAATCAAAGTGCAAAAGATTCTTGTGTGATTTTGGGCTACATAAAAATAAATTGTATTATATTAGCATCTGCCAACAACATGAACAGTCATCTAAACAGAAACATTTAAAGCTTCGTTAACATTTTAGTTTAGGTACTGCAAAAATACATCTATTACTCATTTACTATTATGTAACAAGACAGTAACAAAGGCTTCTTTTGGTCTTACTAACACTTTCAAAGCATCATTTGTTTATTCACGTCTGCCTCTTCACGGCCTACTAACATAACTGCACTTTGCAATGGTCTAAGGCAGGCTAACTAAGACAAGTTTCTTTTGATATTCAATATTTCATTGTAAGACCTGTAAATCCTTCATATTCACAATTAATTTTATCAGCATGTCAATATGCCAACTTGGACAAACTTGGGTTATTGGTTTGAATCCTACCTGGCAGGGAGAAAATTCTTTGTGAGTTGTGGTAATCAAATCACAAAGACACATGATATCCGATATGGTGTTCCACAAGGCTCTATCCTGGGTCCGCTGCTCTTCTCACTCTACATGCCTCCGTTAGGTCAGATTATCTCAGGTTACAACGTGAGCTACCACAGCTATGCTGATGACACACAGCTGTACTTATCAATAGCACCTGATGACTCCGACTCTTTCGATACACTAACACAATGTCTTACTGGTATTTCTGAATGGATGAATAGTAATTTTCTCAAACTAAATAAAGAGAAAACTGAAATTTTAGTAATTGGCAATAATGGATTCAATGAGGTTATCAGAAATAAACTTGATTGTTATACTAAGGTTGTTATAATATTAATAATTGTGTCACTGTATCAGTTATTCATCTCTTTAAATGTATTTTTCATTCTTTTTCTGTGTAACATGCCATGCAGAGCTGAGCCAGCTTTAGCACAGGGTGTCACCTTTCAGAAGTGCTGCGCTGGGCAAAGCACAGAGACAGACAGGAACAGCTGTGGTCAGCCCTAAAAGGCATAGTGTTATATGATCTGATGGTCTGATGCTTAGCTCAGTTTGTCTACCTTGTTTGGCATGGGACCAGGGGGCTTTGGTCGTGTGGATACAATATAAGGACCGCTGGAACCAGTCCAAGCTTTGAAGACCTGAGGGAGTATAAGTTCTGGACTCTAAGACCGCCTCCGTTGTGACAGCAAAAAGCCATTTCTACACAACCGAACCCCCGTGGTCATTATGAAATGTGACTGGTCTTTCCTGATCTACAGCAACGTAAGCCGCATTAAACAAGCTAAGAATATTCTGTCTTTTCTGTGACTTTGTCGCTGCCTATCGCCGAAAAGAGGGATATCACCGTTATTATACTTATTTAATTAAAGAGTTATTAAAACCGCCGCAATATAAAAGAACATATTTCCACGGAGCTAACACTCCCATCGGAAACATTGATGCACTAGGATTGAAAGTTAAGACGGAAGTAAAAAATTTAGGGGTAACCGTTGACTGTAATCTGAATTTTAAATCGCATATTAATCAGATCACTAGGACAGCATTTTTTCACTTAAGAAACATAGCAAAGCGTTAGACCTCTTATATCATTGAAAGATGCGGAGAAATTAATTCACGCTTTTGTTTTCAGTCGACTAGATTACTGTAACGCACTCCTCTCAGGACTACCCAAAAAAGACAGAAATCACTTGCAACGAGTGCAGAATGGAGCTGCTAGAATCCTAACTGGGAAAAGAAAATCCGAACACATTTCTCCAGTTTTGATGTCACTACACTGGTTGCCTGTGTCATTCAGGATTGACTTTATTTAAGGCTTTATAAACCATAAGCAGTATTTTAATCTTGCTCCATCTTATATATCGGAATGCCTGACACGTTATATTCCAAATCGTAACCTTAGATCTTCAAATGAGTGTCTCCTTATAATTCCAAAAGCTAAACTTAAAAGAAGTGGTGAGGCAGGCGGCCTTCTGCTGTTATGCACCTAAAATCTGGAATAGCCTGCCAATAGGAATTCACCAGGCTGATACAGTAGAGCTCTTTAAAACACTGCTGAAAACACATTACTGTAACATGGCCATTTTATAACTTCACTTTAACTTAATACTGATACTCTGTATGTTCAATTCTTCATAATAACTATTCACAGTGGCTCCAAAATCCGTACTGACCCCTACTCTCTCTTCTGTTTCTTTTTCCGGCCTGCGCCACCACCACCTACTCAAAGCTTCATGATGCACCAACATTGATGGACTGAAAGCCAGAAGTCTACGTGACCATCATCATCAGGTCCTTCCATGAAAACCCTAAATACAAAGAGGACTGTTTGATTTATGTTAGGTAGAATGCCCAGAGGGGACTGGGTGGTCTCGTGGTCTGGAACCCCTACAGATTTATTTTTTTCTCCAGCCTTTGGAGTTTTTTTTTGTTTTTTTCTGTCCACTCTGGCCATCGGACCTTACGCTTATTCTATGTTAATTAATGTTGACTTATGTTTATTTTTTATTGTGTCTTCTATTTTTCTATTCATTTTGTAAAGCACTTTGAGCTACATTTTTTTGTATGAATATGTGCTATATAAATAAATGTTGATTGATTGATTGATTGATTGATTGAACTTTACAGATGTTTTTTTAAATCTCAGTAAGACCAAAAGAAGCCCTTGTTAAGGTCTTGTTACATAACTTTATATGAGAAGAAGAGAAAAGCCAAGCAAAATGACCCCTTTTATTGGCTAACTAAAAAGATTACAAAATGCAAGCTTTCAAGGCAACTCAGGCCCCTTCTTCACTATGAGAATAAGAGAAATGTTTGCAGTAAACTAAAACTAAAGTGTCACCGATGCATCTTGTTTTGTCCACTGAGGTTCCTGTGTCAATTGTCATTATTAATGAAATATCAGGTGTGACAGACGGCCAGGAACCCTGCCTCGCCGGGATGCCTGGAGGAAGGAGGAACCGGGAGAGCGGCACTTCTTTTCCCTGGGCACCCGGCAGGTCCCTGATCCCTGGGGGACTTCACTTCTGGGACACCAGGAAGTGCTGACAGACCAGGGATGGTTTATGCCTGGAGTGCTTCCGGCTGCAAGGGCAGCACTTCCGCCACACTGGGGAGTGTTGCCGGAAGTCTGTCAACAGGCACCCAGAGCACATCCGGGACAGGATGAAAGGGGCTGCCTCGCTCCAATCAGGGAGCCGGAGTCGGGTGGAAGAAGGACGGAGCTTGTGGGACAGGAGTGGAGGCGGCCAAAGGAGCCAAGGACTGTGAACTGTAAATATTGTATATAATAATTGCTGTAAATAATGTTAGACACTGCGCTGTCGTGTCTGTCTGTGGCCGGGCTAGCTTTTACACAGGTTAAAAATAGGGTGACAGGGTACATACTTTTCTGACCTTTGTAATGCTGATTATTATTTTGAGAACTGTTTGTAAATTGTCATTTAAGAATTAATTAGTGACTTAAAAAATAAACCACTTTCTTTAAACAAGTCATTGCAAACTCCCCAAAGCGTAGGAATGCCGTCACTAATAAGGACTTGCAGACTTCAAGCAGTCATTGCATGCAGGGGATATGCAACAAAGTCCTAAATATGACGGCTTTAATAGACCTGCCATTGCCGTGTCCAAAGGTAATGGTGGCCCCCTTGAAATGGGAGGACCATGTAGGAAAAGTGTTGTGTGACCGAAATGTATGCAAAATCCCCTTAAATAAAAGTCTGCAATGTGCACTTTAATCACGACGTATGAACCGTTTGATTTGTAATTTTAAACTGTGAATAAGGCGGCTAAATTAAAGAAAAACGTGCCTTTGTCCCAAACATTATGGTGGGCCCTGTATTATGGCTGATTCTGCCAAAAGGTTTTCCCGTGAATGTACATTATGGTGTTTATTACAATATTATATAAACTAATTGTGAAGGGCAACATCAGCATGGATTGGCAAAAATAAAAATTAAGTGTGGGTTATTTGCACACAGGAAGTTTATAAAATTGGGATTTATATGACCAGAAAAGTTACTACGGAACTGAACAAAAATGGAATCAATAATATGTTTAACTGCTCTCCCAGCTAAACACCCAGATAATAACTGAAAAATTGTTCTCCATTTATCACTATTGCTGTTTTCACCGTTTAAAAATGTCATTTTGCACCTTTAAATTTTTACATGCTTTATGAAGATGAACTCTAATACAAAATTAAAAAACATAAAACTGCGGGATTCAATGACAAATAATACCTGACATGCAAAACAGCCTCTTGACCCTCTGACTCTGTAGTTACCAGCTGAAGAATTTGTGACTTTGATGCCCCTTCTCCCGAGACCACAGCCAGGAAAGTGTCCCTTCTCAGCCACGTGAGCTCCCAAAGCCAAAGTGGATTTACTCTGTGGGCAGTCTCTTTGGACAGAGTAACTCTAAAACAAAAGACAGCAGCTCATTACTTTCGGATAGCATGAAAACCACACCAGAAGCATCGCTTACAGTGGACCTTAAATGTTGACTTTTTTTCCCCTTCCAATCCTGCACCCAAATTTCTTTTGCTGCCTGGGTTTTCTATTACGAAACACATTATCTACTAGTCGTCCCCTGTGGCTCCACCCACTTAGTAGTGAAACAAGATAAACATTAAAGAAAATCAATAAATAAAAAGTAATTCTGGCCAAGCAGAAGGTAGGCACACTGCAATGTCAAAATGTATTTGATTTGTTAAATTTCTGCCACATTTCATAATTTTAAAAAGACAATTGCTGCTAATAGCAACACAAGCTGACTTTAGTTTTTCTTGATCAATCGTGTTCAGCTCTGACGGGAGAGCGTCCGCCATGCGGGGAGAAGAGCATGTGGCCGTGATATCTCTGCCAATAAGCAGCAACCCTCTAAAACACACGAGGCTCGGATCTCTCTCTCTCTCTCTCTCAATAATGTCAAACATTACTCCTTAACAATCTCTAGATGATAACGTCTGATGAACAAACAGGTATCGCTAGCTAAATAGAGGCAAGGTACGGCCCAACACGTGGTGAGAAAAAACCCTGAGTTAAATCCAATAAGTAGGTCTCTCATGAAAAGAGGACAGACAGACAGATGTTGGATTTTATATATATACTAGACATTAAGCCGGTTACAATAACAGGCGCTAGAACAGTAGTGCATAAACATTAGTAGGAACAGTCGATATTAAATGGCAAGGGACCTTGACCTCATTCTGCTTCTTGTCATAATTTCTGTTTTTCAAAAATATTTTTGCAAGAAGCCTAAAGTAAAATAATAATAAAAAAAAAATAGAAACATATATGATAATACAGTAAGTATAATTAATATTGATTTAGTGTAAAACTTTGTAACAATATGTAATACACCACAATATCTGAAGAAGACATTTAGGAAAACGTTTTTATTTTTTTACCTCATGAAATTCCATCCATCCATCCATTTTCTAACCCGCTGAATCCGAACACAGGGTCATGGGGGTCTGCTGGAGCCAATCCCAGCCAACACAGGGCACAAGGCAGGAACCAATCCAGGGCAGGGTGCCAACCCACCGCATGACACACACAAACACACCCACACACCAAGCACACACTAGGGCCAATTTAGAATCACCAATCCACCTAACCTGCATGTCTTTGGATTGGGGGAGGAAACCGGAGTGCCCGGAGGAAACCCACGCAGACACGGGGAGAACATGCAAACTCCACGCAGGGAGGACCCGGGAAACGAACCCGGGTCCCCTAACTGCGAGGCAGCAGCGCTACCACTGCGCCACCGTGCCGCCCCCTCATGAAATTTTTCTATAAATTTTCATTATAGACAACATTCTTTGTAAATACTCTGTTTGAGTTTGGCAACAGTTTGCCTTATTCAGGACCATCTACAACCTTGACAACAACATCTGAAAAACTTCTAACTCTTGATAATGCAACATATAACTGACCGTGGCTGAATACTTGTTGTGGCAAGTAAATGGCAACTTTTTCTAAGGTTTGCCCTTGAGCTTTATTAATTGTTATGGCAAAGGCTAATGTAACTGGAAAGTGTCGCCTTCCTAAGGTAAAGGGTAAATTAGTAGAGGATGGAGCCAAATCAATACGGGGAATAAAGACGATGTCCAGACAGCTGAACCTGTTATTACTTGAGCAATGATGAGGTTTCTAAACACTCTTTTAGTGTTTATATTCCTAAGGAGCATAATTATTGCTCCCCTTTTAAGGTTCAGATTATGCCTCGGCATTCCTGTTGGAATTAGCTGATTAAGAAACTCAATAGGATAGTTCTGCATATCTTGCTCAGTTGATAAATTTTTTTACGCTCATTTTCCTGTTCTTCTATAGATCTATTTGCTCTTCTGAGTCTTTCGCTTGTAGCGTTTTTATGTCTTTTATTGTCTTCAATCGATCTATGTGCTCGTATTTTTCTTTGTCTTTCAGCCTTTCTTTCGTTGATGTTTACTTGTTGAGCTGACCGTTCTTGCAGGAGATGTTACTTATATACGATTTGAGTGTCTGTGTCTTTTGTCCCACTTGATGTGTCCTTCGTTTTGGGTGGTAGATAGATAGATAGATAGATAGATAGATAGATAGATAGATAGATAGATAGATAGATAGATAGATAGATAGATAGATAGATAGATAGATAGATAGATAGATAGATAGATAGATAGATAGATAGATAGATAGATAGATAGATAGATAGATAGATAGATAGATAGATAGATAGATAGATAGATAGATAGGCGGGGCACTATGTGTGGCGTCTCCCTAGCAACGGATTTAATGTGCGTGGTTTCCACCTTTATTTGCTTATCATGCGTGGCCGAGGCTACACCATTCACTGTGTTGCTTATTATGCGCGGCCGAGGATACGCCATTCACTGACGTGCAAATGGGCAGGGCACGGTGCAGCCCCTTGCATGCGCACTTCACCAGAAGACACACACACACGGACACCTGGATGCACACAGGGGTTTTATTAAAGAGGATATATATATATATATATATATATATATAATAAAAAAATCTTGGGATGAGACGTGACTTTTTCAGAGAGATACTTTCACATCCCGCGAGACGAGACTTTGCGCTAAGAGATTAAACCAGGCCCAGGGCCGGAAATAAAAGACAAAGAGTAGATGACAAAGTAGAACGTCGTAAAGAATTCAAAAACGATGCCGCGATACACATGCAGAGCAGGTTAGAGATAATGAATATTCAATATTCAAAAGTCTCAAAAAAAAAATGATAGTAAAGATCGCATTAGCGCAAACAGACGGAAAATATTACTCGGTGAAATAGTGAAAAGGAGATCGAATATATTGTTCGGATTTAAACTTTAAGTCAGAGACTTGTAGATCGTCTAATTCATGTTGCCATCAGAGAAAAGTAGTGTTATGTCCCAATGAAGAGGCCTATCCACAAGAATTAAAGGATTTATTGTTTTGGTGAAAGTGAAATCCACATACGCCGTCACGCTTGGGTCAAAGAGTTGCACAGATACACAGGAGATTTTAGAGACAGAAACGTTATTCAGACACTTCAAACAAACATAAGTCTCTTTGAGGAGTGAATTGAGCTCTGTGTGTAGTCGTAGGGGAAAGTTCTGTCTCAATTAAGGAATAGGAATTCTTCCTCTTCATAGTGGCGCCTCGGGAGCGGGACCCCCAACAGGAGCAGAGGATGTCTGGGGGAGAAGAGAGACAAGGCAGTGAGACAAAAGGGCAGCTGCTGTTCAGGTTTTTAAACGTTTGAAGCACCGCATGAGATGATTGAGCAAAGAGGAGGTAAAAAAATTGCATTTCTTTTCCATTGTATCACCGTTTAGGAGGGGGTTTTGGAGGAGCAACCACGTCCCCTTCGGGTGTGTTCAGCCCCCGTCTTCACAACGCGAGTGGCAGAGACATAAAGTGGCTGGAGCATAGCGCAGGCCAGGGGGAGTTGGCAAGATCATATATATATATATATATATATATATATATATATATATATATATATATATATATATATATATATATATATATATATATATATATATATATATATATATATATATATATATATATATATATATGATTGAATGAAATGAACGATGTACTTGCATGACTTGCACCATTGATGGATCTATGAATTCAGAATTACACAAACATATGCTGTGGAGAATACCAAACTCTACGCCCAATATTTGCCAAAACATGTCGTCTATCGTGACAATGACAGGAAACATTTAACAAAATCGTTTGAATGATAAGAACTGATTACTCTGCAACAGCAGAGACAAATTTAAGATCTCAACCAAATATAAAAGAATATGGTAAGACGTGAAGCAGGCTTCTCTTGCAAAAGAGCACAATTTTGTAAGGAAGGACTTTAAAAAATTTCTCAAGGGAGATGTGAGAGATGAGTTTGAATGACAGGCAATATTGACCTACTGTCATGGCTAAAGTTTAATATATGCAATTTAATGCACAGTTTTTGTTGTTCAGTAGTCTTTATAAAATATTGGATTTATTTTTAGATTTGGGAGATATTTTTGGGTTCGATCATTTTTAAACACCGCGCTATCTGTTGCATGCATTTCTGTTTATCCACAACCGTTTTAGATTTGTGCATTAACAGTACGCAAGTTCTCTGAGAAGAACACTGTACTAAACAAGCTGGAAAATGAATGCATAACGTAACATTCAGGTGCGTTCATTGACTAAGTTAACTGAGAGGATTGTGGGGACATTTCCCATTATTTGTTTTTTTTTGCTAACTTCATCCAAGAGCCAGTTATCACATTTTTTTCTGACATGCTTCAGTAACAATGAGTGATATTCAAAATTAACACTGATAACAGACTGAAATTCCAAGTGTTAGTGGACTACATTAAATATATGTTTTTAACAGCACTTCACAATGTCATGTAGCTAATAAGGTAACCTAAACGGGCTTGTGGTGGCTCAATAGCTCTCATACACGCAGAATCCAATTCAAGTGATGTGAAAATTGCATCGATTGATGAGTGTTACAGGGTCTCTCTGGCTGATTGTTTAAATTTACTTGAACTCAATATTTTTGAAAGTATACCCAATAGAGTAGTGCCCCATATCTGCCAAAAAAGAAAAATAAGCTTCACGTTTAATCTATTATTTAGTTAAAACCCAGTAATTCATCCTGGGTCAGGCACTGGAAAACTGACAAGCCATTTTTAGTTCTTTCAAAAAAATAATTACAAACCGGATTCCAAAAAAGTTGGGACACTAAACAAATTGTGAATAAAAACTGAATGCAATGATGTGGAGATGGCAAATGTCAATATTTTATTTGTAATAGAACGTAGATGACAGATCAAACGTTTAATCCGAGTAAATGTATAATTTTAAAGGAAAAATATGTTGATTCAAAATTTCACGGTGTCAACAAATCCCAAAAAAGTTGGCACAAGTAGCAATAAGAGGCTGGGAAAAGTAAATTTGAGCATAACGAAGAGCTGGAAGACCAATAAACACTAATTAGGTCAATTGGCAACATGATTGGGTATAAAAAGAGCTTCTCAGAGTGGCAGTGTCTCTCAGAAGCCAAGATGGGTAGAGGATCACCAATTCCCACAATGTTGCGCAGAAAGATAGTGGAGCAATATCAGAAAGGTGTTACCCAGCAAAAATTGCAAAGACTTTGCATCTATCATCATCAACTGTGCATAACATCATCCGAAGATTCAGAGAATCTGGAACAATCTCTGTGCGTAAGGGTCAAGGCCGTAAAACCATACTGGATGCCCGTGATCTCCGGGCCCTTAAACGACACTGCACCACAAACAGGAATGCTACTGTAAAGGAAATCACAGAATGGGCTCAGGAATACTTCCAGAAACCATTGTCAGTGAACACAATCCACCGTGCCATCCGCCGTTGCCAGCTGAAACTCTACAGTGCAAAGAAGAAGCCATTTCTAAGCAAGATCCACAAGCTCAGGCGTTGTCACTGGGCCAGGGATCATTTAAAATGGAGTGTGGCAAAATGGAAGACTGTTCTGTGGTCAGACGAGTCACGATTCAAGTTCTTTTGGAAATCTGGGACGCCATGTCATCCGGACCAAAGAGGACAAGGACAACCCAAGTTGTTATCAACGCCAGTTCAGAAGCCTGCATCTCTGATGGTATGGGGTTGCATGAGTGCGTGTGGCATGGGCAGCTTGCATGTCTGGAAAGGCACCATCAATGCAGAAAAATATATTCAGGTTCTAGAACAACATATGCTCCCATCCAGACGTCATCTCTTTCAGGGAAGACCCTGCATTTTTCAACAAGATAATGCCAGACCACATTCTGCATCAATCACAACATCATGGCTGCGTAGGAGAAGGATCCGGGTACTGAAATGGCCAGTCTGCAGTCCAGATCTTTCACCTATAGAGAACATTTGGCGCATCATAAAGAGGAAGGTGCGACAAAGAAGGCCCAAGACGATTGAACAGTTAGAGGCCTGTATTAGACAAGAATGGGAGAGCATTCCTATTTCTAAACTTGAGAAACTGGTCTCCTTGGTCGCCAGACGTCTGTTGAGTGTTGTAAGAAGAAGGGGAGATGCCACACAGTGGTGAAAATGGCCTTGTCCCAACTTTTTTGAGATTTGTTGACACCATGAAATTCTGAATCAACATATTTTTCCCTTAAAATGATACATTTTCTCAGTTTAAACTTTTGTTCCGTGATTTATGTTCTATTCTGAATAAAATATTAGAAGTTGGCACCTCCACATCATTGCATTCAGTTTTTATTCATGATTTGTATAGTGTCCAAACTTTTTTGGAATCCGGTTTGTAAAAAATCCAAACTAACCTGTACACTTTCTTCAGCTGTGGAGCTGGTATACTCTTCCTGCAGCCATTTGGATTAGCAGCTTTGTCTTTTATTTCCTCATTATCTAAAAAAAAGTAAATATGTATACATATATATTTAAAAAACAATCAAACAAAATAGGAAAGCATAATTGAAGCAACAACTAACTATTACCATACCACATGCACTTCAGAAAAGGTCATCCACCTGAAGCTAAGCACTTTTTGGCCCGGCCAGTACTTGGAAGGGAGACCATCTAGGAAAAACTTTAGGTGGAAGAGGTGTTGGTGAGGCCAGCAGGGGACGCACACCCCGTGGGCTGAATATGGATCCTAATACACCAAAGCAGTGACGGGAACACTGCGCTTTAAAAATGGCACTGCCCTTCAGATGAGATGCAAAACTATAAAGCTCCCTGGGTATCCTTCATCAAGAGTAGAGTGTATCCCAATGTACAGGCTAAATTGCCCTGCATGGCCTAGTCATTCTGGCCCCCTAATAATCCCCTGTCTCAGATTGGCTAACTATCTCTGACTGCTTCATCACCTAACAGCTAATGTGTGGTAAGCCCACTGGCACAAAAATGGCTGCCGTTGCAATATCCAGGTGGATGCGGTGCCTTAGTGGTGGTTGAAGTGGATCCCCATTCACTATGAAAAGTGCTTTGAACAGTGGGGAAAAAACGCTATACAGTATATAGATAAATAATTATTTTTATTGTTATTTATTATTTTTGTTTACAAAAACCTCACTAAAACAGTAAATTGTGAATATTACTGGAAGGGTACACATTAAGTAAAAATACGGTTTACCCTGGTAGACGTAGATGTGGCTGTCTGCAGTCAGTACAGCGAGACGGGTCAGTCCGTCAGGATCTTTGAGGAAGGTCAGCTGGTTTACAGCACAAGGTAAGTGAAGCTGGTAAGTGCACATCGGAGGAGGTACCACACACCGCTGAAACACACTGACAAGGACCTTATCTAAAAATAAAACACAAAATTAGCCACAATATTGTCTTAAAATTGTGAAATTTCCACTGTAGAATTTTTAAAACAAGACCAATCTGTTCACTATTAATATAAATATCTTAAAACTACTGCTGGACCTTTGGAATCCACATGGCATTGATTCCAGGACCAAACAAGTCCTTTATATAAAATGGCTTAGTGTTAGCATATAGCCTGCGCACATCCCTCCTGTATACTGTAAATCCCCTCTGGATTGCTTACAATTGCTTTAGCAGTATTAACGCTTCCATCAATTTCAGATAGATTCTGCTTTATTGAGAGAATGCTCAATTCATTCCTACCAATCTTAACACTAGATTTACCAGAACCTACGAAAAAACTTGTAAATCTGTCCCACCTTAAAACGCTTCTCACCTCTCCGTCAGCGTCTTTTGTCCTTTAAATGTGTTGATAAGCAGCAAACAGCCAGCAGCCTGCTATCACATCCCAGCGCCACACAGTTATCTCAGCCCAAGTCTGTTTACCTGCGTGTCAGTTGCTTGGAGTCGTATAGAGTGAGAAGTCAAGCAAAATGACACCTTGTATAAATACTATATCGTTATATGTAACACTTGCATTTCATGTGTGTTCCGTGTCTACAACGATCTACGTACAGTAAACATAACTGAAACGTTTTTTATGTTTTAGTAATAATTGACAAAATGTAGACATGAAGTGCATAATGTATGAAGCCTGAATTCCAAATATCAAAGAAACACTTTCACAAAAGGTACAAATATAACAGAACAAATGAGCTTCCATTCAAAAATATAACTGCAGAAAAAGAACCCGCGTTAGGGTGCGACATTGACACGCATTTACTACGACAGCTTTGGGGGCGCAATGGTATCAGCTGATGACTGATAATTAAAACTTCACGTGTTCGATCCCGGACAAGTCCGTTTTGAGAAGTGAGCTGCTTCTATTCTTACTATTTTAGAATAAAAACATACATTTGATTCCAGTCTGTAACAGCTGGTGTAATTTATGATACTTGTAAAGGTTAGCTTTGTTTTTTTTTTTTGGATTCAGTTTTATTCTCTCAGCCGCGTTCACGATCCCAACTAAACATTTGACACTCCTGTTTTCACATAAAGACGCGCTATAACAGAGGACAACTCAGATGATGACGACGGTTCTACATCGGATCAAAAATGCACTTTTGCCATCGCTGTACTTTGTATATGTACATGGGAAGCTCTGTACTCTATTTGTGACTGTTGGAAGTAAGTCAATAAATAAAGGTAAACAGGTAAATAACATTTGGTCTGGCATTTATGTAAGTAACATATAAATGTTAATGTTTTGGGCACATGCACCATCCTTTGTATGCAAGAGCCAGATCGAATGTTAACTCATAATTTGAGTTTACCTCTATTACCTCTACACATGTTCCGGGGGAGCAACCATGGGTGTTTCAGTACCTTCCCCGGGACGCTTGGTGGCAGCCTTCCTGGTTGACGATGGTGCCTCAGTTTCCTGCAGGGTTCCATGGGAGATGGAGTTCTCCACAACCTTGTGAGGATCTGGGGTGGCCACCAGGGGGTGCTGCATGGAACTGGGAGCCAGCCTGGACAACTCTACAGCCCTGCCCGGAAGTGCAATCAGGAGCAGGTGATCAAGCACCTGGAGCACTTCCGGGTAGGCTATAAAAAGGACCGGCGACCATCACTCAGGACCAGAACGGTGAGGAAGAGGACGAGGTTGCCAGGGAGGAATGGTGGTGCCAAACGGGAGTGTTTTTGCTTGTGCTTAGTACTTGTTGACTGTGTTGTGGCTGGGGGGTTCACGGGGAAGACGTGCTCTCCAGCTAAAGAAAATAAAAGTTATTGGTGGATTTTACACGTGACTGTGTGAGTCTGTGCCAGGTCGGGCGCTATATAATGTCTTTTATCACACCCTTTACATATCAATCTTGTAGATATTTTCATTTCTGCCTGCACAAACTTTCAAGTGTGCTCAGGGTTTGGGCAATTTCTCGCCATGAATCTCTAGACATTCGGCCATCGAGGGGTGCTTTTAATGATGGATTGTGTAAGTGCAGGTAGCGAGACTTCACCCAACTGTTCACCCAGTGAACTCATGTCTCCTTGTCTAGCACACGTACAGTTGACATGCTCATGTGCACAAAGGGCCGTGCGGTTACAAAATTCAAGACATGTGCGAGGTTCCAAATACATTTTTATCCTTTTTGGACCTTTCTGAATTTTTTTTCCCTCCCAAATATTTTCAATCTGCGGTTGGGTAATTCATGAATGGAAAAACAGTAATGAAAACGAGGGTTATCACTCAATAAAGAAATAAAAATGAGATATCTGAATAGCAGAATGATAGAGCAACTAAACAAAGAACAAAGGCTGAATGCCCATCGTATGTGTCTACTGGTAAGAAACCTACTCAATTTAGTCTTAGTTATATGGGTTTGTGTAAAATACCAAGGCCCAATTTAAAGAGACCTCGATGATGACCACTAGTCCAAACAGAGAGCGGTAAAGTCATTGTTGGGAGCATGCGCTGATAGCGTGTTGCTGTGCCCACCACATGACGAACCACCTGGATTGAGACAGCGGGTGACACCTCAGCACCACATTGGAACAGCAGGAGGTTGTTTTCTTTTTTTTTTTTTCTAAACAGAGGCTGCAGTACCTATCCTACCACCAACCCCGAAGGGTTTAAAAGCCTTGCTCAAGGGCCCAATGGAGTACAGTCACTTCTAGTGTTTATAGCAGGGGTCTCCAACACGTCGCTCGCAAGCTACAGGTACCTCTCCACCCCTTTCCAAGTAGCTCGCCCAAAGAGTTAATAAATCCTACATAAATTTGAAAACTTGATTAGTCAAATTAGGGGCGGGCGATCTTTCCAAAAAAGTCATATCACGATCGTTTTAACACAAAATCACGATCGACAATCTGAATTGCAATCTATCTTTTCAATGTGGCAGACACCAGAGAATATCCGGACTCAAAGTCATCAATGATACATAACGAAATGAGAGAAGATGCAAAATCAACCGGAATGTAGAAAAAAAACGGATCTAAATCCGTCAAGTAGTTCTCTCGTGAAAAGCGGAAAAACAGAGAGACTTTGGATTTTATATATTATATATTAGTAAACCTTCTCAACGGCATTCTCAGCATTTCTGGAGCTTAGTATATCACAATCCTTTTAACACAAAATCACGATCCACAATCTGAAATGCAATCTCTCTTTTCAATGCGGCAGACGCTTAAGAGAAAATCCAAACTCAAACTCAATAAGACCTAAGTAACTCTTTATTTTAAATATCAAATAAAGTTGAATTCAATTGTTCTCTCATTCGCAGGCTAAGCTCAGTTAAGGAACACGCCCCGAAGCTAGCGAATGAGTGAGGAAGGCCTCTCTCCTCGGCCCATTGTGTGTTTCTCAGATTTGCACAAATAAATCGGTACCGCAAGTGAACTCTGATACATAGCGAAATGAGACAAGTCACAAAGTCAGCCGGAATGTTCAAGCAAATTATAGAAAAAAACCCAATCTAAATCCGTTAAGTAGTTCTCTCTTGAAACGCGGACAGACATACAGACAGAGAGACATCGATTATAAAACAAAATCCTGGAGAGAAACACTAGGGAGACGAGACATGATCTTCACGTGAAGATTACAGAAGACACTTAAAAGACCCGATTGGCGGGGACCTTAAACATGAGACTTTGTGCCAAGAGATTGACCCACGACCGTCTTGCTATGACGTAGGACAGGAGTTTCTTGCAAGACACGCGATACTTACAACCAAATATCAAATAAGACCACGAGCAGCGAAACACTCAGTCATGTAAACTAAGGCTTTGCGCACACACAGATCCAGGGTCTCAGCGCATATAAAGTGCATAAGGAGCGCGTGTGAATTTCCCCCTGGGATTAATAAAGTATCTATCTATCTATGAGGACAATATGTTATAAATGAAACGTCGACGACTAAGCGAAGAAGAAAGCAGTGCAGAAAAAAAGAGACTCAAAAGCGTTGGGAGAGAAAAAAGAGCAAAAAAGAAAAAGAAGGTGCAAATTCAGAAAATAAGGAAAGTATTTATCAGCCCGGAACAAGTGGAACTGAAACAAAAGCATGTCCAATGGGGCTCAGAATTAAAAGACAGAGAGTAAAAGACAAAGTAGAACTTCATAGAGACGTTCACAAACGTTGGCGCATTACACATGAGGAGCAGGTTAGAGATTATAAGAGCAGTGGAATTCGAAAGGCTTAAAAAAAAAAAAAAAGCGTGATACGCATGTGGAGAAAGTTAAAGAATATGAAAGTAGGAAAATTAGAAAGTATAAAAAAAAAGAAAGTAAAGATCGCAGTAGCGCAAACAACCGGAAATTATTACTCGAAAAAGCGAAAATCATCACCACAGACCAGTTGTCATTAAAAAAAAAAAAGTAGGACAAAGCAAGGTCAGAAATAAAAGACAAAGAGTAGAAAACAAAGCAAAATGTCATAAAGAGGTTAAAAAACAAGCGGGCCAAACACATGCAGAGCAGGTTAGAGAAAATGAAAGCTGGAATTTAAAAGACTCAAAAAAAAAAAAACATAGGAGCGAAACACAAGTAGAGCAAGATACCGAATATGAAAGCAGAAAAAAAAATGACAGTGCCAAAATAAAGAAAGTAAAGTAACGCAAAAAAAGAGAATTTACTCGGAGAAATAACGAAAAGGCGAATAGAGATCGAATATATGGACAGAGGTGATATGTCAGAAGTATGTAAATGTTGTAAGGCTTTGAAGTTTAAAGTTTATAGCTCTGCATTCAATACTATTCGTCCGAGCAAACTGGATGTCAAACTAAAAGACCTGGGGCTTCCTCACAGCACCTGCAGATGGATCAATAGCTTCTTCACTGGCCGCAGACAGAAAGTGCGAGTGGGCCGTCACACATCACCAACTCTAAGCCTCAGCACTGGGTCACCTCAGGGCTGTGTGCTTAGTCCACTGCTCTACTCTCTCTACACATATGATTGCACCCCCGCCCACCAGAGCAACATTATCCTGAAATTTGCAGATGACACTACCGTGGTGGGGCTCATATCTGGGGGAGAGGAGTCTGCCTACAGAGATGAGGTGGAGCAGCTGTCTTCTTGGTGCAAGGATAACAACCTCCTCTTAAATACTAAAAAGACAAAAGAACTCATAATAGATTTTAGAAGAAACAAGACAGAAGTTCAACCACTAAGCATCAGCGGTGACTGTGTGGAGAGGGTGGCAGACTTTCGGTTCTTGGGAGTCAACATAGAGGAAAGCCTATCCTGGAGCGTGAACACCTCTGAGTTGCTGAAAAAGACCCAACAGAGACTGTTCACCCTGAGGGTACTCAGGAGGAATAACATCACACAGAGACTGCTGGTGTGCTTTTATAGAGCTTCCATAGAAAGCATCCTAACATAATGCATATGCATATGGTATGCTAGCTGCACAGTGGCTCAGAGGAGAGCACTACAGGGAGTCATCAACGTTGCCCAAAGGATTATCGGCTGCCCTCTCCTTACACTAGAAGATCTACACGGCTCCCGCTGCCTCAAGAAAGCCAATGACATCATAAAGGTCACCTCACACCCTGGTCACTCCCTTTTTGAACTGCTGCCGTCAGGAAAACGGTACAGAGCAATACACGCAAGGACAAACAGACACAAACATAGCTTTTACCCAACTGCAAATAAAACGTCTTAATGCCACTAAAAGTAGAAATGGTCACAAATAACTATATGAGTTACGTACTTATGTATGCACTAATTTATGTAAATCGCACTACTGTATGTTGTTTACAGTGGTGTGAAAAACTATTTGCCCCCTTCCTGATTTCTTATTCTTTTGCATGTTTGTCACACAAAATGTTTCTGATCATCAAACACATTTAACCATTAGTCAAATATAACACAAGTAAACACAAAATGCAGTTTTTAAATGATGGTTTTTATTATTTAGGGAGAAAAAAAAATCCAAACCTACATGGCCCTGTGTGAAAAAGTAATTGCCCCCTTGAACCTAATAACTGGTTGGGCCACCCTTAGCAGCAATACCTGCAATCAAGCGTTTGTGATAACTTGCAATGAGTCTTTTACAGCGCTCTGGAGGAATTTTGGCCCACTCATCTTTGCAGAATTGTTGTAATTCAGCTTTATTTGAGGGTTTTCTAGCATGAAGCGCCTTTTTAAGGTCATGCCATAGCATCTCAATTGGATTCAGGTCAGGACTTTGACTAGGCCACTCCAAAGTCTTCATTTTGTTTTTCTTCAGCCATTCAGAGGTGGCTTTGCTGGTGTGTTTTGGGTCATTGTCCTGTTGCAGCACCCAAGATCGCTTCAGCTTGAGTTGACGAACAGATGGCCGGACATTCTCCTTCAGGATTTTTTGGTAGACAGTAGAATTCATGGTTCCATCTATCACAGCAAGCCTTCCAGGTCCTGAAGCAGCAAAACAACCCCAGACCATCACACTACCACCACCATATTTTACTGTTGGTATGATGTTCTTTTCTGAAATGCTGTGTTCCTTTTACGCCAGATGTAGCGGGACATTTGCCTTCCAAAAGTTCAACTTTTGTCTCATCAGTCCACAAGGTATTTTCCCAAAAGTCTTGGCAATCATTGAGATGTTTCTTAGCAAAATTGAGACGAGCCCTAATGTTCTTTTGCTTAACAGTGGTTTGCGTCTTGGAAATCTGCCATGCAGGCCAGTTTTGCCCAGTCTCTTTCTTATGGTGGAGTCGTGAACACTGACCTTAATTGAGGCAAGTGAGGCCTGCAGTTCTTTAGACGTTGTCCTGGGGTCTTTGTGACCTCTCGGATGAGTCGTCTCTGCTCTTGGGGTAATTTTGGTCGGCCGGCCACTCCTGGGAAGGTTCACCACTGTTCCATGTTTTTGCCATTTGTGGATAATGGCTCTCACTGTGGTTCGCTGGAGTCCCAAAGCTTTAGAAATGGCTTTATAACCTTTACCAGACTGATAGATCTCAATGACTTCTGTTCTCATTTGTTCCTGAATTTCTTTGGATCTTGGCATGATGTCTAGCTTTTGAGGTGCTTTTGGTCTACTTCTCTGTGTCAGGCAGCTCCTATTGAAGTGATTTCTTGATTGAAACTGGTGTGGCAGTAATCAGGCCTGGGGTGGCTACGCAAATTGAACTCAGGTGTGATACACCAGTTAGGTGATTTTTGAACAAGGGGGCAATTACTTTTTCACACAGGGCCATGTAGGTTTGGATTTTTTTTTTCTCCCTAAATAATAAAAACCATCATTTAAAAACTGCATTTTGTGTTGACTTGTGTTATATTTGACTAATGGTTAAATGTGTTTGATGATCAGAAACATTTTGTGTGACAAACATGCAAAAGAATAAGAAATCAGGAAGGGGGCAAATAGTTTTTCACACCACTGTATATTGTTTGTTTAGTTCTACCTGTTTTCTTTATTGTTATATATGTGATAAGGCACTGACCGGAGACATCTTTTTAATTTCGTTGTACTTGTGACAATGACAATAAAGGATCATTCATTCATTCATTCATTCATTCATTTTAAGTCAGACAATTCCAAAAACGGAGTTTACCTCACATGCATTTATTGGTTACTTTGCAAAAAAAATGATTAACTGCTGATGATGAAGATCGTTTTGTCTGAGCTGATATTCCAAACAGAGAAACCTGTCCTGAATTAGGGTACAAAGTCATTAAGCACAAGCCACACGGACCTCATTTAAATGATTCAGCATATTGGGACTCGAAAGATTCCAAATATTGTTTTTACAGAAGTTCTAAAATAAAACTGAAACTAATGAAATAGCAACAATTCAAAGAAAAAAAAATTTTAAAGTGTGTATCTGGAAAAACAAAAACAGGGGTTGGTGAGCGAAGCCCCTTAGTATTATATATTAGTAAACCTTCAGAATAATGTACAGTTAAATTCTCAACAGCATTTCTGGAGCTTAGCAGAGCCCGATAACTCTAAGAATCGTCACCAAGCAGCTCTGAAAATGTCTGCTTTGTTTGGGTCTCCATACCTCTGTGAGTCTGACGTGAATGTCATGAAATCAAAGTTCAGAACAAGACTGACAGACGAACATTTAAATGACTCCATAAGAGTGAACCTCAGTGGCTCCACTCCACCACACACCTGCCTCTCCTGTTGAGTCATCTGACTAACTGAACAACACATCACATACGACTGGACCTGTGAATAAAGTGACACAGTGACATGTGACAAAATGACAAATAAATAAGTCATATCTGTGGATTTGGAATTGCACTGTTTTGTTTTGACAGCATTCATGTTTTAATTCAGAAGTGTGAGATACACTAGAAAATGCATACAGACATACAAAATGCACTTGTAGGTGAACTAAATATTGTTTGTGATGTTTTATTGCAAAATGGGAGTCGTGGACACCAACATTTTGTAAATGTTCAGGCAAAAAAAAAGCTTATTCCGTTTGTTTGGGTTGAAATAAGCTATGAGAGTAAACGTTAGAAAACATGAGGAGCTCTCGGCCATTTTCGGCTCTCGGGGAAAAAAGGTTGGGCCCGAGTCTGGAGGAAGTGGATGAAGCTCTTGAGGAGAAGTGGAGGCAAAAAGGACTGTGTTGTGCTACGTGAGCATTGTGCGCTGGACTGAATAAATAAACTGTGTGCTGTGTGGCAAAGTCGTTTCCTGTAAAGTCTTGTTGGGTGGCTGTACGCGCCCGGGCTTCACACCTTGTATACTTACAAAGCAGCAGCTTCACAGATGGCAGTTCAGCATAAGCACTTTGCATGGTGCAACATTAGAAACCACAACTTATTTCATTCTGTGCATAAAGTTAATGCATTATACATTCCTATCTCCTCCCTGGACCCACCTGAACTTTTAAAATGATATAATTTGAGGCTTTTTTTTTCATTCATTTTTCATTTCATTCATATAACACAGTTAATGATGACAACCATGTTGGTATATTTTTTCAATATGTCAACATTACATATAAAGAATACTTAGCAAAGTAATGGCCATTGGCATCATCTCTACATTCCGACAAAGAGGGCAGCAAATGACATTTCTAAAAATACAACCAAAAGAATAATTCCTTTTGTAACAGGGTAGCACAGACAACACCAAGATGTCAACAAGATGCAAACGCTCACCTCCATCAATAACAGCCACACTGGCATCTTCTCCGCCACTATGATCAATACTCCAATGCCAGTCGTAACACAAGTACTGCCAGTCACTGCAAAGAATGTGTAGTCGATCTGATGTTTCAGGATCCCACGTCAAGGAAACCACTTTCGTCTCAGGATCGTTTCCAAAATGAAGACTTTGCTTTAGGTACCAATGGTAGTTCCCCACAACCCACAGCTGAACTGAAGGAAAAAAAAATAGGAATAGTTACAGATGTGGAAAAATGTGTTGGTACTCGTACACAAAAAAATTATGACCCACAATTGTCTCTGAAATAACTTGAAATGGTCAAAAGTAACCGGTAGCCATCATTGTTTATTGCAAACTAGCCACCCCCCGAGGCTCCGCCCACATAGTAGTGAAACAGGACAGTGAGGAGGGCCCTGCCCCGCCCCCCACTCCTGACATCACGCTTCCCCCTCCCCTCAGCCGACAGCCTCCATCTCGGATTAGCGCAAATATACCGCTCCTGCAAGCAAACTATGGTTCTTAGTGTGATGGGAGAAGTCATAAAATCAATCAGAATGTTCAAGAAAACCCGATCTAAATCCGTTAAGTAGTTCTCTTGTTCACTAGCTAAGTGGAGGTAAGGAACACCCCGAGGCTGGCACGTGGGCGAGGAGGGCCTTGCCATCCTCCCTTTGACCTGCAGCCTCTGTCTGGGATTTGCGCAAATAAATTGGTACCGCAGGCGAAATCTGATACTTAGCACGATGAGAGAAGTCACACAATCAACTGGAATGTTCAAGCAAAATATAGAAATTATAGTTCTCTCGTGAAAAGAGGACAGACATACATATATAGAGATAACAAAAAACAGACTTTACTTTATGGCATGGACAAAAATGATGGGACCATTAACTGAAAATTGAATTGCATTCGAGTTTGCAATCCCTGCACACAAGCGATTCCTGGAGCTCTCCATGACACTTCTGCACCTGTCCACAGGTCGCTTGGCCTACTCGCCCTGAGCAAACCGCTCCAGCTGTGTCAGGTTTGAAGAGGGTCTTCTCCAGACTGCATATTTCACTTTTTTCCATTGATGTTTGATGGGATACAAATCAGGGCATGTAAAAGGTCATTTTAGAATAGTTCCACGTTTTGTTCTTCGCCATTCTTGGGTGCTTTTCGCTTTGTGTTTCTTGACTCCTTACCCTGTTGAATGATCCATGAACTGTGACTGAGACAGAGCTTTCTGATAACAATGGGCAGAACATTTCATTCCAGAATGTCTCGATAGTCTTGAGATTTCATTGCTCCCTGCATGACACAAGGCACCCCATGGCAGACACAGCAAAGCAGCACCAAAAGAAAAGTAAGCCGTCTCCATATTTCACAGTAGGTCTGGTATTCTTTACTTTGAAAGATTCATTTTTGGCTTTCTCTCTTTCTTGTGGCTTGTAAATATGTGTTTTAGCAAATTCTGGCTTTGGTGTCCATCTGGGCCTTCTTCCACTGAGCCCACTGTCAATCAAAAAGCAATGGATGGTGCGGTCGGACACTGATGGACCTTGCAGTTCAGCATTTTATCTCTATGGAAGTTGTCCTTGGCTTTTTGTCTCCCATTCTCACTGGCTTTCTGTCCATTCTGGGGTCACTTTTCTTCTCGTGGCCTCGTCCAGGGAGGTTGGCTACAGTCCCATGGACCTTCAACTTCTTCATAATATTTGCAACTGTTGTCACCAGGACATCAAGCTGCTTGGAGATGGTGGTCTTCTAGCCTCTGTTTTTCATATGCTGGTCTATCATTTTCTTTTTGATCTTACCAGACTCCTCTCTCCTTTGCTTTCTCTGGCCCATGTTCAGTATGGGACACATAATGACACCAAGGAGCAGAGTGAGAACTTTTTTCTCCATTTAAATCATCTGAATGGCTGACTGCACAATTGGAGACGTGTGAGATGAATTCAAAAAAACAGCTAGATTGGGGGGAAAAAAAATTCTCAAATCCATAGTATATTTTCTAGGGGAACCAACAGATGTCTCTAAGCCATTTTAGAAGAGGTTTGTAGAATAAGCAATACTTGATCTCTTTTCACCCTTTATTTTTCTTTACTCAATGACATCTGAAAGGGTTGCAGTATACAGGGGACACTGGCTTTTCATTTCGTCACTTTATAGGAGACAGACAGCACTTTTTCACGTCTGAAAGTCTATGTTTTATTCAGTGAAGCTCCAGGATTGGTCGCATTAATAGTCATAGTGAATGAAGAAGAAGAAAAGGAAAGGAATACACGATCCTGGAGCCACCTACAGTCAAAGTAAAATGTATATGAACCCCTAGGAATTCTCTCTAATTATGTCTAACTAGCAAAATACCTGCACTTCGCAGCGGAGAAGTAGTGTGTTAAAGAAGTTATGAAAAAGACAAGGAAACATTTTAAAAATAACGTAACATGATAGTCAATGTAATTGTTTTGTGACTATTATGAGTGTTGCTGTCCTCAAGGATTTGATTATCATTATTTCTTTCAATCAGGTTCGTATTTGGAGGACGTGTTGTGTTCAAGTTACATTCCATGTTTGTCAACCATTGTAAAGATAACAGGTTTCATTCATCGAAGTGGATTTGCCTGTGAATATTTAGCGACAGCGTCTCTATGAACTTGTGGATTTGCCTGCGAGTCTTTAGTAACAGCGTGTCTATTAACTTGTGGATTTTTCTGCGAGTATTTGGCGGCAGCGTCACAAAGTTGTTTCCGTCTAGCTGCATCCCAAAATGTACCACGACGTCTGACACGCCTCCTTTTTACTGTTTTCTCACAGCTTGAATTGCTGCTGTCATAATCGGTTTGAGTTTTGGTAAGTGACAGTTCTTTGATCGATAGTGATCACCTCGATAGACATGTTAATGGGGGTACGGTTGGAACGGTAAAGGAAATGGGTACCTGAACAGTAAACTAAGTCTAAAATACCTACGCAATAACTATAATCATAATAAACGAACAATAAAACAGCGGAGAAGCCGTGTATTAAATAAAAAGGCTGGGAGACATGAATACCGTGGCGAAGCAAGGAAGGGAATGAAGAGACCGGAGCGACAGACGGCCTTATATGTGCAGGCAGCCAACTACGTGGGAGGAGTGGAGATGGGGGAGGACGTAACGCCGCCTCACACGGCGACCGAGCTGCAGGCTATTACCGTACATATGTACATAAGTAGGTTCCAATTATGACCGTTAAGCGTAGAATTCGAAATGAAACCTGCTTAACTTTTGTAAGTAACCTGTAAGGAATGAGCCTGCCAAATTTCAGCCTTCTACCTACATGAGAAGTTGGAGAATTAGTGATGAGTGAGTCAGTGAGGGCTTTCCCTTTTATTAGTATAGATTCCCATATAAAACATCGTCATATTTTCATGTCAGTCCCAATAATGAACAAACACAGTCTCCTATAACTAAAGATACACAGATTTTCAAGGTTGGAAAAAGTAAGTGAACCCTAAGCTAATGACTTTTTCAAAAGCTCATTGCAGTCTGAATTTAGCACACCTGGAGTCCATTTAATGAAACGAGTTCAGAGGTGTGCCCTAGAATTACTTTGATTGATCAAAAACACTATAAAGTTTGAGTTTTTGACAAGAAGCATATCCAGATGGGAGTCATGCCTCGCACAAAAGAGCTGTCTGAAGAACTACGATAGAGAATTGTTCATCTACATAAGGCTGGAAAGGGTTACAAAGTCATCTCAAAGATTTGAGATATTCATCTGTCTACTGTTAGGCAAGTTGTCTATAAATGGAGACCATTTGGTATTGTGGCTGCTCTGCCTAGAAGTGGGCGCCCTGCCAAGATGACCCCAAGAGCACAACGCAAAGTCAGCAATGAGGTAAAGAAGAACCCTAGAGTGACAAGCAAAGGACTTGAAGAAGTCATTAGAACTGGCTGACATCTCTGTTCATGAGTCAACTATACGCAAAACATTGAACAAGAAAGGATTCCATGGCAGGACACCACGAAGGAAGCCACTGCTATCAAAAAAGAACTTTGCTGAACTCCTGAAGTTTGCCAATGAGCACTTGGAAAATGTTTTGTGGAGTGGTGAAACCAAAACTGAACAATTTGGGAGGAACAAGCACAACTTCATTTGGCGTAAAAAGGGCACTGCATATCAACATCAAAACATCATCCCTACAGTAAAGTATGGTGGAGGGAACATCATGATTTGGGCCTGCTGTGCTACATCTGGGCCTGGACAGTTTGCCATCATTGAGAGGAAAATGAATTCACAAGTTTATCAACAAATTCTCCAGGATAATGTGAGGGCGTCTGTCCGTCAACTTAAGCTCAGAAGAGGCTGGGTGATGCAACAGGACAATGACCCCAAACATCGCAGCCAATCCACAGCACAATGGCTTCAGAAGAACAAACTCCGCCTTCTGGAGTGGCCCAGTCAGAGCCCACATCTCAGTCCTATTGAATGACTTGAAGAGAGAGAGCCACACACAGAAGATGACCAAAGAATATGGAAGAGTGAAGGCAGTTCTGCAGGGAAGAATGGGCTCAAAATCCCCCCTGCACGATGTGCAGGTCTGATCTGCAGTTAACAGGAAGCGCCTGGTTGAGGTCATTGCTGCCAAAGGAGGGTCAACCAGTTATTAAATCCCAAAGTTCATGTACTTTTTCCACTACCACTGTGAATGTTGAATGCGTTTGTAAAATAAAGACATGAAATTTGTTTGTGCATCATTGGCTTAAGCTCATTGTGTATATCAGTACCTGTGACTTACAGTGGGTACGGAAAATATTCAGACCCACTTCAATTTTTCACTCTTTGTTATATTGCAGCCATTTGCTAAAATCATTTAAATTAATTTTTTCCCTCATTAATGTACACACAGCACCCCATATTGACAGACAAAAAAAATAATTTTTGAAATTGTTGCAGATTTATTAAAAAAGAAGAACTGAAATATCACATGGTCCTAAGTATTCAGACCCTTTACTCAGTATTTAGTAGAAGCACCCTTTTGAGCTCATACAGCCGCGAGTCTTCTTGGGAAAGATGCAACAAGTTTTTCACACCTGGATTTGGGGATCCTCTGCCATTCCTCCTTGCAGATCCTCTCCAGTTCTGTCAGGTTGGATGGTAAACGTTGGTGGACAGTCATTTTTAGGTCTCTCCAGAGATGCTCAATTGGGTTTAAGTCAGGGCTCTGGCTGGGCCATTCAAGAACAGTCACAGAGTTGTTGTGAAGCCACTCCTTCGTTATTTTAGCTGTGTGCTTAGCGTCATTGTCTTGTTGGAAGGTAAACCTTCGGCCCGGTCTGAGGTCCTTAGCACTCTGGAGAAGGTTTTTGTCCAGGATATCCCTGTACTTGGCCGCATTCATGTTTCCCTCGATTGCAACCAGTCGTCCTGTCCCTGCAGCTGAAAAACACCCCCACAGCATGATGCTGCCACCGCCATGCTTCACTGTGGGGACTGTATTGGACAAGTGATGAGCAGTGCCTGGTTGTCTCCACACATACCGCTTAGAATTAAGGCCAAAAAGTTCTACCTTGGTCTCATCAGACCAGAGAATCTTATTTCTCACCATCTCAGAGTCCTTCAGGTGTCTTTTAGCAAACTCCATGCGGGCTGTCATGGGTCTTGCACTGAGGAGAGGCTTGCGACAGGCCACTCTGCCATAAAGCCCTGACTGATGGAGGGGCTGCAGTGATGGTTGACTTTCTACAACTTTCTCCCATCTCCTGACTGCATCTATGGAGCTCAGCCAAAGTGATCTTTGGGTTCTTCTTTACCTCTCTCACCAAGGCTCTTCTCCCTCAGTAGCTCGACTTGGCCGGACGGCCAGCTCTAGGAAGGGTTCTGGTCGTCCCAAACGTCTTCCATTTAAGGATTATGGAGGCCACTGTGCGCTTGGGAACCTTAAGTGCAGCAGAAATCTTTGTGTAACCTTGGCCAGATCTGTGCCTTGCCACAATTCTGTCTCTGAGCTCTTCCGGCAGTTCCTTTGACCTCCTGATTCTCATTTGCTCTGACGTGCATTGTGAGCTGTAAGGTCTTATATAGACAGACAGGTGTGTGGCCTTCCTAATCAAGTCCAATCAGTAGAATCAAACACAGCTGGACTCAAATGAAGGTGATCTCAAGGATGAGCAGAAGAAATGGAAGCACCTGAGTTAAATATATGAGTGTCACAGCAAAGGGTCTGAATACTTAGGACCAGGTGAGATTTCAGTTTTTCTTTTTTAATAAATCTGCAACAATTTCAAAAAATCTTTTTTTTGTCTGTCAATATGGGGTGCTGTGTGTACATTAATGAGGGAAAAAATTAATTTAAATGATTTTAGCAAATGGCTACAATATAACAAAGAGTGAAAAACTGAAGGGGGTCTGAATACTTTCCGTACCCTCTGTAGATGAAGATCAGATCATTTTTTATGACCAATTCATGCAGTAAACCAGATCATTCCAAAGGGTTCACATACTTTTTCCAACCTTCAGTTTCACAGTTTGAGTGATTTATTCAATTTGGTCAAATATTCTCTGAAAATCTGAGAATCTTTAGTTATAGGAGACTGTGTTTATTCATTATTGTGACTGACATAAAGATATGATCATGTTTTATATGAGAATTAGTCATAAATATAGAGAATTACTAGGGGTTCACATACTTTTTACTTTGACTGTATCATTTACATGGCAACAGGCCCATCTATATCAGCTATATCTGGTATTTGCAGAATCCCTTTTAAATGCTTACTTAAAATCATTCAATTAAAGTCTGACAAATAAATAAAAATAAAATAAATGGGATATATAGGAAAAGAATGATATGTTTTATTATTGAGCTATTATCATTTACTGTGTATCAACACCAGTGTAATCATTTCCGTGTTATAATGGAAATCAAAGGGTCATTTATTTGGTTCCAAATACCGGCTCGCTGTCAGATCCTGAGTAAAGTAAATCATCCTGCCTCTGCTTCAGTGACAGAAACATGTGATACTTTAGTGGTGAAGCCCTTTGGAATGAAGTTCACATTGGAGAAGGCCCTATACTTAGTTGCTGTTTGAAACTTCCTCATTTAGTTTTCACCTATAAATTTATAAGAATATCTCATATAAAATGATAGAGTTAGAAGGGATATCGCATTCTTACCATAGACATTACCCTTGCTTATGCCATCTACACACAAATCTTCCAACCAGATGGCCAACACTGTTGAGTCACCGTTCCAGAGGAGTTCCTTAACCTAAACCAAGGTAGATATAAAAACACCAAGTGAATAAACCAGAAGTAAAAACGTAGATATTCCTTTTGAAGACTAGGGGGCTTTGCCTCCTGCTCGTTTCGCTCACCAATTTTTTGAATTGTTGCTGTTTCATTAGTTTCGCTTTTATTTCAGAACTTCTGTAAAAATAATATTTGGAATCTTTTGTGTCCCAATATGCTGAATATTTTTAAATGATGTCAGTGAGACTTACTATAATTCAGGATAGGTTTCTCTGTTTGGAATTCCAGCACAGACAAAACAACCCACATCATCAGCAGTTAATAATTTTTTTTGCAAAGTAACCAATAAATGCATGCGAGTTAAACCCTGCTTTTGAAATTCTCCGATTTCCTTTCGTTTGCGTCAATGCCATCTGTGCTCTTTTTTTTTTTGATACTATAGTGACTGACGTAATAAAGTGTCACAAAAGTTCTACTTTAACAATCGCGACTGCGTAACCCCAAACACAACTTTCTGGCACCCTCTCCAACAGGTCTCGCCTCCTCCTTACCGCATCAATCAGCACCCAGTTATCAGTCTTCCGTGCTGCACTCTGCCCTCCCTCGATCGGACCCAACAGTCACTTAAAACAAAAAAGGCTTCAGCTTGGCTGGGATGCTACAATACTTTCGAACGTTACTGCTTTCATATTCTGTACCTTTCTCTGCATGTGTATCGCACCTTGGGTCTCTTTTCTCCGCGCTGCTCTTTCTTCTTTGCTGAGAGCACAGGATCTGCGTTTTTCCACGTGACTTTACATGACTGAATGTTTTTGCTGGCTGTCCCTGCTCTTATTTGATAAGAAGGGCGGGTCTTGCAAGAATCTTATGTTCCATGTCTGCTGGAGCCAATCCCAGCCAACACAGGGTGCAAGGCAGGAAACAAACCCCAGGCAGGGCGCCAGCCCACCGCAGTCCTTTAGAACATTTAAAATAATTATAAATTCAGCTATACCAGTTGTAAAAACACACTTAACCCTCTTATGTTAGCTTATTTAATTATGGATATTGTGAGCTGGAGGGCTGATCGCACCCCAAATAGAGACAGACGACCCTGGGAAAACCACAAACCCTGAAACACTGACTACACATTGCTCCTTATCCTTGCACTATAACGCGTAATACAAACCTCGCGCGGTACTCCACCGACTTATAAGCCTTGCGCAGCGCCTGTCAGTTTTGGAATTGATTGTTTGCTTTTATCTCTCTCTGCTCCTAGCGGAACTGTTATATCTGACTTGTCATGGAGCACCTTTAAGCTCATGTGTTTGCAGTGTCTGAATAAAAATCCTTCTTTTTTTCTACGACCTTCTGTGTCTCTGTGCAAATCTGTGACCCAAGCGTGACAAGTGGTACCAGAAGTGGGGTTAACACTTTCTTGGCTGCTGTTTCTCAGACCGATGTTACCATTGGTAACGATCTTACTGACACGCAAAAGACAGAACTGTTATCTTTGATAGAACGGAACACTGATGTCTTTTCAGATTTACCAGGCAAGACTAACATTACAAAACATAAAATTACCACAGAACCTGATGTTCGCGTACAGATGCGGCCGTTCTGGATACCGGAAGCGCGGCGAAATATTGTGCGAAGAGGTAAAAAAGATGCTGACACTGGGTGTAATTCGTGAAAGTAAAAGTGACTGGTGCAGCCCAGTTGTATTAGTCCCAAAGCAAGACGGTTCGGTTCGGTTCTGTATCGATTTCAGACGCTTGAATAAGGTCTCTAAATTCGATGCTTATCCCATGCCCCGTGTCGATGAACTGTTGGAAAAACTGGGTCAGGCGAGCTATATCTCCACGCTAGATCTCACGAAAGGCTATTGGCAGGTGCCTTTAGAGGCTAGCAGTTGTGAGAAAACGGCATTTGCGACTCCTGACGGACTCTATGAATTTACAAGACTCCCGTTTGGTCTTCACGGGGCACCTCTAACTTTTCAGCGTATGATGGATCAGATCCTACGTCCTCACTCTGAATATGCTGGGGCATACCTTGACGATGTCGTGATTTTTAGCAATGATTGGAAAACACACTTAGAGCGGCTTCAAGCCGTTCTTGAAAGCTTGAGACAGGCTGGCCTTACTGCTAACCCTAAGAAATGTAAACTAGGCATGTCCGAGACTCATTACTTAGGCTATTCTATGGGCAAGGGTTTACTTAGGCCACAATTAAGGAAAATAGAAGAGATGCTTGCTTATACGAGACCAGGGAAACAGAAACAAGTATGCGCCTTTCTGGGACTCGCTGGTTACTACAGAAAATTCATTCCAAATTTTGCACATAGAGCTGCTCCTCTTACAGAACTTACTAGAGGCAGAAAAAACCGACCTATCTTGTGGACAGAAAATTGCGAACGTTCTTTCAACGATTTAAAAAAAGCATTGTCTTCTTACCCGGTTCTAAGGAACCCGGATTTCACAAAAGATTTTATCTTGCAAACAGATGCAAGTGCATTTGGTGTGGGCGCAGTCCTGTCACAAATTTTTGATGGAGAAGAACATCCAATCACATATTTGAGTAGGAAATTACTTCCTAGGGAACGTAATTATTCTACAATTGAGAAAGAATGCTTGGCAATTAGGTGGGCTGTGGAAGCGCTTCGCTATTACTTGTGGGGACGAAACTTCACTTTGGTAACTGATCATGCTCCACTTCAGTGGTTGTACCGACAGAAAGATACAAACTCTCGTCTAATGAGATGGTTTCTGGGTTTACAACCTTACAGTTTCACAGTAAAGCACCGACCAGGTTCTGAACACGTCAACGCAGACGTATTATCACAACTACATGAACCTAGTACAGAGAGTCGCTTGATTCACAGGAATGTGAATAAAGCTGAGGGGGAGGGTGTGAGCTGGAGGGCTGATCGCACCCCAAATAGAGACAGACGCCCCTGGGAAAACCACAAACCCTGAAACACTGACTACACATTGCTCCTTATCCTTGCACTATAACGCAATACAAACCTCGCGCGGTACTCCACCGACTTATAAGCCTTGCGCAGCGCCTGTCAGTTTTGGAATTGATTGTTTGCTTTTATCTCTCTCTGCTCCTAGCGGAACTGTCATCTCTGACTTGTCATGGAGCACCTTTAAGCTTATGTGTTTGCGGTGTCTGAATAAAAATCCTTCTTGTTTCTACGACCTCCTGTGTCTCTGTGCAAATCTGTGACCCAAGCGTGACAATATGCTGTGTTATAAACTGAGAATGCAATGCAAAAGTCAAAGTGCAGATGTTAGCAGTGAATAACTGCAGACTACACTAGCAGTCAAAAGTTTTAGACTTTTTCCTTCAGATGTGGGTATGGCGTTAATGTGCCTCCCGCATGCAAGCAGGCCCTCCAAGTTACAGGGAAGACTTGAGGGTTGGTGGCAGGATTTGCACTTCAGCCACTGTAAAAAAAAAATCTCACACTGTTCCAGCGTGGTGCCGAGGTGTCACCCGCTACACTTGGGTCCCAATCCAGGTGGTTCATCACGTGGTGGGTGCGACAATGCGCTATAGCACATGTTCCCAGCCTTATCTCTCTCTCTCTTAATCAGTTGAAATGCAATGAATGGTCTAAAATGGTGAAAAGGTTGTAATGGCCGCCCCTTACCCGGCTGGCAGCTACACCTCCAAGACCTGTGGCCTGGATTAATTACTGAGGTTAAATCTTAATCAAGCCGTACCTTTAACAAATTAAGCCTTTCCCCCACAATCGACGGTGTAAAAAAGCACAAACGAAAAGCAGATATGTAAACTTAAACTGATAAATTGTATTAAATGAAACAGACAAGCTAGACAAATTATAAATATCCCTCCACCAAAGCAACACTGTGACAAATCCCTAGATGAATACAACTACCCCTCCCTTGCCCTTGTAACATATAACAAACAACGCAAATACCAAAAAAGAATGAATGAAATACGGTAATGAACGGTCGTGAACTTGAGTCCGAGTAACAATTGTCCTGAATGCAGATGACTGGTTAACCGATATATGGTGTGTTTGTAATTCCCGGAAACAAAAATGGAACAGCCTCACCGTGTATCCTCGGCGGTGGTGAAAAATGATCCGACCCCGGGGTCTCTCGATGATGAGGGTGTTGGAGTGAGTCCGGCGGAATGAAAAACAAACTGGATGGAAATGCGCGATGTGAAATACGGCAGGTACAGGTGGTTCGTGGTCGTATATCGAAAATCTCCTTCTCTCCTCTTCTCTTGATTGTTTTTATAGTCCTGTGACGAATGTAATTGATTAATTGAAAACCGGTGTTTTCCAGGTTTGGGGCTGCGATCTCCTTCCATCATCGGGGACGGCATTCGCTGACATACACAAACAGTAAACAGGACGATGGAAACAAGACGCACGTGGTACGAACACAAACACTATTACTACTATGTAGCCCCGCTACAAGGTAAGCAGTAAACTGACTGAGGTTTACACTTAAAGTTCAGGTTAGCAAAAACTGAAAATAAATGAAACTTCAGAATATTACATGTGGGCATTCCTCAGGATACAACTACTAGGTTGCAACCTACAGGTATTCTGCAACAATTAAAGAAAATTAAGCCTTGAAAGTGGAAGTAAAACTATTTGCACAGGTGTCCCAACTTCTGTTGATTACTTAAAAACCCTCAGTATGTCTTAAAGCAGAGTTACGATACACTCTGTAGTACTACTTGGACAATATTACACTATCAAATGTTGCAAGTTCCAGTGATAATGACAAGAAAACGGCAATTAACAAATGAAACGAGACAGAGCATTATTACCTTTTGAATTGTAGGCCTTTCATTTAGAGAAATTGAAAAAAAAAAATCAAAGAGTCATTGAGTCCAGTGGTGTCCTACACAATCCAAAGGCAATTGGAAACTGGAAGAAACTCTGATGGGCAGCACGGTGGCGCAGTGGTAGCGCTGCTGCCTCACAGTTAGGAGACCCAGGTTCGCTTCCCGGGTCCTCCCTGCGTGGAGTTTGCATGTTCTCCCGTGTCTGCGTGGGTTTCCTCCGGGTACTCTGGTTTCCTCCCACAGTCCAAAGACATGCAGGTTAGGTGGATTGGCGATTCTAAATTGGCCCTAGTGTGCGCTTGGTGTGTGGGTGTGTTTGTGTGTGTCCTGCGGTGGGTTGGCATCCTGCCTTGTGCCCTGTGTTGGCTGGGATTGGCTCCAGCAGACCCCCGTGACCCTGTGTTCGGATTCAGCGGGTTGGATAATGGATGGATGGAAGAAACTCTGATAGGGAGAGATCCAGCAGAGCCAAAGTCACAAGCCAATCAGAAGACAAGTTTCTGAGGCTCACCAGCTTGTGTGATCACAGGAGCCTCACAGCACAACAACTTCAAGCACAGCGTAACAGTGCAGGTAGGAAAAAGCAAGCGTCAGTTTCTACAGCAAAACCTTGTGCTGCAGGTTTGACATGGCAAGCGTCAGTAAGAAAGCCATTCCTTAAAGGACAAAACAGGGCTATGGACTACTGCAGACTGGAAAAAAGCCTTATGGATCGTTGGATCAAAAGTTGAAATCTTTGGTTTGTGATGAAGAGTGTACTCTGTTGAGTGAGTGACACCAACTGTCAAACATGGAGGAAGAAGTGTGACAATCTGGGGTTCTTTTGCTGGAGGGAGAATTGGTGACTTGCATTCTGAATCACAGTTTGGCTGTTATATCAGCAAACTTTGTGGAATCAAAAATATGAATAAAATTTTGTACCCTTAATGATTCCTTGACTTATTTGTTTATTTGCCATTATTTGTTCTATGCCTTGATTTCATGAAAGATTAAGGCATTAAACTGCATGCATTTCCATTAAAAAAAACAAAAAACTGAGGCGTTCTAAAACATTTTACTGGTGGTGTACATCTCAAATTTTTAATAAAAAGATTGGTTTGGCACAACCAACCACTCATGAACTCATGCTGGCTGTTATTTAGTGTTTTATTTCAAAGTCATATCGTGAAATGAAATGTTATTCCTCTTAAGACAAAATGCAATATAAAATTATAGAATCAAATTCTAAAATAGATACCAAATGTATAAGACATAATTTAAAAATCGGGAGTGGTCTTCCCTCGACTTTCTCGTATACTCGGATATGATGAAGGATATTTAAGGAGTAAACCGCAAGACAATGATTATATTTTATATTATGTACATTAAAGACTCTTAAAGAACCATCAAAAACCAATCAAATCAAATTAATAATATATTGAATAATTATTATAAAAGTAAAGCTGAATAAATTAGATTCTGCAGCTGCATGAATAAAAGGTAAAGTACCACTTACGTTTAGCGGAAATAGCCCAAAAGTTGATAGAAATCTACGTTTTGTACCAAATACTTGTATGCAAAATTTGGTTGACCTAAATGAAAGCATATTCAAGTTATCGTGTTTACACACACAGACACGCACAATTCCAAAAATGGTATTTTCGGACTCAGGGAGGACTGAAATGTTGAGATTCATCAAAATCTCGACATGGAATTTTTGCAGGATTCCAATATTTTCCATACACTTCGTGTACGAGAACGTCAGGGAGGTCTAAAACATCGAGATTCACCAAAATCTCAAAATCGAATTTTTGGACGTATACGAGAAAGTAAAAAAACCCATAACACAAGTACAGTTAAAATGCCTAGTTACCTGTAACTGAACTACGACAGATAGCAAATGGCAGGATGCAATAAATAAAGCAAAAACACAGAATTGTTCAATTAAAAATGTGACATGGTAAATATAATGCATTATGAATTTGATTCACAGAGATTGGCAGACAGAATGTTTAGCAGACCAAGCCTTAGATTGGGGAAGGGCAGGGGTGTTTTTGAGTCTCACTGTCCTGGCAATCAGTGCTGTAAGAATTCTGTTTCTGGACTTCTCTAGCACCTTCAACACCATCCAACCTCTGCTCCTTAGGGACAAGCTGACAGAGATGGGAGTAGATTCATACCTAGTGGCATCGGTGGATCGTGGACTATCTTACAGACAGACCTCAGTATGTGCGTCTCGGGAACTGCAGGTCTGACATTGTGGTCAGCAGCACAGGAGCTCCGCAGGGGACTGGACTTTCTCCGGTCCTGTTCAGCCAACATACATTGGACTTCCAATACAACTCGGAGTCCTGCCACGTGCAAAAGTTCGCTGACGACACTGCTATGGTGGGCTGCATCAGGAGTGGGCAGGAGGAGGAGTATAGGAACCTAATCAAGGACTTTGTTAAATGGTGCGATTCAAACCACCTACACCTGAACACCAGAAAAACTAAGGAGCTGGTGGTAGATTTTAGGAGGCCCAGACCCCTCATGGACCCCATGATCATCAGAGGTGACTGTGCAGAGGGTACAGACCTATAAATACCTGAGAGTGCAGCTGGATGATAAATTGGACTGGACTGCCAATACTGATGCTCTGTAGAAGAGAGGACAGAGCCGGCTATACTTCCTTAGAAGGCTGGCGTCCTTCAACATCTGCAATAAGATGCTGCAGATGTTCTACCAGACGGTTGTGGCGAGCGCCCTCTTCTACACGGTGGTGTGCTGGGGAGGCAGTATAAAAAAGAGGGACACCTCACGCCTGGACAAACTGGTAAGGAAGGCAGGCTCTATTGTAGGCACAGAGCTGGACAGTTTGACATCTGTGGCAGAGCGACGGGCACTGAGCAGACTCCTGTCAATCATGGAGAATCAGACTGAGGAGATTGTTCCTCCTCCACACTATGCAACTCTTCAATTCCACCCGGGGGGGGTAAACGTTAACATTATACAAAGTTACTAGCCGAGGCCCCGTAGCATATGGCGGTGTAAGAATAGGAACGGAAAATGGTGAGAAAGGAATTCAGTATAACAAAGGCTTAGGAAACCACCGTTGCAGTTTAACGAAAATAGCAAGGAGCAAAACCAATGCCAATGGTCGAGAGAGTACCTTCCTGTAGCGGGCTACGGAAAACAGACATATATAGATAGATGCCGCATTCACTGTGTTACCCAGTCGACACGATAAGTCAGTGACATTCTATGATCTGCTTCTCACAACTGAAGAGGGCAGCGTGGTGGATGTTTGCCAACACAAGCGTTACCTGGTAGGTAACCACCCATGCAATCAGAATTTGATTCAGACTACGAATGCCATGAATGTAATTACCTCGATCTACATGCTGTCAAGTAAACGAACCACACACTGTGTCGCAATGTAAAGGGCGAAGCACGTGTCGCGTACTCTTTGCATTAATTGACAGTAAAACAATGCAATATATATATATATATATATCATTTTTAATGTAGGTAGATCATTTCGACCTGGTCATTTTAAAAGTAGCTTGCAAGCCGAAAAAGTGTGGGCACCCCAGAACTAGATACATGTACTTATATGACAGCATAAACTGATTGTAGATAAAGTTAGTCTTTTATTGGTGTCAACATATTGCAGTAGTTTTATTAAAAATAAGTGTCGGTCATTCTAAAACCGTTCACATGTGAGATGCCCGTGCACTGTGTCAATCCCGGGTGCCTGGGATTCCCGGGAATGACATGCGGGATTCCCGAATTCCCGGGAATGGATAAACCCGTCCGGGAATGGATTCCCTAGTACGCATGCCTCGAAAATTTTAGACCAATTTCTAACCTGCCTTTCTTAAGTAAAGTTCTGGAGAAGGCAGCCATTATGCAGCTAAATGACCACCTCAATAAACAATGCTATTCTTGATAAGTTTCAGTCGGGTTTCTGAACAAATCACAGCACAGAAACTGCACTTGTTAAAGTAGTAAATGACTTGCGGGTAAATGCAGACAGAGGCCGTGTATCTGTTCTCATCCTCTTAGATCCGAGTGCCGCATTCGATACCACTGATCACAATATTCTTAGAAATCGCCTTAGTCAGTGTGTGGGCCTCTCTCGTAGGGTCTTAAATTGGTTTGAATCATACCTGGCAGGTAGAAAATTCTTTGTAAGTTGTGGTAATTATACTTCAAAGACCCCTGATATTCTATATGGTGTTCCACAAGGCTCTATCCTGGGTCCGCTGCTCTTTTCGATCTACATGCCTCCGTTAGGTCAGATTATTTCAGGGCATAACGTGAGCTACCACAGCTATACTGATGACACACAGCTGTATTTATCAATAGCACCCCGATGACCCCGACATTGTTGTTTCACTAACACAATGTCTTACTTGTGTTTCTAATTGGATGAATAGTAATTTTCTCAAACTAAACAAAGAGAAAACTGAAATTTTTAGTGATTGGCAATAACAGATATAATGAGGATATTAGAAATAAACTTGATGCATTAGGATTAAATGTCAAGACGGAGGTAAATAATTTAGGGGTAACTATTGACTCTGACCTAAATTTTAAATCGCATATTAATCAGATCACGAGGACTTTCACTTAAGAAATACAGCAAAAGTTAGACATCTTATATCATTGAAAGATGCTGGGAAATGAGTTCATGCTTTTGTTTTCAGTCGACTAGATTACTGTAATGCACTCCTCTCAGGACCATCCAAAAAAGACATAAATCAGTTACAAAGAGTGCAAAATGCAGCTGCTAGAATCCTAACTAGGAAAAGAAAATCTGAGCACATCACGTCAATCCTAGCGTCACTACACTGGTTACCTGTGTCATTCAGAATTGACCTTAAAATTCTTCCTATGTTTTAGAAAGCCTTCAATAATCTGCTCCATCTTATATCTCAGAATGTCTCTCACCTTACACTCCAAACCTTAACCTTAGATCTTCAAATGAGTGTCTGCTTAGAATTCCAAGAGCTAAACTTAAAAGAAGTGGTCAGGTGGGCAGCCTTCTGCTATCATATACCTAAAATATGGAATCGCCTGCCAATAGGAATTCGCCAGGCTGATACGGTGGAGCACCCTTAAAAAAACTGCTAAAAACACCACTTTAACATGGCTTTCTCAAAACTTCATTTTAGTTTAACCCTGATGCTCTGTATATTCAATTAATTATCATTACTATTCATGGGGACTTCAAAATCCCTACTAACCCCTACTCTCTCTTCTGTTTCTTTTTCTGGTTTTCTGTGGTGGCAACCTGCGCCACCACCACCTGATCAAAGCACCGTGATGTCCCTACATGGACTAAAGGCCAGAAGTCCACGTGACCGTCATCATCAAGTCCTTCCATGAGAACCCTGAATACAATGAGGACTGATCATTTATGTGAGGTAGAATGCCCAGAGGGCGCTGGGTGGTCTTGTGGCCCCTGCAGATTTTATTTTTTCTCCAGCCATTGAGTTTTTTTTGTTTTTCCTGTCCTCCCTGGCCATCAGGCCTTACTCTTATTCTATATTAATTACTGTTCTCTGATTTTAATGCTTACTTTGTCTTTTTTCTCTTTCTTCATCATTTAATGCACTTTGAGCTCCATTATTTGTATGAAAATGTGCTATAGAAATAAAGGTTCTTGTTGTCATTGTTGTCTGGCGCTTTAAAATCTGTAAATTCTGAGCTTCAATTTATATCTGCCTGATGCATTTCATTTATTTCTTCATTTATAAAGACCTGTGCAAAGTATTAATTTAGTTCATGGGCTATTGGTTGCACGTTTTAGTGAAACCTTTAAAAACCTATCACTCTGCATACATGAGCAGCAAGGCGTCAAAAGCCATGACCGTCTACATATACAGGAATCACTTACCTTAACTTCATCCTTTTGGAAAGGAAGAGTGAATTCTCCATGAAGAAGCCCATTTTTCTCAAAAAACACAATATCATACTTGTTGGGTTTCCGCTGTGCTGATGCAATCAAACTTCCAGAAGGTCTGAAATGGGAATAAAAAGAAAAAAAATGTATTAAAACATATTACATTATTAAAAAGGAAGCATGGTGGCACACAGTACCCACAGTAAGGAGTCCAGAGTTCACGTCACAAGTCCTCTCTGCTGGACTCTGCATGTTCTCCCCATGTCTGTGTGGGTTTTCTCTTACAGTTCAAAGACCTGCAGGTTACGTGAACTGGTGACAATAAATTGGCCCGTGTGTGTGTGTTGTGTTTACCCAGCGATGGGCTGACGCCCTGCAGAGGGTTTGTTCCTTCCTTGTGCCCTATGATAGCCGGGATAGGCCTGTGCACCCCCATGACCCTGGTCTAGATTAAGAGGGCTAGAAAATGACATTATTAAAAAAATGGGTACAAAGAAGGTGTGACAGGCACCTGGCGTCCATGCACACTGTATTCAGGGGGAGCAGCCCTGGACAGTGCAATACCTCCCCCTGGATGCTAGATGGCCACCCGCCTGGGCTGGTGTAGTGCCTCGGTTTCCCACAGGGCTCCCTGGGAATTGGAGTTGGGGGCAGCCCTGTTGGGTCCCGCAGGTACCTCCAGGGGTGCAGTGTTTGGGACACCTGAGCCCGTGTGGGCAACAGCTTCATCACACCTGGAAGTGCCGCCAGATCTTGGTGATCAAACACCTGTAATACTTCCAGGTGACCTATAAAAGGGAGCCAGCAACCACCACTCATCTGCCAGAGTCGGGTGGAGGAGGACAAGGTTGTGAGGGAGGAGTGGTGGTGCCAAGGAAGAGAAGAGTGCTTGTGCTTGTGCTGTACTGGTGTTTGGGACTGTGTTGTGGCTGGGGGGAATACGTGCCCTCCAGCTGAAGAGTAATAAAAATCCTTTTATTTTACAAGTGTCTAAAGTGTCCAATCTGTGTCGGGTCAGGCGCTATATAGTGCCTTTCACAAAGGATTAAACCAGGCTAACAGGAACTTTGACTAGTGTTTAATAAAAGTACCCAGCATTGCATTGGTATAAATGACACAGGAGAAAAAAAAAATAAAACCGCCATTTAGAAATTGAACATTGCTGAACACAACTCAATAACAAAGCTTAATCACTATTTCAAGATGGCGCCGACTGGTGTATATATTTAGAACCTGCCAAATCTATACTAATAAAAGGCAAAGCCCTCACTCACTCACTCACTCACTCACTCATCACTAATTCTCCAACTTCCCAAGTGGGTGGAAGGCTGAAATTTGGCAGGTTCATTCCTTACAGCTTCCTTACAAAAGTTGGGCAGGTTTTATATCGAAATTCTATGCGTAATGGTCATAACTGGAAGCTGTTTTTCTCCATTTACTGTAATGGAGATGAGCTTGAACGCTTTGGGGCGGAGTTTCGTGTGACATCATCACGCCTCCCACGTAATCACGCAGTACATAGAAAACCAGGAAGACCTCCAAAAAGCGCTGAAGAAAACATGCATTATATAATTGAGAAGGCAGCGAAACAATAAGAAGCGAGCGAGTTCTGCTACTTCGGAAACAAAGCACGATGTAAACCTACACTTTAAATTAAGTTCATAGACAGGCTGCGCTGGCGTTTGTAATTTAGTGCCTGCCCATATAAGGCCGTCCGTCAGCGGCAATCCAATAGCAAACTGCCACGGGTAAATATTCACGGGTGAAGGACTGTGCTTATGGAGAGGAAGATGAGATGGTCAGGGTGGTGTTTGACACAAACTCAGCGAAACTGCGAGAGAAAGTTTTAAGTGCCAGGACTAAGGTAACATTAAATACAGCCATGGACATAGCACGAGATGGCACCAGCACAGCTGGGAAACTTCGATGCATGTACACCGAGTGGCTCACGTGAACTGGACGCGAGTGCACAGATAAAAGCAACAGTTCCAAAGAGCTGAACAAAACCAATTACACAATTGAAAAGGCAGCAAAAATATGAAGCGTCTGATACATACAAGCATATTCATAAATCCAGCTACTGTGGAAACAAAGCACACGTTGGAAAAGTCAATGTCCCGCTAAAGGAAGACAGTGTAAAAAAAACCCGTGCATGCAGTGTGTCAGGTCTCAGATAAAGAAGAAGACGAGCTGTTTATTGATGCAGTAAGAAACGAATCGATGAATGAAACCTGTCATCTTTACAACGATTGACAAACACGGAATGTAACTTGAACACAACACATCCTACAAATACGAACCTGATTGAAAGAAATAATGATAATCAAATCCTTGATGACAGCAACACTCAGTAACACTCACAAAACAAATACTGTATATTGACAGTCATGTTACGTTATTTTTAAAATGTTCCCTTTTCTTTTCTAGCTTTTTAACACACTACTTCTCCTGCGATACGCTGGGTATATATATATGTATATATATATATCCCGATCTACATACTCGAATAATGGATACTTTATTCGCCATCAATGATTGTTTTGGTAAAGCCATACTCAGTGTATTCATTAGATGAACGGTAAAAAGTAAAAGCGAGGGAGGATGACTAATTGAGGCATGCAGGCTGTAGTGCGTCAACTCTATCTGAATTTGCGATCACATTTGAAAAAATATATCTTTTCAAGTTCTATTTAGTCCATATGTGTCAAACTCAAGGGCCACATCCGGCCCGGCGTGTAATTATATCCGCCAGCGGATCATTTTATATACTGTATTATTGTTATTAAAGCCCGGGTATATGAAGCGCTGGTAACACAATAAACTACAGATCCCATAATGCAGCGCTTCAGCTGCCTTGCCGAACACTTACCGCGTTAATCAAGTCTAGCTTATGATGCTGCAAGTTATTGCGAAGCTAGCTCACACGATGCTGAAGAGAAAAGTTGATTCTGAAAATAGAGCCTTTAAAACCGATGGGAGGCTGAGTATATGTTTACTGAACCCGTGTGTCTCATTTGTGGAGCTAATGTGGCTGTAATTACAGAATTTAATCTAAGACGGCACTATGAGACAAAACATCAGGGTAACCTGAATGCAATGCAGAAGATACAGAAAGCAGAAGAATTAAATAAGAATCTGACACTTCAGCGGACGTTTTTACCCGTGCACAATCACAAAGTGATTTGAAGTGAAGCTGCTTTTATGGGAGACACAAATGCACCAGTTCACCTTGCCCCACTTTCCCTGTTGCCAAGTAATGTTGAACCAAGTCGTCACTACGGTGTTCCCAAATACGCACTTTGCTGATAAACTGAACGCACTGCGCACTGAGTTTGCACGGCGCTTTGGTGACTTTCATGTTACGTTATTTTCAAAATGTTTCCTTTTCTTTTTCATTGCTTCTTTAACACACTACTTCTCCGCTGCGAAGCGCGGGTATTTTGCTAGTAATAATATGTAATACACACACACACACACAAGTTCTTTGCAAGAAAAAGCTAGTTATGTTCTTTATCATATTTATAAGAAACACACACAAAACTGTAATGAAAATAAACATAAAAATAAAATCAAAGTGCGGTGTGTGGAAATTTGAAGTTCTCTGCTATGGCCTACACAACAGAGCATAACGAAGTTAAAGTGGGAAAAAATAGGTCCACCTTAGGACTCTACCATAAAAAAACAACACCACAAAATCTAAAAGTATCTGCCAAAAATACCTGTGTGATTTTGTTTGAATTTTTTTCTGTAGGGAGATTATCTCAAATGCGTTGGCACAGTTTAAACATTTCATAATCAAAAGATACATCAGGCCTCCTATTTTTAGCATATAATACAATAAAACGCTACCACACTTACTTCCAAGACAATGGCTGCTCCAAGCCATTTACTTGCTCACTGGTTGATTGGAGAACACACTCTCTGTTCCACACTCGCACTTTCCGAGCACCTATACAATATGAAGAGTAATTTGTCAAACAATGTTTTGCATATCTTTATTCATGAAAAAGTATTTTTTATAAATACTACGGGGCATCGCCCACCTCCAGGTTTGGTTAACTGGATATACAACTTAAAGAGATTGTTATTTTCATGGGAATTGTTACATACTCTTTCAATTCTATGTTGCATCGCTTCTCCGTAATCATAAATATATACCCTGACCGAATCGTGGTTTCTTCGAAATTAAACTTATTATAGCTTTAGATGTTACGGAACCAAAGATTCTCATAGCGTATGGTCCATTATCACGTAAATCTACGTTTTGAGCACTGAATGATGCGAACGTAAAAAGATTATTGTAGACTCGGATATTTTGCCTGTAGTGTTTGTGGATTTCACTTTCACCAAACAACCAGTCTTTTAATTCCCGCGGATACGCCTCTTCATTGGGAAGCAGCACTACTTTTCCCTGATGGCGACACGAATTCACCAACGTACAAGTCTCCGACTTAAACTTTAAAGTTTTACAATATCTACACACTTCTGACATATCACTTATGCCCATATATTCAATCTCTTTTTGCTGTTCTGTTATTTCACTGAGTAATAATTTCCATTTATTTGTGCTAATGCGATCTTTACTTTCTTTTTTCTGATACTTTTGAATTTTACTGCTTTCATATTCTTGAACTTGCTCTGCATGTGTATCGCGCCAACGTTTTTGAAAGTCTTTTATTTCTGACCTCATACATATTTGTACACCTAACCACACTCTTAGGTCCTCTACAGCTGGTCTTCTCATCAAACCCGCATGCCCGATCACCGAGGTCTCCAGGGCATTTAGCCGTAGTGCTCCTCGTCTTTGGCACTCACTACCACAAAACATTCGGGTCACAGATTCCCTACCTATTTTCACATCTCGTCATAAGATTTATTTAGATTAGCTTACACTACATGATCTTAGGCTGTATTCTTATTGCTGTATTTTCAGTTCTATAGATACATGTGTATGTGTACATGCATGATTTTGTTGGTTTAATGATTTTATTATCTGTATGGTGTCCTTGGGTGTTTAGAAAGGCGCCTTGAAATAAAATGCACTATTATTATTATCTGGGGTGGGCTGGCACCCTGCCCGGTGTTTGTTTCCTGCCTTGCGCCCTTGTGTTGGCTGAGATTTGCTCCAGCGGACCCCCGTGGCCTTGTAGTTAGGATATAGTGGGTTGGATACTGGATGGATGGATGGATATTATTATTATTTTTTAAATGCTATCCATACTGTTTTGTTCACAGCTATCTTTGGCAAGAGGAAGGCAGGAATCTTTAGATTCAAGTAACAAATTAATTTTCCAAAGACATGCTGCACATCAGTTGTGCTTACACACACTGCCATGAGAAGACACCAATTTTTGTAGTCTCTCTATTATAATAAAAAACTCCAGGGACGAAATGAGACTTTTTAGGCTGGGACGAGACGTGACTTTTTCAGAGAGATACTTTCATGTCCCGCGAGACGAGACTTTGTGCCAAGAGATTTAACCACAACCGGGGCCGGAAATAAAAGACAAAGAGTAGATGGCAAAGTAGAACATTGTAAAAAAATTCAAAAACGTTGGCGAGATACACATGCAGAGCAGGTTAAATATACTGAAAGTACTAAAATTCAAAAGTCTTAAAAAAACTAAAAGTAAAGATCGCATTAGTGCAAACAAATGGAAATGATTACTCGGTGAAATAACGGAACAGCGAAAAGAGATCCAATACAGGGGGTCCTCGGGTGACGACACAGTTCCGTTCCTACAACAGTGATGTAACCCGAATTTTGGTGCAAGTCAAAAGACACTCTAGCCTAAGTCACTTACCTATCTTAACATATTTGCAAAATCATAATCTAAAACATAAAAACACAAAATCTAAGCCTGAGAAAAAAGAAAAGGACATAAATATACTGTACTGTACACTGTACTGTAGTAACAGAAAAAATGAGTGTAAAAAATGAGTGTAATTACCTTGTATTCATTCTCATGTCTCAATTTTTTTAAGTTTTTATGGGAGTGAGCATTGTAAACTCGAAACGTTGTAACCCGAGGACCCCCTGTATATTGTTCGGATTCAAATTTTAAGTCGGAGACTTGTAGATCGTCTAATTCGTGTTGCCATCAGGGAATAGTAATGTTTCTTCCCAATGAAGAGGCGTATGCGCGAGAATTAAAAGATCTGTTGTTTGGTGAAAGTGAAATCCACATACGTGAGCGGCAGAGACACAAAGTGGCTGGCGCGTAGCATAGGCTACGGGGTTGGCGAGTGAAGCCCCCTAGTTCTAAAAAAAAAACAGATATCCCAGATACAAGCTTAAGTTCATACATTAATTACTTTTTCTACTTTGCTATGGACATGAAAAACTTATTAAAAGTTATTAAGATGCAAAGATCTCTCAATTATTTTTTTTCTTCTTGAATGGACATACCTGTTTCTGGACAAATAGCACTGATGGCAAAAAACTGCCCATCTCCTCTCCATGTGGTACGCACCCTTTGATCATCCCATGGTAGAGCTGGCTGCACTGCCTATTAACAAGGAATAAAATTTAAATGAAAGAAATTTTGTTATTCAGAGATACATTGAAAATAAACTGACTCCATTTATAATAAGCTGCCACACGTCTCCTAAGTGAATTACTGAACACAAATGCACAGTACAGCATTTTTACAATTGAAATGACTTATACTAATTTAAAGAGGCTATCAAATCCCATACCAAATGGCATATAACATATAGACATAGTGAACAGAGAGACAAATAAATAAACACTTTGTACTTTTAATTAAGGTAGATAATTCTCTATCACAAGTCAAACCTGAAAGAGTTCCTAACTTTGAGCAATTCAGTTTATGCTTATATTATCCTGTGCTATACCTTGTGGCGAGTGGCTGGGGCTGCTACCCAGCCGGGACGCCCAGGAAGATCAGAGGAGGACTTGCGCCTCCTCCAGACCACAAGGGGATGACCTCCCTGGTGGCTTTGGGGACCACGGATACACAGCTTTGAAGCTCAGCCCTGTAGGGGCCCGTGGTCACCGCCAGGGGGCACCCCGACGCCTATGGAGCCCTGGACCTCAGCACTTCCGGAAGTGCTGGGGGAAAGAGGATCAGGAACACCCAGAGTGCTTCCGGATGCAGAGCCGGTACTTCCACCACACTGGGGAGTGCCGGTGGAAGATTGCCGGGAAGCACCTAAAACACATCCGGGTGTGTATAAAAGGGGCCGCCTCCCTCCATTCGAGGCTGGAGTCGGGTGGAAGAGGACAGAGCTCGGGAGGAGAGGAAAGAGGCGGCCTGAAAAGTAAAGGCATTGTGAAGAGATGCCTGGACTTTGGGGTGATTGGTGCTGCGGCACTGGGTTGTGTGTGTGTTCCACCTTTAATAAGTAAATAGTAAAGTTAAAGTAAAGTTCCACCTTTGTAAATAGTGTAAATAAAAAGTGTGTGGTGCTTCAAGAACCATGTCTACCTGACTGTGTCTGGGCTGTTCCCCACAGCCTTTGCTAAGAAACATACAATCAGTCCCACTTTAAATAGTAGTTAACTGCCAGAGACCTTGATAAAATAACAGAAAAACAGATGTGTTTTTTTCCGCCATTCACGACTAATGAACAGTTTAAAGAAGAGCTGCTTGGTATACAAGAGCTTTCATTCAGGAACAAAAATATAAAAGGATTCTCCCAGAAACAACTCTTAACAAGGCGACATAAAGACCCCAAAAAATGAATATCACTGCAGCAAAAGTAACTATCATGTGGTTAAAAAACAGAAGAAAAAACAACTTTTTATTTATTTATTGAAAACTGTTTCAGAGAAAGGGGAGTTCAAATTTTGGCATCTCTGCAACAGACCCAAACCCTAAGTGGTTAAACATCCATTTAAAAAAGGCTGAATTATAACTGCCTCTTAGCTGTGGTGAGCATTAATTCATAGAAATGCAATGAACTGTATAGTTCCAAACCAAAATTATCAGACAAACAAATGATTTGTTAAAATGAAAACTATTTTGCATGCTAAGCACATCTGCTTTTTAAAGCATTACACATTCCTAGGTTTTATAATTAAAGCCTGTCAGCAAGAGGTATAATGCTTCATTGCTGTAATTGTCTTTCTGAAAACCTTTCTGTCATTAAAACTACGCTGCTTTAGAGTTTAATCTTCTTCTTTCGGCTGCTCCTGTTAGGGGTTGCCACAGCGGATCATCTTCTTCCATCTCTTGCTGTCCTCGTCCTCTTGCTCTGTCACACCCATCACCTGCATGTCCTCTCTCACCACATCCATAAACCTTCTCTTAGGCCTTCCTCTTCTCCTCTTACCTGGCAGCTCTACCCTTAGCACCCTTCTCTCAGTATACCACTCATCTCTCCTCCTCACATGTCCAAACCAATGCAATCTCGAGTCTCTGACTTTGTCTCCTAAGTGTCCCACCTGAGATGACCCTCTAATGTCCTCATTTCTAATCCTGTCCTCCATCATCATCACACCCAATGCAAATCTTAACATCTTTAACTCTGCCACCTCCTGCTCAGTCTCCTGTTTTTTGGTCAGTACCACCGTCTCCGGCCCATATAACATAACTGGTATTAGAGGTAAATAGCTTTAATAAGACAGGAAAAAACTAGTTTGGTGTGCTTTTCTCAATCTTTTTCTTCTTTTTTCAGCTGCCCCCGTTAGGGGTCGCCACAGCAGATCATCTTTTTCCATATCTTCCTCTCCTCGACATCTTGCTCTGTCACACCCATCACCTGCATGTCCTCTCTCACCACATCCATAAACCTTCTCTTAGGCCTTCCTCTTCTCCACTTACCTGACAGCTCTATCGTTAACATCCTTTTCCCAGTATACCCCTCATCTCTCCTCTGCACATGTCCAAACCAACGCAATCTCGCCTCTCTGACTTTGTCGTCCAACCATCCAACCTGAGCCGACCCTCTAATGTCCTCATTTCTAATTCTGTCCATCCTTGTCACACCCAATTCAAATCTTGACATTTTTAACTCTGCCACCTCTATTTTGGTCAGTGCCACCGTCTCCAACCCATATAACACAACTGGTTTTAGAGGTAAATAAAATATTAAAACGGTTTTTCTAAAATTAAGACATGAAAAAAGGAGTATTGTGTACTTTTCTCAATAATAATGTCCACATGTGGACAAAATTGTTGGTACCCTTCAGTCAATGAAAGAAAAACTCACAATGGTCACAGAAATAACTTTAATCTGACAAAAGTAATAATAAATAAAAATTCTATGAAATTTAACCAATGAAAGTCAGACATTGCTTTTCAACCATGCTTCAACAGAATTATTTAAAAAAATAAACTCATGAAACAGGCCTGGACAAAAATGATGGTACCCCTAACTTAATATTTTGTTGCACAACCTTTTGAGGCAATCACTGCAATCAAACGATTCCTGTAACTGTCAATGAGACTTCTGCACTTCTCAGCAGGTATTTTGGCCCACTCCTCATGAGCAAACTGCTCCAGTTGTCTCAGGTTTGAAGGGTGCCTTTTCCAGACGGCATGTTTCAGCTCTTTCCAAAGATGCTCAATAGGATTGAGGTCAGGGCTCATAGAAGGCCACTTTAGAATAGTCCAATGTTTTCCTCTTAGCCATTCTTGGGTGTTTTGTGTGTTTTGGGTCATTGTCCTGTTGCAAGACCCATGACCTGCGACTGAGACCAAGCTTTCTGACACTGGCCAGCACATTTCTCTCTAGAATCCCTTGATAGTCTTGAGATTTCATTGTACCCTGCACAGATTCAAGACACCCTGTGCCAGATGCAGCAAAGCAGCCCCAGAACATAACAGAGCCTCCTCCATGTTTCACAGAAGGGACAGTGTTCTTTTCTTGATATGCTTCATTTTTCCGTCTGTGAACATAGAGCTGATGTGCCTTGGCAAAAAGTTCAATTTTTGTCTCATCTGTCCATAGGACATTCTCCCAGAATCTTTGTGGCTTGTCCACATGTAGTTTGGCAAATTCCAGTCTGGCTTTTTTATGATTTGTTTTCAACAATGGTGTCCTCCTTGGTCGTCTCCCATGAAGTCCACTTTGGCTCAAACAACGACGGATGGTGCGATCTGACACTGATGTTCCTTGAGCTTGAAGTTCACCTTGGATCTCTTTAGAAGTTTTTCTGGGCTCTTTTGTTACCATTCGTATTATCCGTCTCTTTGATTTGTCATCAATTTTCCTCCTGCAGTCACGTCCAGGGAGGTTGGCTACAGTCCCATGGATCTTAAATTTCTGAATAATATGTGCAACTGTAGTCACAGGAACATCAAGCTGCTTCGAGATGGTCTTATAGCCTTTACCTTTGACATGCTTGTCTATAATTTTCTTTCTAATCTCCTGAGACAACTCTTTCCTTTGCTTCCTCTGGTCCATGTTGAGTGTGGTACACACCATGTCACCAAACAACACAGTGACTACCTGGAGCCCTATATATAGGTCCACTGACTGATTACAAGATTGTAGACACCTGTGATGCTAATTAGTGGACACACCTTGGATTAACATGTCCCTTTGGTCACATTATTTTCAGTCTTTTCTAGGGGTACCATCATTTTTGTCCAGGCCTGTTTCATGAGTTTATTTTTTAAATAATTCTGTTGAAGCATGGTTGAAAATCAATGTCTGACTTTCATTGGTTAAATTTCATAGAATTTTTATTTATTATTACTTTTGTCAGATTAAAGTTATTTCTGTGACCATTTTGAGTTTTTCTTTCATTGACTGAAGGGTACCAACAATTTTGTCCACGTGTGTATTTGAGAAGGATCATGCTATTTAAATTTTCATCCAAAGTCAATGATGAATCCCGGAAAAAGAAAAATGCACTTGAGGCGGGTTTTGGAGTTCCAGTTTATTTAATTTTGCAATTCTTGTGCCAGCTACTTCACATACACCACATTCATGAATCTCATTTTCACTCGATAACCTCCTATAAGTAAAGCACTGTGAAACTTCACTACATTATAGAAAGCCATTGGTTTGGATAGAAATTCAGCTTTTTAGGTTTTTAAGGAGTACAATTTTCAGCAAAGGAGTAAAAAAAAAAAAAGAATAGGAAATTATATGGAAGGTGGTGCTTTATGCTCAAACAGAACTTAAAATTTAATTTTAACATGATAATCTCTTGGGCATTAGGACACAAGGGGTAGCTTACTTTGATAAGCTAGAGGGGAAAAAGTACAGGGTGGTCCAGATCCATCCATCCATCCATCCATTCTCTTCCGCTTATCCGAGGTCGGGTCGCGGGGGCAGCAGCTTAAGCAGAGAGGCCCAGACTTCCCTCTCCCCCCACTTCTTCCAGCTCTTCCGGAGAATCCCAATGTTCCCAGGCCAGCCGGAGACATAGTCCCTCCAGCGTGTCCTGGGTCTTCCCCGGGCCTCCTCCCGTTGGGCGTGCCGGAACACCTCACCAGGGAGGCGTCCAGGAGGCATCCTGATCAGATGCCCGAGCCACCTCATGTGACTCGTCTCGATGCGGAGGAGCAGCGGCTCTACTCTGAGCCCCTCCTGGATGACTGAGCTTCTCACCCTATCTTTAAGGGAAAGCCCAGACACCCTGCGGAGGAAACTCATTTCAGCCGCTTGTATTCGCGATCTCGTTCTTTCGGTCACTACCCATAGCTCATGACCATAGGTGAGGGTAGGAAGGTAAATCGACTGGTAAATTGAGAGCTTTGCCTTACGGCTCAGCACCTTTTTCACCACGACAGACCGATGCAGAGCCCGCATCACTGCGGATGCTGCACCGCTCCACCTGCCGATCTCGCGCTCCATTCTTCCCTCACTCGTGAACAAGACCCCGAGATACTTGAACTCCTCCACTTGGGGCAGGATCTCTCCCCCAACCCTGAGAGGGCACTCCACCAGATCTAATTATGCAATTTTCATTACACTATAACTTTATTAAGTTTATTACACAAAGAATTCACAAAAAATTATTTTTGTTGCCGATAGATGGCAGCACCTTCCCTGCATTCCAAAATAGCAGGAAGACGGTTGTCAGTCGAAAAGCAGGCGCGATGTGTTCGCCTTTTCTCGATAATGGCCAATGTTTCCGAAGTGCAGGATGTTGGAGGAATTTGGAGCGCCTGCACTGCATAGGAACACGATCTACCAAATCAACGAAATGTTTGACCGGACTGGTAGCGCCAATCACCCAAAAAATCCCGGACCATCGAGAAGTATGCGAACTGACGACATGAAGAATCGTCTTCGCGCCGAACTGGAATCGTCCCCGCATAAATCAAAGTGAATGAAATGAATGAAAAATACGCCCTAACATCCAGGACTTCTTCATGCTCTCAATGAGGACGACTTCGACAGGAGGACTGAGTTTTCGGAAGCGTGGCTGGCAAGATTGGAAGGGACTCGAAATGTGGTGGGGACTGATGAGGCCATTTTCCAGATATCTGACAACTGTGTCTTTTGGCATGCAGACAAACCCCACATTACCATTGAAGTCGAACACAAGTCCTCGGGAGTGATGGTATGGGCTGGTGTGTCGTCTTATGGTATCGTTGGCCTGTATTTCCTTGAAGAAAATGTCACAGGGGACAGGTACCTCAACCTGCTTGTGAAGGATGTCATCCCAGAACTGCAGAACAGACAGAACTTCAACCATATGTGGTAGCAACAGGACGGGGCTCCACCTCACTTTGCGATAAACGTGAGGAACTTCCTTGACCAACAGCTTGCAAACCGGCGGTTAGGACATCAAGGGCCTGTTGAGTGGCCTCCATGGTCGCCTGACCTTACCCCACCAGACTTTTTTCTTTAGGGATATCTTAAGGACGAGGTCCACACACATCTTATTGACAGATTGGAGGATCTGTGCCTGGCAATTGTTGAGGAGTTCAGGAAAGTTCCTGTGTTCCTGTGATGCTCTAGCCAGAAGACTCCGAGCCTGTATCCAACTGAATGGAGGACACGTGGGACATTACATTGAAAATCAGTGAATTAATTCAATGTAAGTCCATTTTCATTTATTACAAGATATTTTGAACAATTCTTTTGTCTTGCATTGTATTAAAACTTGCATAATTAGATCTGGACCACCCTTTATGCACTATTTATAAAGGGGCACTGAAAGAGCATCTAGAAACCGAGGTATCTAATATATTGGAGCAAAGAAATGAGTATTCATTGTCCATGTAGGCATAAAGAAAACCAAATTGAATTGTCTAGAAATTTACCCACGGCAAGCTTGTGATGTCGTGCCAAAAAAGTCCTAAAACATGGAGACAAACCTACCATTTTCTTCTTTTGAGCAGCTTGTTTCCCTTCTGAGCCATGAAACTGAGTTTCTTTCTTGCCCCATCCAACTGTGATGAATTTGCCTGCAAGAAAAGTTATTTTGTTTTTTCAAATTGTGTTGAGCTTATAAATCACACCTTAATGAATTATTATGACATTTATGGTAAATTGATGGTTTTCTAATGTCAGATGATGCAGCACATGACCTTCACATTCAGTTATGGAGGGTGGATTAGGAATTGTTTAGTTGAGTAAAGAATGTCGTCACATGAGCAACACAGTGTGCAATACTACTCTAGATTTTTTCATTGTGTAATGTCACTCCGTGTTCTGCTATCTCTCTCTCTATTATATACTTGTACATGTAAAGTAGTCCGTGTACAGCTTGTATCACAGTGTAAATTTGCTGTCCCCTCAAAATAACTCAACACACAGCCATTAATGTCTAAAACGGTGGGAACAAAAGTGAGTAACACCCCTAAGTGAAAACGTCCAAATTGTGCCCAATTAGCCATTTTCCCTCCCCGGTGTCATGTGGCTCATTAGTGTTACAAGGTCTCAGGTGTGTTAAATTTGGTGTTATCGCTCACACACTCTCTCATACTGGTCACTGGAAGTTCAACATGGCACCTCATGGCAAAGAACTCTCCAAGGATCTGAAAAAAAAAAGAATTGTTGCTCTCTATAAAGATGGCCGAGGCTATAAGAAGATTGTCAACACCCTCAAACTGAGCTACAGCACGGTGGCCAAGACCATACAGCGAGAGGTTTAACAGGACAGGTTCCACTCAGAACAGGCCTCGCCATGGTTGACCAAAGACGTTGAGTGCACGTGCTCAGCGTCATATCCAGAGGTTGTCTTTTGAAAATAGACGTATGAGGGCTGCCAGCATTGCTGCAGAGGTTGAAGTGGTGGGGGGTCAACCTGTCAGTGCACAGACCATTTGCCCGCCGCACACTGCACCAAATTGGTCTGCATGGCTGTCGTCCCAGAAGGAAGCCTCTTCTAAAGATGATGCAAACAGTTTGCTGAAGGCAAGCAGACTAAGGACATGGATTACTGGAACCACGTCCTGTGGTCTGATGAGACCAAGATAAACTTATGTGGTTCAGATGGTGTCAAGCGTGTGTGGCGGCAACCAGGTGAAGAGTACAAAGACAAGTGTGTCTTGTCTTCAGTCAAGCATGGTGGTCGAAGTGTCATGGTTTGGGGCTGCATGAGTGCTGCCGGCACTGGGGAGCTACAGTTCACTGAGGGAACCATAAATGCCAACATGTACTGATACAAACTGAAGCAGTGCATGATTCCCTCTATTTGGAAACTGGGCCACAGGGCAGTATGCCAACATGACAACGACCCTAAACACACCTCCAAGGCGACCACTGCCTTGCTAAAGAAACTGAGGGTAAGGGTGCTGGACTGGCCAAGCATGTCTCCAGACCTAAACCCAATTGAGCATCTGTGGGGCATCCTGAAACGGAAGGCCTCTAACATCCACCAGCTCCGTGATGTCATGGAGGAGTGGCAACCTGTGAAGCTCATGTGAGCTCCATGCCCAAGAGGGTTAAGGCAGTGTTGCAAAATAATAGTGGCCACACAAAATATCGATACTTTGGGCACAATTTGGACATTTTTCACTTAGGGGTGTACTCACTTTTGATGGCAGTGGTTTAGACATTAATCAAAGTCAAAGTGTTACTTTATTGTCATCTCAACCATATGCAAGTATACAGATAGACGAAATTGCGAAACTCAGGGTCCACAGTGTAACAACATGACGTGCAAATAATAAATTAAAAATAGAATTAAAAATTTAAAACTTTAAAAATTAAAGATTAAAACACAAACAAGACAAGACATTGTGCAAAGATAGGACAAAGAAGTAGCAGCAATATTGATGTGTAAGATATGTAATATAATAAATAAATAAATAATAAATAATAGATATAGATAATACAGAGATTATCAGTGTATAATAATAGTTGTTTAAGACGTGTGTAAACAATGACAGGTCAGAATGTTTCACAGCAGAAGGATAAAGAGAGACAAAATCCTTAAAGGTCAGTATGAGATTTTCAGCTTTTTTCTGCATGCACACTCATCTTTGCAGGACTGTGGTTTTCATGTATAAAAGTTCTGTTTTTAGAGGTGGTTGAGGTCGTGTGGAAGGTCCCAGGGGGCAGCCTGGTGTTAAGGAGTCTAAAAACGTAATGTCTGTGCGCGGAGTTATTTTGAGGGGACAGCAACTTACACTGTTATACAAGCTGTACACGGACTACTTTACATTGTATCAAAGTTTCATATCTTCAGTGTTGTCCCATGAAAAGATAGAATCAAATATTTACAAAAATGTGAGGGGTGTACTCACTTTTGTGAGATACTGTAGATAGAACTAAAATAAATTTGGCTTTTTGCAGAAGCTCGATGGATGGATGGATGGGTGGGTGGATAAGAAAGAAGGTTCACCGACAAAAGCGCGATAGACATATCAGCGCCAACAAAACTGCAACGGACAAATGAGCGCCGACAAAATCGCGAGAGAGGCCAAGAGAGTGGGACGCGTACGTGCGCATTATGTACACATTATGTGCTAGGTTATAACTGCTGATGGCATGCCGCGAACAAATAACTCAGTCGAGGGTTGGCATAACGCATCGTATACAAAGCGGAATTACCAGCAGTCAGGCAGTCAAAATACTATCAAGACGTCTTGCTGCAATTCTTCCTACATATGCAGGGTGTGATCTTAAGGACTATCTGCGTGCCGTGTGTCATAATACTGACTTCTAAAATAAACATTATTATATATGCTTTAAACTAGTAATTCATATTTAATGAAACTTTCGCGATTTTGATGCCGCGTTTTAATGGGTGCTATTTTGTCGGCGCTCATATGTCTATCGCACAAATGTCGGGTCACTAAGAAAGAAAGAAGTCTGGAGTATGGCTGTTTGTATAAAGGACCCCTAGTCGCATTTCTTAACACACTTCAGCTGAATGACTCGCTGGCTTAAAAGTCCTCAGTGTTGGTGTGTCAGTGAGAGGATGTGTGGCATTGTTCATAATGGCACTCAGTTTTGTCTTCATTCACTCCTTTGCTATGACCCCCAAGGGGTCCAGAATGTGTCCTTTAACTGACCCTGCCTTTTCAAAAAAACTTGCTGATTTGGTGGTGTGATGTTACCAGACCAGCACATCATCTCGGCCATCGCAGAGTGATGTGAAAAATGTCACTACTCACATTAAATGAACGCAGTCTCTTAAGAATGAGATCTTGCTCTGCCTTTTCTTCTATAGTCATATGTATTATTCTCATAAAGCTGCATCTTATGAAAATTTTCAAAGCTTTTACTAAACATTGCTATTAAAACACAGCCTCACTAATGCAATTCAACTGCACAAGTTGACGAGTATTTATTAAAGCTCAGTGGGCCCGCACTGCCAAGGCTGATTTAGGACTTGTTTCTGATGTTTCCAGAAAAGACTTTGGTTGCTTGCAGTCTTTATGGGACTACCTAGGTGTATAAAATGAATAGATTGTCCCATCATTACTCTAAAAAAGTAAAACAATGCTATACAACATTTTTCTCAATTTACAGTTCACTGAAAAGCAGACTAGTCAGTACTTTAAAAAGAAGCACATGCACATCAAAGGGTTAATGTACGAGTACCGTATGGAAATCTTAGTAGGAACCCACCTTCACCAAACTCATCCTGATGAATTTTCTCTTCAGTAATGGGCTCAAAGTCTTTTGTCATCATGATGATGGTCTGTTGGCCTACAAACAAAAAGGACACAAGCCAAGTCATTTTACATTTACGTGTATTTGAGAAGCAGATGCTTTTATCCAAAGCGACTTACAAAAGAGGTAAACAATTGAATTGTTTGTTCAGCAAGTTTATTAGGATGGGTAGCAAAAGTTGATTGCCACAAGTGAAAAGATGTAATAGCTCATACATTTATAATCAATAGATTACAATCACTAAAGCAATTAAAAGGTAATTAACCAAGAATATAAAATATCACAGAGCAAAGTTTTTTTCCCCTCATCAATTTAACAGATATTCACAAATTTGAAGTTATTTTTCCATGGGAATAATTATTTACAACAATGGATGGCACATTAATAACCTACAAAAAATGTATTAAAATATCTAAAATCATGTTTTTGCTATGTCACTTGAGGTAATAAGTGTGTGGGGGAAAATGAATTAAAATGATTTTAATAGGTTGCAACATAAACAAAATGTGAAAAAATTAAGGGTCTGAATACTTTCTGAACCCACTTTACAGCGGGGAAAATCTCTTATATACATTTCTCTTCTGGTTCATCCTGCTTCCACTTCAAAACCGATCCCGCCCACACACAGCCGACATGGCATTTCTCGATTCCTATTCCTCCTTTTCTAAACCCTTTCCCATGCTGCCTGCGGCCTCCCATACACCCCCACGCCGATTTTCTCGATTCCTATTCCTCCTTCAGACTACCGAATTCCTTCCTCTTCAAAACCAGTCCCGCCCACATGCAGCCAACACGGCATTCCTCGATTCCTATTCGTGCTCTTCCAAACCCTTCCCCACGCTGCCTGTGGCCTCCCATACACCCCCATGCAGCTTTTCTCGATTCCTATTCCTCCTTTGGACTACCGCGTTCCTTCCTCTTCAAAACCGGTCCCGCCCACACGCAGCCGACACGGCATTCCTCGATTCCTATTCGTCCTCTTCCAAACCCTTCCCCATGCTGCCTGTGGCCTCCCGTACACCTTGCTATTTTTGTTATATTGTGACGGTTGTTTCCTAAGCCTTTGTTATAAAATGAACGACAGTATCTTCTCTGTCGACGGGTTTTTTGTACAATATCATCTCTATTCCGGGATCCGGCAACTGCCTGTTCCTATCAGTGGGTTATTTCTGTGCTATATAAATAAAAATATTCTTGGCACAAACGTTTGATGAAAGCAATGCACCAATTTCCGTTCCTATTCTTACACTGCCGTATGCTACAACGGGCGTCGGCTAGCTAGGAAGTATTGAACATATCAACATTTGTCTCGGGAAATATATTTCTAATGAGGCTATTGACATGAAATTTTCACCAGATGTCGGTAACAACCCAAGTAATCCATACATACAAAGAAATCAAAACAAATAAGTCCATAAAGGAAGTGATGTGTAATAAAGTGGAATGACACAGGGAGTAAGTATTGAACACGTGAAGAAAAGGAGGTGCAAAACGGCCTGGAAAGCCAAGAAAGCAGCTGACGTCTGTCAATCCTGATAGCCTCCCATCAGTGCACATGAATATCAGCTGCTTTAGTCCTAATTGATGGCCTGTCATTACCAAGGGGTCACACAAGAAGGACCTCATGAGGGTAAAAGCAAAGAGCTCTCTCAAGAACTTCACAAACATCCTGATGGCATTGGTGACAGACGGACTTCTAAACTTCTGAATGTTCCAGTGAGCACCGTTGGGGCCGTAATCCGGAAGTGGAAAGAACATCATGTCACCATACAAGGTGCTCCTTGCAAGATTTCTGTCAAAAGAAGAATCAGAAGAGTATGTCCAAGAGCCAAGGACCACTCGCCGAGAGCTTCAGAAAGACCCTGGAATTAGCAGGTCCAGTTGTTTAAAAAAAAATAAGAAGTAATGCACTCCACCGCCATGGCCTCTATGGACACTCAACTCGTAAGACTCCACTGCTGAAGAAAAAGCACGTTGAAGCTCGTTTAAAGTTTGCTGCACAATATTTGGACAAGCCAATGAAATACTGGGAGAGTAGAGTCTGGTCAGAGAAGAGCAAAATCGAACTCTTTGGATGTCATTGCCACACGCCGTATTTGGAGGTGAAATGGCTCTGCACATCACCCCAAAATACTGGCAGACTTCATATAAATGAAGGAAGGATGAATGGAGAAATGTAGCAGGACATTCTTGATAAGAATCTGCTGCCATCTACCAGGATACTGAAGAAGATGAAATGAGGGGGGACACTTCAGCAAGACAAGGATCCCAAACACACAGCCAAGGAAACTCCCAGTTGGTGTCAGAGAAAGAGAATAAAGGAGCTGCTAGAACGGCCCAGTCAATCACCCGACTGGAATCCAATTGAGAATCGATGGAAAGAACTGAAGATCAGAGTTCATAGAAGAGGCTACCGGAACGTTTAAGATTTGACGGCAGTTTGGGCCGAAATTCCACGTGAGCAAAGCATGCAACTCGTTTCTCCACACAGGAGGCGTCTTGAAGCTGTCATCACCAACAAAGGCTTTTCTACTAAGTATGAAATACATTTCAGTAAGCGTGTTCAATACTTACTCCCTGTGTCATTCCACTTTATTACACATCACTTCATTTATGGACTTATTTATTTGATTTCTTTGTATGTGTGGATTACTTGGGTTGTTACCGACATCTGGTGTAAATTTCATGGCAATAGCCCCATTAGACATTTATTCAATACTTATTTTCCCCGCTGTGTATTATGACTTTAGACTTTTTTTTTGTTACTTATATTTTACACCAAATAATCTTGATGGTCGCAGGTAAAGAAGCCTAAAGCAAGATACTAGCCATATGTTTAAATTGGTTATTATGAATTCAAATTACCTTTTTTTTGGTAGTTTTGGACTTTGCATTTCTCCACCAACAGCACCCACCTGTAATAAGGAGAACCAGCTCCTGGTCTGGACTCCAGCTCATGCCAGTCAATCCACTGTCCACACTTCCAACACATTCCAGCTATCAAAAAGGAAAAATAAAATATGATTTTCATAAAAGCAGTAACAAACTTTAACCAATATTTTTATATTAAAAAAAAAAAAAAAGTACAGGAAAGCTGTGGAGGACTTTGTCTTATGGTGCTGGGACACCAACCTGCAACTCAACATCAGCAAGGACAAAAAGAGCTGGTGGTGCACTTGTGGTGTGCCAAGAAGCCTCCGAGACCAGTCACCACTAAGGGGAGGACATGGAAGTGGTGCAGAGCTACAAGTACCTGAGGATTCACAAACTGGACTGGACGGACAACATAACAGCACTGGACAAGAAGAGCCACAGCAGACTGGACTTGCTAAGAAGACTTGGGTGAAGTTGCTGGAAATGTTCTCCCCATCCATAGTAACCAGTGTGTTGTGTTGTTCTATGCTGCAGTCTCTCGAGGAAGCAACCCGAGCACCAACGATACACAATACAAGAACAAACATATCAGGAAAGCCTGCTCCATCACAGGGCAAACCCTGGACACACTGGAAGCAGTTGTGGAAAAGAGGATGGCAGCAAAATTGAATGCCATCATGAAAAAAAAAATCCCCTCCATGCCGTCCAGCAGACGCTCTCATGGAGAACTTTTAGCCACAGGCTCATTTCACCAAGGTGTGCTAAGGGGGCTCTTTTCTGCCCACTGCTGTCAGGCAATTCAATGCTTCCAATCGATGTACTTGTTAAGTTTATTTTTATTTATTCATTATCGATTGGTTGATTGATTGGCTGTACTATTCATCTTGTAAGTCTGTATTATTGGTGTTTAAGCTTCTGCTGCTGTATGCATTTGAATTTCCAAATGGGATTAATAAAAACACTGGAAAACTAGAAAGCATATTGGAGAAATAACAAATAGCATTAATAAAAGTTACTGGCCGTCCCCTGCGGCTGCACCCATGTAGTAGTGACAGAGGACATACTTTAAAAATCAATTGACGTTGGCACTATATCTGATCGTGTTCAGCTCTGACGGGAGAATATTCCACGCTTGGGAACAACAGACGAGATGAAGGCAGCGATCAAAGCATCCTGGGCTTCCATAACACCTCAGCAGTGCCACAGGCTGATCACCTCCATGCCACGCTGCATTGATGCAGTCATTCATGCAAAAGGAGCCCCGACCAAGTATTGAGTGTGTAATGGACAGACTTTTCAGTAGGCCAACGCTTCTGTATTATAAATTTTTTTTTTTAATATTGGTCTTATATATTATTATATATATTATTATTATATTGGTCTTATTATTATATTAGTCTTATATATATATATATTATTATACAGTGATCCCTCGCTATATCGTGCTTCGACTTTCGCGGCTTCACTCCATCACGGATTTTAAATGTAAGCATATCTAAATATATATCACGGATTTCTGCCGACAATTGGTCTTTTAATTTATGGTACATGCTCCCTCAGTTTGTTTGCCCAGTTGGTTTCATACAAGGGACGCTATTGGCGGATGGCTTAGAAGCTACCCAATCAGAGCATGTATTACGTATTAAATAAAACTCCTCAATGATATACGATGTGCTTCCCGCGCGGTGCTTCATTGTTTGCTTTTCTCACTCTCTCTGACATTCTCTGCGCCTGACGGAGGGGGTGTGAGCAGAGGGGCTGTTTGTTTAGAGGATACGGACTTCACATTGCTCCCTTCTTTGCAGCCGGCCACTTTATCGCGGTAATTCGGCATACTTAAAAGCCCAACAGCACGTATTGATTTTTTGATTGTTTGCTTTTCTTTCGCGCGCGCTCTCTCTCTCTCTCTGGCATTCTCTGCTCCTGACGGCGCTCGTTTGAAGAGAAGATATGTTTGCATTCTTTTAATTGTGAGAAAGAACTGTCATCTCTGTCTTGTGATGGAGCACAGTTTAAACTTTTGACTAAAGGGTGTTATTTCATGTCTAGAGGGCTCTAATAATGTTAACAGTGTGAGAGAGTTTATAAGGGCTTAAAATCTATAAAAATAACTATACACACATATGGTTTCTACTTCGCGGATTTTCACCTATCGCGGGGGGTTCTGGAATGCAACCCCCGCGATCGAGGAGGGATTACTGTATTCTAATTTTCTGAGATACTGAATTTTGAGTTTTCATTACCTGTAGGCCATAATCAGCAAAATGAAAAGAAATAAACGCTTGAAATAGATCACTCTGTGTGTAATGAATCCGAGTTTCACTTTTTGAATTGAATTACTGAAATAAATTCACTTTCAATGATATTCTAATTTATTGAGATGCACCTGTATATGATTAACTTATTTTTGGGACTTATGAATGTGCAGTAATCCCTTACCGATGACACCACTATTTGGAGTTTTCAATGAACTGTGAACAATCTACCACCCTGCTAGTGCATCACCTTATTCTGTTCAATTGGAAAAGTCCTAATCCACCGACCATATACTGGGAAAAGAATACCCTACATCACTTAAAATTAAAAAAAAAAAAAAAAATTGTTGATAATATGACAGATATTTATTAACGCTGTTTTTAATTCAACATGCTGGGATTGGCTCCAGGAGACCCCCCGTGACCCTGTGTTCGGATTCAGCGGGTTGGAAAATGGATGGATGGATGGATGGATGCTGAACATCTGCTAACGTCTGTGATGCTTTGATAACTAGGCTAGCTGAATTCTCCAATATTTTGCTCTCTGTACGTGTGCTAATGTCACACTCAAAGTTATTTTCTTAGTTATGATAAACCATTTGGCTTTACATAGATAATTAGAATAGATAATAAAAATTCAGCTGTCCCCTATAAGATGATATATAAATTGAATGTCCTAAACTATTATCGTTTTATTCTGAGTTGCAGTGACTTGTGATGGCAGGGTAAACAGCATACAGTTTTCTGACAATAGCACAACGAATCTGTCAGTAACCGCATCACAATTGTGTTAGCATAAAATAGGTCAGGTCAGGGTGGGGGCATGCATGTACAGCGTGTTGCCACACTCACCACACAACGAAACAGCTCGGGATCCCGGTTGGCAACCCCCCAGGCAGCTACGAGGACCAGTCCCACCCTCTGGAAATGACCATCTATCTGCTGCAGCCAGGTGTTACATGGGTATCTCCCCTTGGGTGTCTCCCACCCAATCTCCCACCCATCGGCCTAGTCCAGACACTCAGGCCCTCAACAACGAGGATTCTGCAAGCCAGATCACCCCTCAGGGCCGCAGTGCCGTAACCGACGCTACCTCACAATACAGGTAATGTGCCTCATTCGGGAGCAACACAAAGTCAAACCAGTGGTACCCAAGGATACTCCGAAGAGACACACATGAAGGAGTCCAGTCTTCATATCAGGTCACTGGATAGCCTCCATGTCTTGTAACCATATACTCTAGCAAAATAGGAAGCACCAGGACTTTAAAGACTTGGACCTTCATCATTTTGTAGAGATATCGAAAGCGTCACACATCCCTTTCCAGTGACCTCATGACCCCACATGCTCTCCCAATCCGTCTACTGACGTCATAGGAAGAGTCGCCAGAGTCACATGAATGTCACTGCCGAGGTAAGTAAACCTCTCAATGACGAGGTCGACACTCTCTCCACAGACAGACGCACTGCTGATGGCCGTGCCCAAGAGGTCATTAAAGGCCTGGATGTTGGTTTTTATCAGGACCCTCACAAGCTCAGACACTCAGACCACTCACTCAGTCTCTCGAGTGCCCCAATCAGAGCCTCCATTGACTCCGTGAAGATCACAGCATCGTCAGCAAAGTCAAGATCAGTGAGTTTTTAATCGAAAGCCCAGACACTTGGACTCCTCACTCAGTTTCTCGAAAGCCCCCAAAAACGTACGGTTTTATGTATTGATTTTTTCGTCTCAAACTAAAATTTAATAGGACTGTGGACTTTTTTCTAATCATCTAAAACTTTCAAACCTTTAGCATCCCAGTGGCTGATTGACGACGCAGATTTACAGTTGCAGTAGGTGATAACCGGTTGTGAGCTGAATACACTGTAATACAGTCATTGTAGCGGAACTTATAAAACCAAATAACATTTATATGAAAAAAAAGGAAACCTGTACCTGATTAGTGCTTAAATTAAAAAGTAAGATATCTCCTGTTGCTGTTGCTACACAGACAGACTCCTGTTCAGGAAGATCCTGGATCGCAACAATTAATCCACTGCCATCTTCAGGAAGATATTCATCTGCAGTCAAGGAGACCTCATTAATCACCTACAATAAAATCAAGAAAGGAATGAAACAGGGAGCTGGGATGGAAAGATCATTTTAAACACACTGTCTAAACCCGGGGTTCTCAAAGTCGGTCCGGGGGGCCCACTGTGGCTTCAGGTTTTTGCTTCAACCAGATTCACAATCAGGGACAACTGATAACGCTGAGCTCAATGAATTAGCTGGCATTTTTTCTCTCTCCTCTACATTAAGAAAGCACAGAGGCATGATTTTTACATTTACAGTTGGTACAGAAAAGAATCCCCCCCTTCGAAATATTCCCATTTTGTTTTGCTTTACACCCTTAAATGAAAACACACAAACCAATATTTTTTCCAGCTTTACTTACTCAATGCAACCTCAAACATCTAAGTGAAAGATATCACAGCTACAGTT